>NW_006921588.1:2859482-2882042 GCF_000298275.1 Orycteropus afer afer | reverse complement strand
TTGGAAGAGTTCCTTCATGGTTGACTTTCCCAATGTTACATGTCATCTAATATCCTGACTGCTGCTTCCATTGGCATCGATTGTAGAACAAAACAACGTGAATTCTTTGACAACCTCAATCTTCTCTCCATTTATTGTGATGCTGCTTATTGGTCCAGTTGTTAGGATTTTTGTTTTCTGTATGTTGAGGTGTAATTCATACTGAAGGCTGTTGTCTTTGATCTTCATTTGTAAGTGCTTTAAGTCTTCTTTACTTTCAGCAAGCAAGGTTGTGTCATCTGCATGTTATAAGTTGTTAATGAGTCTTCCTCCAATTCTGATGTCATGTTCTTCATATAGTCCAGTTTCTCAGATTATTTGTTCAACATACATATTGAATAAATATGGTGAAAGGATACAGCCCTAACACACACATGTCCTGATTTTAAACCATGCAGTATACAATTCTTCTCTTCTGACTGCCTTTTTTGTCTATGTACAGGTTTTGCATGAGCACAATTAAGTGTTTTGGAATTTCTATTCTTGCAGTGTTGTCCATAATTTTTTTATGATCCACATAACAAAGTCTTATATCTTTGCATAGTCAATGAAACACAGGTAAACATTTTTCAGGTATTCTCTGCATTCAGCTAAGATCCATCTTACATCAGCAATGCAGTGTGAATCCTTCCACATCCTCTTCTGAAGCAGGCTTAAATATCTGGCAGTTTCCAGTCAATGTACTACTACAACTATTTTTGAATTAACAAGATTTTACTTGCGTATGATGTTAGTGATATTGTTTGATAATTTCTCTATTCTGTTGGGTCACTTTTCTTTGGATTGGGTACAAATATTGACCTCTTCCAGTTGGTTGGCCAGGTGACTCTCTTCCAAATTTCTTGGTGTTGACGAGGAAGCTCTTCCAGCATTGCATCCATTTGTTGACACATCTCAATGGGTATTCCATCAATTCCTGAAGCCTTGTTTTTCACCAATGTCTTCAGTGCAGCCTGGGTTTCTTCCTTCAGTACCATCAGATCTTGCTCATATGTTTCCTCCTGAAATGGTTGAATATCAACCAGTTCTTTTTGGTATAGTCACCCTGAGTATTCCTTCCATCTTCTTTTGATGCTTCCTTCATAGTTTAATATTTTGCCCATAGAATCCTTCTTTTCTTCAGTTCTTTCACCTTGAGGAATGCCAAGGGCGATCTTCCTTTTTGGTTTTCTAACTCTAGGTCTTTTTCCATTTCATTATAATATTTTACTTTAGCTTCTCAAGCTGCCCTTTGAAATTTTCTATTCAGTGCTATTACTTCGTCATTTCTTCCATTTGTTTTAGCTATTCTCTACTTAAGAACAAGTTTTAGAGTCTCTTCTGACATCCATTTTGATAGTTCCTTTCTTTTCAGTCTTTTAAATGACCTTTTGCTTTCTTTACATATGATATCTTTGATATCATTAGTGTTCAGTGTGTCAAATCTCTCCTTGAGATGATGTCTAAATTCCAATGGGAAATACTGAAAGCTGTATTTTGGCTCTCCTGGACTGGTTTTAATTTTCTTTAGCTTCAACTTGAACTTGCATATGAGCAATTGATTGTCTCTTGCAGTTGGTCTCTGGCCTTGTTGTGACTGATGATATTGTCTCTTTTCACAGATGTAGTCAATTTGATTTGTGTGATCCATCTGGCAAGGTCCACATGTATAGTTGCCATTTATATTGTAGAATAAAATTATTTGCAATGACTAAGTTGTTAGTGGGAGCTCTGGTGGTGTAGTGCCTAAGGCATCTGACTGCTAACCAGAAGGCTGGTGGTTCAAACCCATCAGCTACTCCCCAGAAGGAAGGTTGGGCAATCTACTTCTGTAGTGATATCACCCAAGGAGGGGTCACTATGAGTCAGACCTGACTCGACGTCAGCCGGTAAGTTGTTAGTCTTGCAAAATTCTATTGTGTGATCTCTGGCTGTTTATCACCTAGGCCACATGTCCCATCTACTGATCATTCTTTGTTTCCATCCTTTGCATGCTAATCACCAGTACATCTTGATTGCATATTTGGTAAATATCAGACTGCAGAAAATTTGGTAAAAATCTTCCATTTTTTCATTTTTGGCATTAATTATTGGTGTGTAAATTTGAATAATAGTTATATCAACTGTTCTTTCTTATAGGTCTATAGATATTATTCTAACACTGATAGTACTGTACTTCAGGTTAGATCTTGAAATATTCTTTTTGATGATGAATGTGACACTATTCCTCTTCAGTTAATCATTCCTGCCATAGTAGACCATGATTGTTCAATTGAAAATGGAAATAGCAATCCATTTCAGCTCACTAATGCCTAGGATATCAATTTTTGTATATTCCATTTCATTTTTTACAACTTCCAATTTTCCTGGATTAGTACTTCATACATTCCACTTTCTATTTATTAATGGATTTTGCAGCTATTTTTTCTCATTTTGAATCATGGCAAATCAGCAAATGAAGATCCCAAAAGCCTTACTTCTTCCAAGTCATTAAGTTGGAGTCTATATTGAGGAGGCAGCTCTTCTTCAGGTGTCTTTTGAGTGCCTTCCAATGTGAGAGGCTCACCTTCCAGCCCTGTGTCAGACAATGTTCTGCTGCTATTCAGGTTGCCACTGGCTAATATTTTGTAGAAGTAGATCACTAGGTCCTTCTTCCTGGTCTGTCTTAGTCTGGAAGCTCCACTGAAACCTGTCTACCATGGGTGGCCCTGCTGGTATTTGAAATACGGGTGCCATCCAGCATCTTAGCAACATGCAAACTACCACAATATGACAGACTGACAGATGAGTAGTAGACTTGCTGGTTAAGGAGATAAAGATATTTACAGAAATCCCCAATTCCTCAGATAATTGGTAGCCCCCAAAACACTTAAAATGAATCCTTTTAAAAAAATTGGCTGGGATTTTATCTTAATGAATATAAGAAAATTATTAAAATTAGTTTACCTTATATTTAACAAAACTGGTTGATCAACTATGTGTTAAGTATTTGAAGCACGTCTAATTCAAGTATTGATTTTGAGAAGTATAATTTTCTAACCAAAGTATACAATATCATGATAAAATATCCCTTTACATTTGACTTCAATGGGAAAATCATAAATAGGGTCGTTACTGGCAGAATATTTGAGAGATTCATCAATTTTCTAAGAGCCTTTCTTATATTTTGACATTCAAATCATTCTCTTTTATTTATTGTGCCATCATCTCTGTGGATTTTCTCTTCAAATGTTAACTATTCCAGCTGCATATCCTCATTTGTCACAGAGGTGCTCATGATTTGAGGGCTTCTTCCATTAGTCACTGAGCTCATCATTTAGTGACTTCCCCAGTTGCAGAATGCCCAGCAACTGGAAATATGGAAGAACCCCCATATTGAATCCCTGACATGTGGAGGGCTAATACGGTAGGAAAAGCCAAGTGGAAACCATTAGAACTGTCCCTACCTAAGAAAACTGTAAACTGAAAGCAATAATACATTCCTGGAAGAATTGCAGAGATTGCTACCACGAAGGACTTGAAGGATACAGGGGTGGTGATTCCCAACATATCCCCACTTATTCCCTTATTCAGCCTATGCAAAAAATTAAAGACTCTTGGAGAATGATAATAGATTATCATAAACTTAACCAGGTGCTGACTCCACATTACAACTACTATTCCAGATGTGGTTTCATTGGATTGAGAAAATTAATACATCTCCTGGTACTTGGTATGCAGCTATTAATCTGGTCAATGCTTTTTTCTCAATTCTGGTTTCAGAGGATCATCAGAAATAATTTTCCTTCAACTGGCTAGGCCAGCAATATATTTCAGGGGTATATCAACTCTCTGACGTTATATCACAATTAGTCTGCAGGGAATTTGATTGCTTTTCTCTTGCATAAGACATCACACTGGTCCATTATATTGATGATATTATGCTGAATGAACTTAGTAAAGAAGAAATGTCAATGATTCTAGACTTATTGGTAACGCATTTGCATACTAGCTGGTGTGAAATTAACCCTACAAAACTTCAAGGACCTTCTACCTCAAAAATATTTCCTGAGGTCCAGTAATGTGAGATATATCAGGGTATTCCTTCTAAAGTGAGGGATAAGTTAATGTGTCTGGCCCCTCCCACAACTAAAAAAGAGGCACTATGCCTGGTGGGCCTTTTTGGATTTTGCAGGCAGCATATTCCTCATTTGGGTATGCTATTCCAGAGTCTGAAGTGACTCAAAGCTGCTAGTTTTGAGTCAGGTCACAACAAGAGAAGGCTCTCCATCAGGTTCAGGCTGCCATCCAAGCTGCTCTGCCACTTGGGCCATATTATCCAATGGTGCTTGAAGTGACAGTGGCAGATAGAGACTTTTTTGAATCATTGCCAGGCCCCTGTTCGGCCTTCATCAAATCCAGGATTTCCTACATATTTTTCAAGATTTGCAATTTCACATTATAATCATTTCACACTGATTTTTTTGCATTGATTTGTACTGATTTTGCATCTCATTGTTGGATGTTTTTGGTTACCTAGTGCCACTCTAACTGAAATACCACAAATATATGGCTTTAAAAATAGGAATTATTCTCTTACAGTTTTGGAGGTTAGAATCCAAATTCAAAGTGCCAGATTTAGGGGCTGGGTGAAAGCTCCTTGACCTTGAGTTTCAGCTCTGCCTCTTCCTCCTGGCTCACTGAAGCTGGAGGATTCTCCTACCTCAGACAACCACTGAATGCTGAGGCTGACAAACTCAAGTTCAGCAAGTAAAATGGCACAGTCCAGGATTATTAAACAACACAGCAGGCCACTAGTTTAAGTCCAGATACAGTCCCAAGATTGGTAGGCAACATGGTAGGATGCTGAATGAAGACTTGGCTACATGCAGGGTCCTAAAAATTAGTTCCAGAGATCTTTCTCAATCCTTCTCCTTATATACTGGAAGCAGACCACCTCCCTAACACAGCTACTCAACTGCTTCAGTAGATTCCACCATGGAGTTGATTATAGTCTCGTCATGGGGAATAACTACATCCAACTGCCCAGCCACTCAAAACCAGGCCCAGCCAAGTTGACACACAACTTAACAACTAGATGAAGAAAGAGATGGAGGTAAATTAAGAATAGGAGAGAGACTAATGGTTAAACAGAAAGAATGATTTACATGTGGACTTATTTTTTAAAAGTAATTTTGAATAATACATGCAATATATCAGTTAACTAGTGCAGTGTAACAAATCAGCCCCCAAACTGGGTTTCCAAGGCAGTATCACTATGGAAGTAGATTGCCCAACCTTCATAAGTTGAAACTTGTGAAGTGCTTAGACCAGTTACAAGCTAAATATTTACTTAATACAGAAATGAAATAAATTAACCCCCATACTAATGTAGTAACCATCTAGTTCAGCTTCTTGGCTTTGAATTCATGATTTCCTTCTTTGTAAAAAATGTGTTAGTATTTTATGTTACATATGCCATATTCAAAACTAATATATATTTTCCTATCCCTTTCTAACTTGCTGATTTACAGAGTACAATGGGGCATACCCAGTGGAAATCTATGGGGGTGTCCAGGCATCTCCTATAGATAAATTAATCAATGATTTTAAGTGAGTTACTGCACACTCAGCACAGAATTAGACTCTTAAAGAACATGAAAGAAATATAAAGCAAGGAGTTCATCCTGGAGAAGCTTGGAGTTTTGGGGCAAAGCAAGATTTACGCACAAGAAGTGATTAGAAGACAATACAATGCATTACCTAATGAAGTGTTGAAGTTGTCCCTTTTCAGTTTCAGGAAACTCTTTAACTTCACAACAACCTTAGCTTTTGCTTTTCTCATTGCAGTGCTCTAAAACAAACAGGAAGTGAGGCAAAGAGCTTAAATTAGAAAGGTAATTTAGTAATAATGCTTTGCTTATAATACAGTGCTTATCATCTAAGTTGTCTCAGATATTGTAAGAATCCTTAAAGGAACTGGGCAGGCATTCCACTGTTTTTCAAAACTGAGTTGATGGTTGGGATGGTCTAGGGCTCCAGACAGAACTGTGAGATTACTACTTTCCTTTCCTCCACAGATAGATCCTTTCCACCTTCTTCCTCATTCTTCCATGCGCTCTTCCTGGAGCACTCCATTGGTGTTTATTAACTCTTAAATCTCTCCTACGGAGGAGATTCTAGAGTTTCATTAGTTCACTTGTTTCAGTTTAATAATCTTTATCATTAAATTGTCAATTTTAAGGTTTATTTTGTGAATTTGTTTCTTGATGTATAGTGATGATTGAGCATCAAGGAATTACATTGTCCTTTATTCCTTGCTGGTGGAATTTTAAGTTGCTGCAGCCAATGTAGAAAACAGTTTGGTGGTTCCTCAAAATGTTGAACATAGAATTACCATATGATCCAGCAATTCGACTGCTAGGAATATACCCAGAGTGGCAATACACCCAATGAATATACCCAAAATGGCAACAGGAAGAGACACATATACACCAATGTTCATTGCAGCACTCTTCACAATACCCAAAAGATGGAAACAACTAAAATGGCCATCAACTGATGATTGGTAAGCAAAATGTAGTACATATATACAATGGAATATTACTCAGCCATAAAGGGGAATGAGGCTCTGATACATGACACACAGAGATGAACCTAGAGGACATTATGGTGAGTGAAATAAGTCAGTAACAAAGGGACAAATATTTACAAGAAATAAGTAAATACATAGAAACTAAAAGTGGTTGCCAGGGGCAGGAGGGAAGAGGAAAGAGAGAGCTTTTGCTTAGAGGGCATGGAAGGTATTTTGGTTACTTAGTGCCACTCTGACAGGAATATATCACAAATGGGATGGCTTTAACAAACAGGAGTTTATTCTCTTACAGTTTGGGAGGCTAGAAGTCTGAGTTCAAATTGCCAGGCTCCAGAAACTTGGTGAAGCCCCTCAATCTTGGGCCCCTGCTCTGCCTCCTGCTATGGGCCCACAGAAACTGGAGCCTTTTATTCACTCAGGCAATTGTTAGCTACTGAGGCTGACAAACCCAAGGATGATAAGTAAAAAGGCACAGTGACAGCACTACCAAACAACATGGCAGGCTACTAATTCAAATCCAGAAAAAGTCTTAAGATTGGCAAGACATGGCAGGCTGCTGAACAACGACTTGGCTACATGCAGAATTCAAGTGTGCCATACTGGAGACCTTCCTTAAAGCTGCTGCTTATATACTGGAAGCAGACCACATCCCTAAAGCAGCTACTCAGCTGTTCTAGTAGATTCTACCATGGAACTGATTGCCAATCTCACCATAGGGAATAACTACATCCAGCTGCCCAGCCACTCAACCAGGCCCAGCCAAGTTGACAACAACCTTAACTACCATGGAAGGTAAGCTCATGGTGGTAGGATAATTTGGAAAAAGAAAATGGTTGCACATCTTGGAGGCTATAATCAGTCCCACTGAAGCATATGTGTAGAAACTGAGGAAATGTTTTTTGTGTTCTTATGTGTATTTCTCTATAATAAAAATTTAAGAAAAATATATCATTTTTTTCTGTTTCAAAAAAGTTTTTAAAAGCCCCCCCAAAAAAACAAGAACAACAACAATAACAAAAGAATAGTCTATTCTATTCTATCTTAAAAGGAAGTTATATTAATTTGAAAGCTTTAGAGAAGGAAATTCCACAACCATTTTGGTAACCAAAATGTCAGGAAATTCTTCATAGATAATTTAAATCCTAGTGTAGCAACATAAAACCATTTCCTCTCATTCTGTTATTTGAGTTAATGAACAACCACATAATAGATTTCTATAAATTACCTACTACTGTTAAAAATTAGCATCACTGATTAAATTTAGGCTATATCTGTACAGCACCCATGGGTAGAAATACTTTTTATCAAAAACATCTCAGCTATGCAATGTGTCTCAGCAATAAAATATTTTTTGTAAGTAAATAATGGTGGTAGCAAGAAACATTTGCCTGGTGGTTTACACTTAGAAAGCACTTTAAGTATCTTGAATTATCTCTGAATGCTAAAAATGTGTGATTCCAAATACCTTTCCTTATGTGTTCAGATTTGCTGGCTTCAAAGAACTGTTGTCTTAGTTGAAGCTATGGACCTCTTCCAGTGGAAAAACTAAATAAATATTGAGCAAACCAGAAACACAGGTGCTAAGAGCAGAGGGAGTAAGGTTTGGCTGACCATCCTCAAGTGTGTGACTGCTTTATTAAAACATATTTTTGGGTGTTTGAGCTGTTGCATAGATACGGTCTTTATATCAGGCCTGATTAATGACAAACATGATGGCATGTGTTTCTATGAAAAAGTCACTTAGTCTCTTTAGGTCTTGTTGTTGTTGTTATTTGCCATGGAGTTGGACTCAGCTCATAGCAACCCCTCCTTGGGTTTCCGAGGTGGTATCACTACGGAAGTAGATTGCCCAACCTTCCTTCTGAGGAGTGGCTGGTGGGTTTGAACCGTCAGCCTTCTGGTTAGCAGTCTTTCCTCATTTGTAAAACAGAACCTGGTCTACTTGAATTCTAATGTTGTTTTCAATTATAATATTTTATAATTTAATGAAAATTTTAACACATTTTTAGCATAGTGATTTTGTTAGTATTGTCTAAGAGTCTCAACTTTAAAAATCACATACTAAAAAACCAGCAAAACAGCTTTATCTGGTCACGGGATCTTATCTTTGGTCACAGCCAAAGTGATTTGATGAAACATGCTATGTGAGAGGACTGGGAAATCAAAAGACTTGGTCTTGATTTTCAACTCAGACACTAAGTGGATAATATTGAACACTAACCTCACTGGGATGGATATCCTCATTTACGACATGAAGAGTTTGATTGGGCGATCTAATTCAATTCAGTAAACATATTTGCCTCTTATATTCAAGACCCTTCAAGAGGACATGGGAGTGTAGTTAGGGAAAATACAAAAATAATTAAGATATGGAGAAGCTCTCAATAAAATGCAAATCCATTGGGAGAGAAAAACAAACAGCTTGGACAGGATTAAGCGTTCCAATAGAACAAAGTTGTAGGAGTGCATGGAGGGAATGATGTTCTTTTGAATTTTCAGGTATGATGAAAGATTGTGTTCACCTGTAGCTAAAGAGTGTTTCAAGGAAAGATTTATTGGTCTGTGTTTTAGATACTGTAACTCATGTATATAGTTCATTGCAGCAGCTATGTAGAACCACTATCTAATATGATTAGGCATGTCCATCTCTCACTGCTAATTTCATTCTTCTGCAGGGTGTAAGAGAAATGAAAACATGAGAAGACGGGAGTCTTTCCAGTTCAGACTGACCTTTAAAAGAATCAGGGCAGAGAGACGGTAATGAAACCGATAGAAGAAACTAATGTAAATAACCCTGACATAAAATTGAACTAATTTAGTTTCAATAGGAGGAAACCCAGGCTAAATTAGAGAAAAATATTATCTGAATTATCTTTTTTAAAGAAATGCAATTATATTATTTTTCAAGTATATGTGGTGAGTTGAGCTAATTGCTAGAAAAGTATTTGTACTTTTAAGTGTGATTAGGATCTTTTAATGACTAGATAAGTTCTGATTCATTAAGACTATCTTTTTGGATGCATATAATTTATGTGTTAAAATCTTAAAATCATTAATCAACCTCTTTTACATTTTGTTCATGCTGCTAATTTCTTTAGTGACATACTTTTTATATAAAGAGTTCAGAGGTATACTTAAGTCCAGTCCAGTTCTAATTTTCAAAACTTTTCAAATTAATAGAGTCTGAGTAAGCACTGTCTTACTTTAATTCTTATCTAGTAGAGATGGTGCATCTTTATTATTACAATCAGATTTGACATTTTAATCCCTAAAAAGTCACTAAAAGAGATATCAAAGAGGAATGCCAGCTGGCTCCTTCAGGCTGTCATATGCCATGATGTAACAAGGAATAACTAAAGACTTTCTGGAAACTCTTCTTGGGCACTAGACATTGACAACAGTTGGAAGATGGAAGAGTTCCTCGTAGTCTTCTCGAGCTTGGCTATCATTCATGTAGGAAGGAGATCAGATCCTGGCAAGAGGTAAGGAGAAGCAGAAATGACGGGTTTTAAAATGCATCATGAAGTGGGAGGCAGTCTAGATGCACGAGCAGCTAGGAACAAGGAGCTATTGAGTGACAAATGTGAGGCTTTAGAGGAGGATCGTTTGCTTGAGCCGCATTAGTGCTTGGAACACCGTGTGCTAGACATACACTTGGTTTGGGAGCCTATCACACTGGCATTACAATGGCAGAGTTGCCATGAGCTGACCTCAGAATTTTGTGGTCTAAAGTATCCAGTCCTCTAGTTTATAGTCCAGAAACTTGATTTTATCTACTCACTCTTAGATATTATGGTTTAGAGAAAATTGGCTTTTGCCATTAAAACTCACATGAGAACACTGCAAAAATCAATCAATCAATCAATAATAAAGGTTGGGCAATCCTACTTCCGTAGTGATACTGCCTCGGAAACCCAAGGAGGGGTCGCTATGAGTCAGGGCTGACTCGACGGCACATAACAACAACAACAACATATATATATATATATATATATATATATATATAAACCCTTATTTGAGAGTGATGGATAAACCTTTGTGTCCATGTACTACTTGATAAAGAGAGAACTACCTGGGATAAAAAGACAATGGTCATTTCCTCTAGCCTGGCTTGATGCCCTGGGGAGCCCAAAACTATAAATCAGAAGACAGCTTAGTAAGGGCTGAAATAAAGCAAAGGAAGATAGATATTCCTAAGAAATGTTTTAGTGATGTGAAGGTAATTATACTGCCTTTCCACATTCTGGAGATAGTTATGACTTCTGATACCTGGCTGCAGGATTTTTCATGCATTTGTAGTAAGATAAAAAAATGAATAAGGACAATACCATAGACTTAAAATAGAATTAAATATATTTAATTTTAAAGAATGCATTCTATTCTGTGACTATGTCATTGTTATACAAATCTCCTTGAATTGATCTACGGGTGGATAGATGGGTGGATAGGCTGAATTATCAGGTATGTCTAGGTAGGGAGGAGTGTGCCCATGACCACATATAAGGTTAGCAGACAATGTTTCCACATGCATATTTGTACATGCTGTAAAAATTGGTGTATCCTAGAGGTGACAAGGGACAAGATTGTAGTGGCTTGTTGGTCACAGCCCACTATCCGGAGGGAGAGAGTAGTTGGACCTGTAGGCTCAGGGCTGTGGTCACAGGAGACATCAAGTTCAATTGGCATAACATACTACACAAAAACATTGTTCTACATCCTACTTTGGTGTAGTGATTTGGGTCTTAAAAGCTTGCAAGTGGCCCTCTAGATGCGACAATGAATCTATCCTCATCCAGAGCAAAGAAGAATGAAAAAAAGCAAAGATGCATGAAAACAATTAGTCCAAGGGACTGGTAGATCATGTGATCTTCAGCCTATATGACCATGAGACCAGAAGAAGTAGATGGTGCCTGGCTACCACTGTCAACCACTTGAAAGGGGATTAGTGCAGGAGATCCTAGATGGAGTGGGAGAACAATGTACATCATAACTCAAAATCATTAAAAAAAAGAAAAAAAACAGGTTTGCTGATAGAGCCTGGTGAGACCCCCGAGACTATGGACCTTCAGGTCTGGAACTCAACTCACTCCTGTGACTTCCAGCCAAACAGTAGACAAACACATGGGGTCAACATTTATATCAGGTAGATACACTCCTTGGAGTGATCAATCATGGGAGAATAGAAGGACAGTGTTTGCACAGGGAGACAGCTTAGAGTGCAGGAGTGTACGGGATGGAAGGACACAGGGAATAGGTAACTATGGGGAGGAAGTGAGAAGAGAGTTGTTCCATTGTGAGGAATTGAAGTCAATGTCGTGAAACAAAATGTGTATGAATACACACACACACACACACACACACACATTTTGTTTGCAAAATGTGGAGCTAATAAGACCAGGGGACTTTGTTGTATTGTAAAGAAAAGCCCAATCTTATCTCTAAATCCACAAATTATGTACAATAGAACAAAACACTGCCTGATCCTGTGCCAGCCTCACAATCCTTGCCACAAATGAGCCCATTGTTGTAGCCACTGTGTCAATCCATCTCATTGAGTGCCTTCCCCTTTTTCATTGACCCTCCACTTTACCAAGCATGATGTCCTTCTCCAAGGAATGGTCCCTTCTGACAACATGATCAAAGTAAGTCAGATGAAGTAGGTCACACATACAAATGTATATATAAATGCAACAGAAACAAAAGTTTCACAATACTGAACCTTACTTTAGGCAGTACATTTAGTCTGTTCTTCATTATTAAAAATACTAGTTGTCTTCCAATAATTTGGTATCACCACCTGCTAGTAGGTCACAACACATAATTTGAAAAACACTGCTTTAGACTCAGAATCCTCTTTTCCTTGAACATAGCTGAATAAACACTGATGATGTTTCCTTTTTGCCTCTTCTTTTGTTAGACTTTGTGCAAACTGCATTTGTCCTATTGTACATTTATTGCTCTGGGAAGGTTACAATACAAATGTTTACTATTTTTTTTTTTTTTAATGTCAGCCATATTTCTTTCCTTAGGGTATACCCTAACCTCCTTGCTTAGATCAAGAAATATGCTCTACTTTTAGATTTAGAGATAAGATTGGGCTTTTCTTTACAATATAACAAAGTCCCCTGGTCTTATTAGCTCCACATTTTGCAAACACATCATGTGATAGGTTATTCTGCAGACCAGGAATTCAAATTTGTTTTATGTGATTCTATTAGCTTCAGTTGGAATGCAAAAGTAGGAAACAAAGAATAATCACCAGTAGCTGGCAAATATGACCTTGGTGATAGAAATGATGCTGGAGATCACATGACAGAATTTTGCAAGACCAATGACTTATTCATTGCAAATGCCTTTTTTCAATAAGATAAACTGCAGCTATACATGTGGACTTCACCAGATGGAATGAATGCACAGGAATCAGATTGACTACATCTGTGGAAAGAAGCGATGGAGAAGCTCAATACTTTAGCCAGAACAAGGCCAGGAGCTGACTGTGGAACATCAATTGCTCATATGCAAGTGAAGTTGAAGTTGAAGAAAATTAAAGAAGTCCACGAGAGCTAAAATATGACCTTGATTATATCCCATTTGAGTTTAGAGACCATCTGAAGAATAGATTTGATGCATTGAACACCAATGACTGAAAACGAGAAGAGTTGTGGGATGACATCAAGAACATCATGCAGAAAGCAAAAAGTCATTAAAAAGGAAAGAAGAAAAGAACAAATGGATGTCAGAAGAGACTGAAACTTTTTATTGAGTGGAGAGTGGCTAAAGCAAATGGAAGAAATGACAAGATAAAAGAACTGAACAGAAGATTTCAAAGAGCAGCTCGAAAAGACAGTCAATGATTATTAATGCAATATGCAAAGACCTGGAGTTAGAAAACCAAAAGGGGAGAGCACACTCAGCATTTCTCAAGCTGAACAAACTGAAGAAAAAATTCAAGCCTTGAGTTGTGATATTGAAAGATTCTATGGGCAAAATATTGAATGATGCAGGAAGCATTAAAAGAAGATGGAAGGAATACACAGACTCATTGCACCAAAAAGAATTGGTCAATGTTCATGCATTTCAGGAGGTGGCATATGATCAAGAACCAATGGTATTGAAAGAAGATGTCAAAGCTTCACAGAAGAAGTTGGGGAAAAACAAGGCTCCAGGAATTGATGGAATATCCATTGAGATGTTTCAACAAAGGGATGCCATGCTGGAGGCACTTACTCATCTATGCCAACAAATTTGGAAGACAGTACCTGCCCAACTGACTAGAAGAGATCCATATTTGTACCCATTCCAAAGAAAAGTGATCCCACAGAATATAGAAATCATCGAACAATATCATTAATATCAGATGCAAGTAAAATCTTGCTGAAGATAATTCAAAAATGGTTGCAGCAGTATACTGACAGGGAACTTCCAGAAATGCAAGCTGGATTCAGACGAGGACATGAAATGAGGATATCATTGTTGATGTCAGATAGATCTTAGCTGAAAGCAAAGAATACCAGAGAGATGTGTACTTGCGTTTTATTGACTATGCAAAAGCATTCGATTGTGTGGATCATAACAAATTATGGATAATATTGAGAAGAATGGGAATTCCAGAACACTTAGTAGTGCTCATGAGGAACCTGTACATAGACCAGGAGGCTGTTGTTTGGACAGAACAAGGGGATACTGTATGGCATAAAATCAGGAAGGGAGGGCATCAGAGTTGCATCCTTTCACCATATTTATTCAATCTGTATACTGAGAAAATAATCTGAGATGCTGGACTATATTAAGATGAATGTGCCATCAGAATTGGAGGAAGACTCATTAACAAACTGAGATATGCACGTTAACAACCTTGCTTGGTGAAAGTGAAGATGACTTGAAACACTTACTGATAAAAATTAAAGACTACAGATTGCAGTATGGATTACATCTCAGCATAAAGAAAATGAAAATCCTCACAACTGGAGTGTAATGATATATGGAGAAAAGATTGAAGTTGTCAAAGATTTCATATTACTTGTTTTCACAATCAACTGGTGAAAGCAGCAGTCAAGTATCAGATGATATATTGCACTGGGCAGATCTGTTGTAAAAGACCTCTATAAAGTGCTGAAGAGCAAAGATTCCTCTTTGATTACTAACGTGCATGTAGCCCAAGCCATGTTATTTTCAATCCCCTCATATGCATGTGAAAGATGGATAATGAATAAAGAAGACCAAAGAGGAGTTGGTGCTTTTGAGTTGTGGTGTTGGTCAAGAATGCTAAAAGTACAATGGACTTCCAGAAGAATTATCAAATCTGTCATGGAAGAAATGCAGCAAGAATACTCCTTGGAAGCAAGATTGGCCAGATTTTGTCTCTCCTACTCTGGTCATGTTGTCAGAAGGGACCATTCCCTGGAGAAAAATTATCATGCTTGGTAAAGTGGAAGGTCAGTAAAGGGAAGGTCCTTACTGAGATGGATTGACATAGTGGCTGCAACAATGGGTTTAGTTGTAGCAAGGATTGTGAGGCTGGCACAGGATCGTTCTGTTGTACATAGGGGTCAATATAAGTTGGAGCTGATATGCTGGCATCCAGCAACAACAAGGATTAGTTTCGGTTGCAGAACACAATGTTTTAGTTACTATTCAAACTCAAGATTAGGAGGAAACACTTTACTCCAGACCCTGAACACTGACCAAGCAATGTAAGATAATTAGAGATTCCAGTGGAAAGGAAAACAGACAACTCAAGGTAATTAATGAAATTAATGATCAAGAATAAGTTAAAACGTCCAAATAAAATTAGTTTGGCTGCATAAACCTGCCATTAGATTAATGAAGAATAGAAAATATGCTACATATATTCTGCAGTAATTATGATTTTATTTCAAATCACATAGTCGGTACCAACATAGCATGGTTGTGTAATGGTCCAGAGTATGGGCTGTGGCACCAGACTGTCTGGATTCAAATCCCTGCTCTGCTATTGTTCCCATTTTGATGAGTGAACTGAACACTAGAGAATCTCAGATATCCTGGGCAAGTTTTTAACCTCTCTGAGACTCAGTTTCATCAACTACAAAAAAAGAAACACTAACAGTTCATATTTCATAGAGTTACTTTGAGAATTAAGTGAGACAGTATACGTAAAGTGCTTGCTATAGTACATGCCATTCAATAAGCACTCAATGTTGTAGTCATTACTGCTAATTCATTTAGTGACATACTTTTCATATAAAGGGTTGAGAGGTTGGTTAGCAGTGGTTGATTAAGCACTTGGCTGCTAACTGGAAGATTGGAGGTTGAACTCTATCAGGAGTTTCACAGGAAAAAAGACCTGGTGATCTGCTCCTGTATAGCTTATAGCCTAGGAAATGCAATGGGGCAATTCTACTTTGTCATACAGGGTTGCTATGAGTTGGCATAAGAAGCTCTGATAGCGTAGTGCCTAAGGCACTTGACTGCTAACCAGAAGGCTGGTGGTTCAAACTCACCAGCCACTCCTCGGAAGGAAGGTTGGACAATCTACTTCCGTAGTGATACTGCCTCGGAAACCCAAGGAGGGGTAGCTATGAGTCGGGTCCGACTCGATGGCACATTAACAACAACTTGAGTTGGGATCTATTCAAAGGCACACAAAAACAACAGTGGCCTGGGTTTCAGTCATCACCTGTGTCCATGACCCAACTTTCCTACTTAGGATATTGAGAAAATTACTTAATGTTCCTAAGCCTTAATTTCTTCATTAAAAATGGTGCTAATAATAATAATAATAATGTTTGTTTTAGTATTTTAAAAATATTTCATAGAAGTAATGTTACCACACAGTGTCTATCACAAAGACCTTAGTAAACAAAGCTAAAAACCAGCTAGCCAAAATCACCAATATTATCTTGTGTATTTACTCATTTAATAAGACTTTCTACTGTACATGTACATTTCAGGAGGTAGCATATGATCGAGAACCTATGGTACTGAAGGAAGAAGTCCAAGCTGCACTGAAGGTATTTCAAGGCTCTAGGAATTCACAGAATACCAGGTGAGATGTTTCTACAAATGGATGCAAGACTAAACGTGTTCACTCATCTATGTCAAGAAATTTGGAAGACAGTTACCTGACCAACTGACTGGAAGAGATCCATATACATACCTATTTCAAAGAAAGGTGCAATGGAATGTTGATATTATCAAACAATAACATTATTATCACATGTGAGTAAGATTATGGTGAACATAATTCAAAAATGTTTGCAGCAGTACATTGACAGGAGACTGCCAGAAATTTAAGCTGGATTTGGAAGAGGACATGAAATGAAGGACATGATTACTGATGTCAGATGGATCTTGGCTGAAAGCAGAAAATACCAGAAAGATGTTTACTTGCGTTATATTGTTCACACAAAGGCATTCATCTTAGTGGATCATAACAAATCTTGGATAACATTGGGAAGAATGGGAATTCCAAAACACTTAATTCTGTTCATGCCAAACTTTACACAGACTTAAAGGCAGTTAGGACAGAACAAGGAAATACATGGTGTAAAATCAGGAAACGTGTGCATTGGGGTTGTATTCTTTCATCATAATTATTCAATCTGTATGCTGAATAAATAAGCCAAGAAGCTGGAATACATGAGGAAAAATGCAACAACATGATTGGAGGAAAACTCATTAACAGCCTATGATATGCACATGATGTAACTTTGCTTGCTGAAAGTGTAGAGGACTTGAAGCACTTTTGGATGAAGATCAAAGACTACAGCCTTCAGTATGGATTATGCTGCCACATAAAGGAAAAAAACAATCCCCACAACTAGACCAATAAACAACATCATGATAAATGGCGAAAAGATTGAAGTTGTTAAGGATTTCATTTTACTTGGATCCACACTCAACGTCAAAGGAAACAGCTGTAAAGAAATTGAAGGAAGTATTGCATTGGGTAAATCTGCTGCAAAAGACCTCTTTAAAGTATTACAAAACAAAAATATCACCTCGAGGACTAAGACGTGCCTGACCCAAGCCATGATATTTTCATTCACCTCATACGTGTGAAAATGCTGGAAAATGAACAGGGAAGACCAAATAAGAATTGATGCCTTTGAGTTATGATGGTGGCAAACAATACGGAATATACCATGGACTACCAAAAGAATGAACAAATCTGTCTTGAAACAGGAAACTCCTTAGAAGGGAGGACGGAGATAATTTGTCTAACATGCTTTGGGCATATTGTCAGGACTGACTAGTTGGTAAAGAAGAACATCATGCTTGGAAAAGCAGAGGCTCAGTACAGAGGAGAAAGGCTCTCAGTGAGATGGATTGGCACAGTGGTTGCAATATTCAGATCCTACTCATAGCCACCCCTCCTTGGGTTTCCAAGGTGGTATCACTATGGAAGTAGACTGCCCAATCTTCTTTCTGAGGAGTGGCTGGTGGATTTGAAGCACCAGCGTTCTGGTTAGCAGTCAAGTGCCTTAGGCACTATGCCACCAGAACTCCCAGTGGACTCAAACATACCTACTATTATAAAAATTATAAGGATGGTGCAGTGTTTCATTCTGTTGTACCTAGAGTCATTATGAGTCAGAACCAACTTGATGGCACCTAACAACAACAACTTTGTATATTTAACAATTTAAATCCTATACATCAGAAATCTCAGAGAGCACAATTTATTTTTATATCTTCCTAATAGGGAACACCATTCTACCCTCAAAGGACCAAACAATCAAATAAGAAACTTTATTAAAGTGGAAGTATTCACCCCAATTCAATAACTGTCCTTTTGAATTTCCATTATGTGCTAAGTACTGCGTCCTATAAGGCAAATTTCCCCCTGGCAAACGTTGAAGAAAAGCCAAATTTAAAAGGCTACTATAATTAGAACTTTTGCTAATGGCACTTAAACTGATTAATATCCAATAGGACCCACTCTACCAAGGCATATTTTTTAGGCAGTTTTACATTTATATTAAATTAAGCATTCACTGCATGAATAAACTTATGCAGCAGTATCTCCATGTGGCTCTTGGAGTTAGTTCTGTAATGATATTGCCAGTGTAGCTGAGGGCCTTCTCCCTTGCTGTTTTCTCTGCCTGGAACATTCTTCCCACTCATTCTCCCATGGCTAGCTTTTTTTCTCATCATTCAGAGCATAGTCTTCTCTGGCTGTCCTACCTAATGGGGGCCCCATCTTCGGTCTCATCTTTTGTATTCTCTTCATTTTACATGTCTGTAGTTGAAATAATAGTGTTTACTTTTGAGCTGCTTTTCCAGAGTTAAAGCTCCATGAAAGCAGGGACCTTGTCTATATTGTTCACTCTTTATGTTCTCTTTCCATTATGTGTAATATTATCACAAATTCAGGAGATTAAAGCAATGCACACTTGTTATCTTACAGTTTCCATGGATCAGGAGTCTGGGCACAGGTTAATAGTTAAATGAGTCCTCTTCTCAGGGTCTGACCAGCCAGAACAAGGTGTTGTCTGGCTGCTGAACTCTCATCTAAGACTGAGGGTCCTCTTCCAAGGTCACTCAGGTTGTTGGCAGAATTCAGTTTCTCACGATTTTAGGACTTAGGTTCTCTTTTTCTTGGGTGCTATTAGACAAGGCATGGGGGAGGGAACATTCTCAGCTCTTGGAAGTTGCCCTCAGGTCCCAGACATGAGACTTCCTCATGACATGGCAGTTTACTTTCTCAAAACCAGTAGGATAGTGTCTTATTTCTAGACCTTGATTCAGAGCTCACATGATTAGCTCAAACTCAGTTAGGTCATCTTCCTTTTGATTAAAGTCAGCTGACTAGGGACCTTAACTATTGTTGTTGTTAAGTGCTGTCAAGTCAGCTCCAACTCATAATGACCCCTTAGTATAACAGAATGAAACACTGCTTGGTCCTGCATCATCCTCACAATCCTTGCTGTGCTTAGCCTGCCATTGCAGCCTCTGTGTCAATCCATTTTGTTGAGGGTCTTCCCTTTCTTCGCTGACTCTCTACTCCACCAAGCATGATATCCTTCTCCAGGGGTTGGTCCCTTCTGACAACATGACCAAAGTAGGTGAAACAAAGTCTGGCCATTTTTGCTTCTAAGGAGCGTTCTGGATGCACTTCCTTCTGGGCAGATTTGTTTGTTCTTCTCGCAGTCCATGGTATTTTCAGCATTCTTTGCCAACAGCACAGTTCAAAGGCATCAACTCTTCTTCAGTCTTCCTTATTTGTTGTCCAGCTCTCACATGCATGTGAGACAATTGAAAAGATCATGGCTTGGGTTAGGTGCATCTTAGTCTTCAAAGTGACGTCTTTGGTCTTTCATATTTTAAAGAAGTCTTTTGTAGCAGATTTGCCCAGTGCAATACAATGTCTGATTTCTTGACTGCTGCTTCCATGGGTGTTGATTGTAGATCAAAGTAAAATGAAGTCACTGACAACTTCAATCTTTTCTCCATTTATCTTGATGATGCTTATTGGTCCTGTTGTGAGGATTTTCATTTTGTTGAGATGTAATCCATACTGCAGACTGTAGTCTTTGATGTTCATATTTTTCCTATTGCATTTATAACACTTATGTGACTATCCATTTAGTTACTTTCCTTACCAAGGGGTTTGTGACTATTACACAGTGTAAAGGGAAAACAAGTGATATTTGTTGTATTATCAAACTTCTGTAGCATAATCTTGATTAATTTCTCTCCCAGCAATCCTGTGATGGTGAAAGTGTTAAACCTAAGGAATAACTTGGACAGGGAGCACAGCATACCATTAGCATATCAGGAATAATTGGGATTAGAGTTGGACTTTTGCTGTCTGTCATCAAACATTAAAATTCTGCTACTCTCCAGAATCAGAGAGGAAGGTGGCATGAAAATTTCCAGGAGAAATTACAAAGTTTTGTTGTTGTTGTTCAGGAAATTATTGTTCTGACCATCTCTAAGACATTCATCCTTAAAAGGGTGAAATGATCCTCTTAAGGAAATGTACACAGCCTATTATTTGAGATATAAAAACCTAGGGGATGAGGCAGAGATAAGATTACCTAGAAGTTATGGAGAACAATGAAAACTTTAAAAGGAGTGTGTTAAACAGTGTGTAAGAGCTCAGGCTCCAGGTTTGGATCAATTGTATCTTGAATTCCAACTCCACGTTTTGCTTGTATCAAGAATGAATCCAAGTATTGTGGAGTCTGGAAGTTACACAGTTTTAGATGTCCTGTTTAAGTTTGAGAATACAGAGTTAGGTAAAGAGTCTTTGAAGGGGACTATGCAAGTAGGAGCTCTGGAGCTGAATATTCATTCATTTTACAATAAATCTGCTTTCGTTTGCACAGCTAAGCAAATTGTTAAACCTGCCTGAACCTTGGTTTCCTCAACTGTAAAATGGAGATAATGATTATTATACTTACATAATAGGGTTGTTGAGAGGCTTAATTAAAATTACAAATGAAAAGCTATCCATATTAGCTATTATTGTTGTTACTTTTATTATTATTGTCACATCATGATCATTTTTCAGCCCCTTTATTTTACAGATAGGGAAACAGACAAAAAACTTACATGACTTTCCCTGCATCACACACCAGTTAGCTGGGATATTGGATCAGAATCTTCCTCTTGGCTTCTGGTCCATATAGTATCCCTAACTCTGTAGAGATGGCCTTTTGTACTTCTCTTTCCCCAGTGCTCATATCCATGAAAAGCGTATTGGCATAATATAATCTTCACCCTGATAGTTACTCTATGGTTGTTATAGAATAAAAGAGGCAGATTTTAATTTGGTTGAATGAAGCTTCATTTTTATTTTTATACACATCAAATAGCATTTACTCAAAGCTCACTGCCATTGAATCAATTCGACTCATAGCGACCCGTCCTTGGGTTTCCGAGGCAGTATCACTACGGAAGTAGATTACCCAACCTTCCTTCAGAGGAGCAGCTGGTGGGTTTCAACCACCAGCCTTCTGGTTAACAGTCAAATGCCTTAGGCACTACGTCACCGGGGCTCCCAAGTAGCATTAAGGGTCTGTGAAATAAAAAGCTGCAATTGCTAAATCCAAATTCTCTGCCATTTGTGGCTATGTCTAATTGGAAAACTTAGTTTCTATCTTCGTTTGGGATGAAATGATGACTTAGAAACAGTGAATTTTTTTGCACTCTCATTTGAGAGTGATTCCCATGTGCCCACATGTGCAAATTCTATCAGGAGTGGTAGAAGATATTCTTGGGAAAAGCCTGAGGAGTCAGTCCCAAGGGCTCCAATCCTCCCCTTGGAAAATATGAACTGGATGACAGAACTTGACCCTTCTCCATTCCTCTAACAGCTCCATACATGTGAGAATCATTCTATGTTATCTAGTCTCTGGCAGAATGCTGTGCCTCAGAGCCAGTTTTAACACTTTTCAGTACAGATAATATTGATTCCAGTGTACCTGAACATTTCTTCTCAGTGATCTACCAATATATTCGTGCTTGCTCATCAGGGCTGGGCTGCCTAAATATGGTTGATATTGAATCAAGAGATGCTATTCCTTAAAATTAATGTCATGTGGAGAATAAACCATATTTGAAGACACAGAGTCTGGATGAAACCCTGAAACTATTGCCCTGAGATTATCCTTTTTTTTTTTTTTTAATTGTGATTTGGGTGAAAGTTTACTGAGCAAATTCACTTTCCATACAGCAGTTCACATACACTTTGTCTCATGACATTGATGGTAATTTCCCACAATGCAAAGCTCCTCTCCCACTTCCTCCCCATAGTTACCTCTTCCCTGTGTTCTTCCCTCCATGCACTCCTGCCCCCTGAGCTGTCTCCCTGTGCATACACAGCCCTTCTATTCCCCCATGATTGTTCTCTCCAAGGAGTGTATCTACCTAGTATAAATGTTCACCTCATATGCCTGTCTTTTGTTTGGCTGGAAGCCACAGGAGTGGGTTCAATTTCAATTTCAGATCTGAAGGGCAGCTAGGGGCTGCATAATATA
>NW_006921588.1:2858282-2859007 GCF_000298275.1 Orycteropus afer afer | reverse complement strand
CTGCAACTATGGTCCCAAGCCCACAGGTCCAACTACTCGCTCCCTCTGGGTAGCTGACTGTGGCCAAGAAGTGACTACAGTCTTGTCCCTTATCAGCTCTACTATATACCTGGGAATTCTTACAGAACATATCAATACACTTGTAGAAACATTGTCTGGCAACGTTATACATGGTCTTGGGTACATTCCCCCCTGCATAGACATACCAAATAGTTCAGCCTGTCCACCTATCTGTCCACTTGTGTATCCATGTTTGCCTTCACTGACAATGCGGTACTGTATATGCAAAAGGGTTCATCTTTGTTGTCTGTACTTCCCATGTACCCCTCTATGTCTTCCTCTTCCTCAATGCCACCGTGTTGATCACTTGCATTTGGTACATTGCCCTTCTCTTCACCCAAATCAATACTTGTCTCTACCTATCTGTGTTCCCTCCCTTACCTTCCCACCCCTGGTAACCAACAAAGAAAACTTCCTTCCACATATAAACCTTTCCTTGACATTTTACAATAATGGACTAATACAATATTTGTCCTTCTGTGATTGACTTATTTCACTCAGCATAATGTCCTCCAAGGTCATCCACATTATGCAGTGTTTTGCAGATTCTATGTTATTCTTTGTTGTTGCTGTTGTTATGTGCCGTCGAGTCAAACCCGACTCATAGCGACCCCTCCTTGGGTTTCCGAGGCAGTATCACCATGGAAGTAGGATTGCCCAACCTT
>NW_006921588.1:2853638-2855853 GCF_000298275.1 Orycteropus afer afer | reverse complement strand
TGATATGAACCCCACTTGGTCATAATGAATTATTTTCTTGATATGTTGTTGGAGTCTATTGGCTAGGATTATGTTGAAGATTTTTGCATCTATATCCATGAGGGATATTGGTCTGTAGTTTTCCTTTTGAGCGATGTCTTTGCCTGGTTTTGGTATTAAGGTTATGCTTGCTTCATAAAATGAATTAGGGAGAATTCCGTCCTTTTGTATGTTTTGGAATAGTTTGAGTAGGATTGGTGTCCATTCTTCCCTGCATGTTTGGTAGAATTCTCTGGTGAAAATATCTGGGCAAGGACTTTTTTTTGTTGGTAATTTTTTTAATGGCCTGTTCAATTCCTTCTTTTGTTATGGATCTGTTCAACTTTTACACACCAGTCTGTGTTAGTTTAGGTAAGTGGTGTGTTTCTAGAAATCTGTCAATTTCTTCCAGATTTTCAAATTTGTTGGAGTACAGTTCTTCATAGTATCCTGATATCAGCCTTTTTATTTCAGTTAGTTTTGTTGTGATGTTGTATATTTCATTTCTTATTCATGTTATTTGTATTCTCTCCCTCTTTTCTTTTGTTAAATTTGCCAGTGTTTTGTCAATTTTATTAATCTTCTCAAAAAACCAACTTCTGGCCTTGTGGATTTTTTCTATTGTCTTTCTATTTTCTGTTTCATTGATTTCTGCTCAAATCTTTATTATTTCCTTTCTTCTGGTAACTATAGGGTTTTCTTGCTGCTCTTTTCCTAATTGTTGTGGATGTTGGTGTAAATTGTTGATTTTGGTTCTTTTCTTTTTTGATGTGTGCATTTATTGCTATAAATTGAGCTCTGATCACTGCTTTTACAGTGTCCCAAAGATTTTGGTATGTTGTGTTTTCATTCTCGTTTGATTCAATGAATTTTTAATTTAATTTTTTATTTCTTCTCTTACCTAATCTTTCTTAAGGAAGGTGTTGTTCAGTTTCCTTGTATTTGTTCTTTTTCCATTGATCTTCCTACTGTTGATTTCTAATTTGATAGCATTGTTATCTGAGAAGATGCTTTGCAGTATTTCAATGTTTTAAAATTTTTTAAGGCTTGCTTTATGGCCTAACATATGGTCTATCATGGAAAATGTTCCATGTGCACTGGAGAAGAATGTATATTGTGCTGTTATTTGGTGAAGTGCTCTGTAGATGTCTGGATTGTATTGTTTAGCTCTTCTGCATCTTTGTTGAGTTTCTTTCCAGCTGTTCTATCTTTCATTGAAAGTGGTGTATTAAAGTCTCCCACTATGACTGTGGAGTCAACTATTTGCCTTTGCAACTCTTTTAAAATCTTATTTATGTATTTTGGGGTTCTTTCATTAGGTGCATAAATATTTATAATAGTTATATCTTCTTGGTCAATTGATCCTTTAATCATTATATAATGTCCTTCTTTGTCTCGTATGGTGGTTTTTGTCTTAAAGTCAATTTGATAAGAAATTAGCATCACCGTTCCTGCTTGTTTTGGTTACCATTTGCTTGATTTATCTTTCTCCAAACTTTGATTTTTAGTCTATTTTTTCTTTGTCTCTAAGGTGTGTCTCTTTAGATAGCATGTTGATGGGTTATATTTTCTAATCCAGTCTACAACTCTCTGTATCTTGATACATTATTTAATACATTAACATTCAGTATAATTATTGACAGGTATGAATTCATTGCTGTCATTTTGCTGTGTGTTTTTTTATGGTGTTCCTGGTTTCTTTGTTCCATATTATTTTCTGTGCTGAGCTCATTATGTTTATGAATCATGTTCTCATTTCCTTTGTTGCTATTATTTTAGTATTTGCTAAATATTTGTGCTTGTCCTCTTTTTTATTGTGATCTGAAGGTTTATCATTTTTCTTTGAGGTTACCCTGTGATTTATAATTTTCTCCCCAAGTTTAGAATAGTCCAATCTATCTTGCAACTCTCTTGACTTCCTCACATTTATAAGTTCTGTAACTACACTATTTTTCCCTTTTTTTGGTTTGTAGTTGTCCTCATTTGCCAATTGATGTATGTGGTTCCCTGTTTACAATCTTGTAAGCTTGTTTCACTTTGGATACTTCCATAGCTGTGGTTTCTAGATTATGTCATCTTGTATATTAATGGCCAGTTGTTGTTTGCTATTTTTGGTTCTCTGTTCAAAGGACTCCCTTTAGGATCTCTTGTAAGATTGGTCTGGTTTTAACAAATTCCCTTAATTTCTGCTTATCTG
>NW_006921588.1:2847734-2853109 GCF_000298275.1 Orycteropus afer afer | reverse complement strand
TTCAATCTCATTAATTCTGTCTTCCATTCATTCAATTCTACTCCTTTGCTCTTTCAATGTGTTATCAATTTCTGAAAATTTAGTATTAATCTTCTGGATTTCTATCCATAGATTTTGAATCATTTCTAATTTTATATTTATTTTATCATTTTCTTCTTGTATTTTCTTCCAAAATTGTTCTAGGGTTTTGTCTGTGTTTTCCTTAATTTTGTCAGTGTTTTCCTTGATGTGTCTCTCAATCCTTTGAAGATATCTAAATAGAAATCTTTTGAATTCCTTATCAGGGAGTTCCAGTGCTGCTTCTTCATTAGGGATATGTTCTGGGTCTGTATCCTGCTTCCTTGTTTCTACCACTTTATCTTGCTTCTTCTGTGGACTGTGATGGTCTGTTGTCTCTGAGACATTGTGACATTGCTGTATTTAGATCTCTGTTAACTGTGAAGAGCAGCTAAGGGTGAGTCAGGCTTTTCTTGGTGTTTGTTTATCATTACCCAGTTGGTGGAGAAGGAAGTAGGTGGCTCTCAGTAAGTGAAACTGCAGGAGGTGTGGGTGTAGTTTTGTCATATAGGCACTGCTGCTGTTTCCCCCTCAGTTATACAGAAGTAACAATTGAATAACCATCAAAAAAGTAAAAGCAAGTGGACAAAAAACACACAGTGTGATCACATAGGAGCAATAACCAAGAAAAAAAAAAACCCTGCAATATCTGGGAAGAGGGCAATAAAAATAAAAAAGGTGTAGAGTAAGAGAGTAATGAAGAAAAAAATGGGAAAAATGCAAAAAGAAAAACAAGGAATGAGGTTAACCACGAAAAAGAAAAAAATTGGAACCAGGAACTGGGAAGAGAGAAAAAGCTGAAAACTAGAACCTGGGAAGGGAAGAATGAAGAATAATAATAAAAAGGATAATAATAATAATAACAATAATAATTTTAAAACTGACAAAAACAAACAAACTAAAGAAAAAAAAATTCTGAGCAGGGCAGAGCAGGTCACCCAGTCTCCGTCCGAGCACACAGACTGGGATTGAATTCCTGCTGGCCCAAAAGGTGAGTGAGAGTGAGGGATGGCTGCACCCCTGTTCACCAAGAGGGTGTGGGGTATAAGAGCAACAAGGGAAATATACCCTTCCAGTCGCTGGCATCCAGATGTCCTTGCAGCTCCTGGCAAGTGGAGCCTATTCTTAAGTGCCTGGAATCTGGGAGAATGCTATCACTTTAAATATCTGAAATAGTCCAACAACTTGTAAACATTCAAAATGGCTGCACCCTCCAGACAGGCAAAAGTTCACAGCTTAGCCTGCCTTCCTCTTTGCTTCTTCCCCTTTTATTCCCCAGCCACCAGTGCAGTCCTCCATGCAATCCCTGGCTAGCAGTGCTGATTTTTAGGTTAATTTTTAGGTCTTACCAGCACTCAGCAATATCCAAGCTGTCTGTGCCATTGGGATCTCTCATAGACTGCAGCTCCTTATGTCTCCTTTTTTGGTGTTTTCATACAAATTCTTCTACTAGTTGGAGTTTAGTCCACTTTTGTATCTTTCCCTTCAAGCTCAGGGGTCCTGGATTATCTTCTGTATCTGTGTTAACTGGTTCCCCCTTTTTTTTGTTGAAGAGGGTCTGTGCACTCTTTCCACTTATTCTGCCATCTTTGCCCTGAGATAATCTTTAAACCTTAAACCAAAAATATTTCCCGAGGTCTTCTTTATGCTGAACTATGGTTTAGCTTAACTAGTGAAGAATGCCTGCCTTGAGTACTATGCTCTTTTAAGATCTGTCTATACAGAATTAAACCCACCAGCCACTCCTCAGAAGGAAGGTTCGGCAATCTACTTCTGTAGTGAGACCGCCTCGGAAACTCAAGGAGGGGCAGTTATGAGTCAGTCTGACTTGATGGCACATAAGAACAACAACAACAACATACAGGATCAAATTGACAATAATAACTTGAAAGATTAGATAAGCACCTTAAGGGGCAGTGAGTTTATGTCAATGGGGAAGGAACAACTCAGAAAAGGAAGATGAGAATGGTTGCACAACTTGAAAAATGTAATTGATATCACTGAATTGTACATGTAGAAATGGTTGAATTGGGGTATGTTGTGCTGTGTATATTCTCAACAACAACAAAATAAAAAAAATTATTTTAAAAAAGGAATAAACAGTATTTGATTCCAGGCTCTTAAACCTTTGGCCTCTGAATCTGTATGAAAAAAGAAAATACATCCCTGTATTAAATATTTTCCTTACAACTCTCATTATGAAATATGGCACAATTACAGATTTTTTTGTGAAACCATCAAAGCAAACTATTTAGCAATTTAATCAGAACGTGTAGGATATGGATCAGTATGGATTTTCCTGGCTCTCCTATTGGCTAACAAGCACAGGTAAGCTATTTAACCTGTAGTTTTTATGTATACAATGAAAAAAAAAAAAGAGATTTTTGAGATTCCTGGAGGAAAATGTCACTTATCTATAAGGAGTTTATGAATACTTTTTTTTTCTCTCTCTTTTTTTATCATTGTTAATACATCTATCAGAAATAATGTGGCTAATGTTACGTTACTAGAAAACCAATGCTAACTTTTGTTTAAAGGTTCTTCATGAGGACACTTCTGGTCTGTTTACCATATCTGCTATTTGTTAGACAGACAAGAACATAGAGTGAAATAACAACCAGGAGAACTGCATCTGCCAAGGGGCCTCTCTCTTTCTCTTCTTCCTCCGTAGCGTGGGTAATGGAGAGGCTAATAGACTTTTCTTTGGGACTCTGCCACTTCCTCCTCAAGGTCTTCTGGTTGTTGACAACCACACCTTTATCCCTCTGCTTTAGTCTCATAATCCTGTTTCTATTTGGTCCTCAGCATTCCAAGTTCTTCTTCTCTGATACCCTTTGCACTCTGACTTTCCTTTCTCTTGCTCCAGCCTTTTTTCTTAGAGATTCTTAGTGGTATCATGGCTCAATCTCTCTGCCCTATTCTTTGTTTTAATACCATGTAAAAGCTTGAGTTACAAGAGTATGTTAAACTCCTAGTAGACAAAGAGAGAAAACACTTGATCATGAGGACTACCAGTCTTTTCTTTGTAAACTCTTTGTATAATATAGAAAGACATAAGATTGATTCCTTGGTCAGTAAGACACAAACACCATTGTCTATTCATACACTGATACAAATGTTATCTTCTACTGAGGTTCCTCACTTGATGCCAAACACTACATTAATCTATATGCTGATATTTGTTAGCCTGGGATTGTTTACTTCTTAACACTAATGAGCACAATATACTTTCTCAGATTTGTACTTAAAACGCTGGTTCTCAACCATAGCATTCATTCAACAAGTATGTATTGGGCACTGTTTTATGTATTTGGGATAAATCAGTGAACAGAATAGATAATGACAATAACAAAAACCCCTGCTATCATGGAGCTTATTTTCCATTTAACATGTACATGTAAAACTATAAGGAGTTCTGGTTGTGCAGTGGTTAAAGAGCTCAGCTGGTAACTGAAAGGTCAGCAGTTGGAACCCACCATGTGCTCCATGGGAAAAGATACGGCAGTCTACTTCTGTAAAGATTTACAGTCTTAGAAATCCTATGGGGGCAGTTCTACTATGTCCCATAAGGTTGTTGTAGGGTTGCTGTGGGTTGGAATGGATTCAATGGCTGTGGGTTTGGTTTGGGGATACTATAAAAATATAGGTGGTTTTCCATAACTGCTTACACTCTGCAGATATCCTACTGTGTTAAATTTGGGATGCAGCAGTTTCTATTGTATAGGAAGTGATATGCCTCTGAACACAGTGAAAGTCATGTCATAGGCTGACTCTCAAAATCAGATGGACTTTGGCAGACTGTCCTGAAATATGCACGAGACACCTCTCCATGCTTCCACAGAAAACCAGTATGGCATGCCTTTCATGTCAAGCAGGGTGGTGCCACAGGATGTGAAATGCTAGAATTCCAATTCAGATTTGCATCAGCTCCAGCTGGGGTCACCATCAAGAATTTTTATTTATTTTTCTTTTAATGAGACAGAGTTCAAAATCAGCTAAAGAAAACAAAGTCCACTGTCACGTTCACACATACAGTATAACTACCACATTACTCTCTTCAGTGGTAAACATAAGAAGCTTAGGAGTAGCATGGAGAACTGATTGTCATTGCTTGGGAGGTTTGGAAATTAAATAATTATATTTGGATTAAAGGAAGACTATTAGGAAATATATAATAGAGGAAATATGACCTGGGAAAATGTAAGGTATTGGAAACATTGTGTGCATTGATGGATAAATGCATGAAATTCTCTCTGAGCTGGATTTTGAAATCTCAGAATTAGCTGAAACAGTTGTAAAATCACATTGAGCCCAACAGTTTACAATTGACTGCAAATCAGAGGAGGCGCCTATATGTTGTTTGTTCTAGCAGGCACAGGGAATGTACCGAACTTGTGAAATGTGCTTTTGATATCTCGTTAACAAAGTCTGCCTGCCTGTGATTTCCATCTCCTGTCTTCCAAACCCTCATTTTCTCTCCTTACTCCTATATTACCAAAACCAAAATCAAACCCACTGCCCTCGAGTCGATTCTGACTCATAGTGACTCTACAGGACTGAGTAGAACTAATTGCCCCCTGGGGTTCCTAAGGCTGTAATCTTTGTGGAAGCAGAGTGTCACATCTTTCTCCTGTGGAGTGACTGGTGGGTTCAAACTGCTGATCTAGTTAGCAGCTGAGCACTTAACCACTGCTCCACCAGGACTTCTACCCCCATATTAGACATAGTTAAAATCCTCAGTGTCAGTAGCAGCTAGGGGTTGCTTTTCAATGCAGGCTGTGATGGCTCATTGAGTGCACCTGGGCTGTGTTCCTTGTTAGCTCCTACACATACCCAGTCCTGACATCAGAACTGATTTCTGTCAGCTCTAATGTGCCTGAAAAATTCCTTTCAAAGTACTTTCCTCTTCTAACACTTCCCAGGGGAATTTCCTCTAGGGGGTGTGAGGCAACATTAGATTGTGACTGTGATAAGATATTCCCATGTTGGAAGAGCTTTATATGAAAAGCAGCACATCGCATCTGTTGTTTTCCTTATATAGGGTATATTTCACACTGAATGATACTGGAACAGAACCTGGACTCTGTCTCTACTCCCCTGCAGTCTTGTACTTCCTCCTTCTCAATGACGGCAGATCCCAAAACACTTAGTGACATATGGTAACCTATCTGTGAAGTGTGCTGAATACAGTGCTTTGTTTCTGACTCTGAGGTATTGTGCTTCATTTTTGGACATCAGATTTTTTTAAAGCGGGATTGACAAACTGGAACCAGCCACCAGAATTTTTTTGGAAGAAGATAACAGGAAAAAAAAAAAAA
>NW_006921588.1:2826771-2845628 GCF_000298275.1 Orycteropus afer afer | reverse complement strand
AGGTTTGCTGGTCCGATGGAGCCTGGTGGAATCACTGAGACTATGGCCCCTAGCTGCCCTTCAGGTCTGGAATTGAACCCACATCTGTGGTTTACAGCCAAACAAAAGATAGGCATATAAGATGAACATTTACCTCAGGTAGACACACTCCTTGGAGAGAGCAATCATGGGAGAAAGAAGGGCTGCTTATGTACAAGGAGACAGCTCAGCGGGCAGGAGTGCATGAAGGGATGGACACTGGGAAGAGGTAACTATGGGGAGGAAGTGGGAGGGGAGCTGTTCCATCGTGGTAAACTGTGGTCAATGTCATGAGACAAAGTGTATGTGAACTGCTGTATGGAAAGTGAATTTGCTCTGTAAATCTTCACCCAAATCACAATAAACAAAAGAAAATACCAGATGAGATGTTTTTTGTGGAAAAAAAAAAAAAGAGCAAAGTGCCACAAGAAACTATTTAAAGAAACTGTCTGTGTCCAGCCTTGTGGGAGTAATCCTTCTTATTATTATTTTATTTACATATTTTTTGGAGAGGGATAGTGGCCATGATCCAACTATTTGAAAAACTGGCATGTGAAAATGTGAATTATTTATTTATTTTTCCATGTAGCTCTAGTCAGCATAACCCACTGCCACCGAGTCAATTCCAGTTCATAGAGACCTGCATTGGGTTTCCAAGGCTGTAAATTTTTATGGCAGCAGATTGACTCATCTTCCTTCCGTGGAGCAGCTGATGAGTTTGAGCTGCTGACCTAGTTGGTAGCCAAATGCCTTACCCACTATACCACCAGAGCTCCTTTATGAGAATCAATAGGTGGGATACATGGGTAAACAGATTTTTATTGTATATCAGATGATTCTTCTATTTAGAGTTGTGCAATGATGAAATATATACAAGCAAAGATACAAGATCTTTTATAGAGAATTCCTGCACCAAAGTTGGGCCAGTCCTGAAAAGATTACTTCCAATTTAAGTATTGAATTATTTTCTGAATTGGGAGTTTCTTTAATTTTTATTTTGACAGGATTGAAAGGGGCTCAGAAGGCCTCTTTATAGTTTTTCTCTCTATTCCCTAACCAAAAAAAAAAAAAAAACAAAAAACCCAAATTCATGGCCATCAAGTCGATTCTGGCTCATCGTGACCCCTTTGGGATTCTGAGGTGATAAACCTTTGCAGAAGTAGATTGCCCAGTCTTCCTTCTGTGGAGTGGTTGGTGGGCTTGAACCACCCTGTTCCCTAACAGGATAAGGTGATTGAACCAACTAAGCTATTCAATGCCTTTAATACAATTGGTCTTAGGTCCTTTTCTTTCTGGTGTTTATTGATTGATTTATTTAGACTTATTTGCTCTTTTGGAGTGCATAATCCCATATTAAAGGAATCTTGGGGTGGTGGTGCAGATGATTAAGCACTGGACTACTAACTGAAAGATAAATGGGTTGAATTGACCCAAAGGTGCCTCAGAAGAAAGCCCTGGAGATCTGCCTCACAGAGATTACAGCCTTGTACAGATTGAGAAGGCTGTGGAAGGAAGTTGTAATCCGACAGGGGAAATTCAGATCAGCCAAATCCTCATGGATTCTCATTAAAGTCAGACTCACCTCCTAAGATCATAACTGAGCTTTGGCCTCTTTTCACCTTTCTGCTTAGAGCTAGCCTGTTGAGTTTGCCTGCCCAACATCCATTCCTGTTTCCTCTGATAACCAAACCCACATTATTTCTTTAAGGGACCACACCTCCCTCACTGCCTGCCATCTTGCTGGTTCAGTTAATCAGAGTTTTGCCTTTCCCAGGTTAAAGGAGACAGTGACCTAAACTGGGCCAACCTGCCTTTCCTTTGGGAATTTGAATATTGAGCTCTATGACACAGGACAGAGAAAGATTGGAGCTGATTGTTTTATAACTGTGCCCTGAAGAGAATGCCCTTTAGTTTCCTAGATCCACATACAGATGGCAAACTGATCTCCCAAGTTGTGTATGTTTGTTATGCAGCCATATTGCTTGATTGGTAGATGAGGAATTTATATCAAGATTTGGACTGTGTGGACTTGTGTATTTTCAGTGAGAAAGGAAAAGGCTATATAAGCAGTGTGTATAACTAAGCATCTTTGGAGGGATATTTCCATGGACTCATTATGGAGAGGCCTTAGGGTGTGAGAATTCCTGCTTCCTGAAGTGCTGGAAAGTTAAGGTCAAAGGCTGGATGTGTTTCAAGTTCTGAAACAATACCAGCCGATTTCAAAGCTGGTGTTTGTGTGTGCGTGCATATGTGTGTGTACAGAACTGAGGAGGAAAGGCAGCCTCTACAACTTTGCTTTGAAAGATGCCAAAATACTGAGCCACATATTTGTATGAGAAAGATCTGTGTGTTTGGATGAAACCTGCCTCTTTCATAAACATGTGGCACAGGGAGGCCTTCTTTTGAACTTTTGCCCTGGTTTTGAACTTTTGTTCACATTAGCCATTTCCCTCACTTTGGCTGTTGAACGTCTCTTTGTAGTGAAACTCACAAGTTCTTTGGACTGGCAAGAAAATGCTGGAAAGAAATGATGTGTTGGACTAGATTGCATTTTTCCTGAACACTCTGAAATATCAGGATGTATGGAACATGAGTCATCACTTTCTGTTGGAAACTTTTATGACCTTTACAGAGTAGGTCGGATTCCTCCCAAGCTGTGCTTCTTCACACCCCAGTGCATGACAGTAAAAGGGCAAATCCGAGGGAGGCTGGAGCATATTCATATTTTTTCCTGCAATCTGTTACACATTTTTGTTTTTTGACACACTTTGTTTCACATGAGAGTACTAATGGTAGAAACTAAGGTCAAGTATGATGACAGACTTGCCTGGTCTGCTTTGCATGACTGTTCAAACTCAGGTGAGGTAAACCCGGGCCCTGTGAGCATTTGCACAGGGGCGGAAGATCCCACTGAGGACATGGGGACATAAGTTACTTCTGTGGGAGGCTTCAGAAAGAAGAAGGACATATTCCACAGTGTGAATCTCAGTCATTTGGCAAACTTGAACCTGATTTGATAAACCAGAGAAGAATCAGAAATATATCATCAGCGTTCTAGCCAGGAGCCATTTTATAGAGGGCCTGTCTTAGTTTCCTAGTGCTGAGGTAACAAAATGTACCAAAATGGAATGGATTACATTCCTTTAAAGAACAGGAATTTATTGTCTCACACTTTTGGAAGTTAGGGATCTGAATCAGGGTATTGGCTGTGTGGATGTCTTCTGTGGGCCTCTTCCAAATTTCTGGTGGCTGCCATACTGCTTGGCATTGCTTTGTTGCTTACAGATGCATGTATATACATTATGTGTATGTGTGTGTATATGTCTCTTCTGCTTTTTTATAAGACAGCACTCAGAAGTGATTTTTATTACCTACCTTACTGTGGTGCTCAGCAGGTAACAGAAAGGTTGGCAGTTCAAACCCACCAACTGCTCTGTGGGACAAAGCTATGGCAGTCTGCTTCTACAGCGATTACAGCCTTTGAAATACCTTGAGGTAGTGCTGTTCTCTCCTACAGGGTCACAATGAGTCAGAATCAACTCAGCAGCAATAGTTATTTTTGTCTTGTTTTACTCTGGTATGACCTCATTAACATAAGGATCTGTGTTTAATAAAGGCATTTAATAAATCCTCATTAATAAACTCATTGCTATTGAGTCATTCGACTTGACACATAGTGACCCTTCCTTGGGTTTCCAAGGTGGTATCTCTACAGAAGTAGATTGCCCAATCTTCCTTCCAAGGAGTGGCTGGTGGGTTTGAACAGTTAGCCTTCTGGTTAGCAGTCAAATGCCTTAGGTACTATGTCACCAGATAGGACTTATATTTCCAAAAAGGGTCATATTTATAAATACCAAACCAAAAAACCAAACTCACTGCTGTTGAATCAGATCTAACTCATAGATACCCTCCTTGGGTTTTTGAGGTGATATCACTACGGAAGTAGTTTGCCCAAACTTCCTTCTGAGGAGTGGCTAGTGGGTTTGAACCTCCAGCCTTCTGGTTACCAGTCAAATGTCTCTGGCATTATGCAACCAGAGCTCCTGTTTATAAATACAAGGGTATATAAACGGCAGGGAGCTCTGATACTGTAGTGCCTAAGGCACTTGACTGCTAACCAGAAGGCTGGCAGTTCAAACCCACCAGCCACTCCTCGGAAGGAAGATGGGGCAATCTACTTCCGTAGTGATACTGCCTACAGAGTATCAGTAAGGAGGGGTCATTATGAGTCGGGTCTGACTCGACTGGCACATAATAAAAACAACATAAATGGCCTGGGAATGGCATTATCTGACTTCCTTTAATTTCACAAGGACAGGGATGATTAAGATTAAAAGCAATAGCCCAAGGCTGATTCTTGTGAGATGGAGATCAGAAGTATATCCACCCTTCAACCTTTTTACCAGTTCTGACACCAACTGTCCCTCCTAAGGCATTCTCTACTTCTCTACTGGGTTCAATAATTCATTGCAATGGCCACACAGAACTCATAGACAATACTCAAAATTACAGGGTTTATTATGGAAGTAACAAGTTATAGTTCAAGATCAGAAAAGACTCAGGATACAGTTCTTTGATCAGGACAACTTCTCAGCAGTGCCCACAGGCATGCCTCTATCTGTCCCATGGGCTTTTGGCCCCATGGCCCCTTGGCCTCTGCCTTGCTTGGGCAAGTGTTAGGAAGCTCTTTTAGGTCTGTCATTAAGTGCCTAAAGGCGCCCTGCTCTACCAGGAAGCCTTGGCCTGGAGGTGCTCAGCTCTAGCTCTGTGGTTAGCAAAATTAGCTCCACCAACAGCTCAGAGGCATCCTCCTCTGCCAGCAAGCTTCCTGCCTGAAGGTGCTTAGTTTCTCACTCCATAGGTCCAGAAACCCATTGTGCTGTCTCTTGCTGTGTCTTCTGCCTGGTTTTCTGCTGGTATCTCGGTTCTGCTGTCACTGTTTCTCTGATGTTGCTTCTCGGTATCTCGGCAAATTGTTATAGCTCTGGTTCTGTTTCCTGAATCAAGGAGGTTCAGCACAGAGATCTGGGTCCAAAGAATGCACTCTACAATTGGCTCTTCTTTCTTGATAGTAGTGAGATTCTCCCCTTTCCACTTCTGGAATGGCTCATTTTAAGCCTAGCAAGATGGCAAAACTGACCAATTCCCATGTTAGGGTTCTGTACACCTAATTCTCATAGTCTCACATACACAAAGGTGCAATGCACCTTATTTAGATTATTAGCAAGGTATCCAATGCCCTTGTGGGCCATAAGCACCTCACATTTGCAGTAGTCCCACCTTGTCATTTGGTGGGAGTTACAAAGACTGGTAAAATGGCAGTGGCTAGAAGGGCCATATTAAATATTTCACTATACTGGAGGAGTTTGGACTTTAGCATAACTTTCTTTGGGCACAATTCAACTCATAATAGGGACACATAATTTTACAGTGTTGTAGAAGGTTGGGCAATCCTACTTCCGTAGTGATACTGCCTTGGAAACCCAAGGAGGGGTCGCTATGAGTCGGGGCCGACTCGACGGCACATAACAACAACAACAACAAAGGCCCCAAAGGCATCATGGTTTTGATCAATGGTGTCAATAGAGAAGAACCTGAACTATCAAGGAAATGACACAAATGGTTTATGCTAGTCTGCTAACTTAATGTTTGGCAGTTTGAACCCGCCTAGTGGCACCTCAGGAGAAAAGGCTTGATTTGCTTCCACTAAGATTACAGTAATACAACCCTATGGAGCAGTTCTTCTCTGTAACACATGTGGCTGCCATGAATTAGAATTGACTTGATGGCAACTAACAAGAACAAGTGTTTCTTTGCTATTCATAAGGTTTTCCCCAGCCAATTCTTTGAGAAGTGGATGGCCTCTTCCTTCTTCCTAGTCTGTCTCAGCCTGCAAACCGGGCTGATACCTGTGCACCATGTGTACCCCACTGGGTTTGAAACACCAGTGGCACAGCCTCAAGACTGACAGCATCACATCACCACAGTAGGACAAACCAACAGACAAGTTTGTCTCCCTTAGCTGTTGGAAACCTCTCCAATCACCGTTACCTGGATCCCTGCAGCTGACTCCTCACTCTGTCCCTGTCCCTGGGCCTTTTCTTCTCCTTTCTCCCACTTTCCTGCTCTGCCACTTTGGGGCATGGCCTGGGATCTCTCCTCACCTGGATCCCTCTGGCTGACTCCTATGAGTCGGAAATGACTTGACAGCACCTAATGACAACAACAACAAGAACAAAATACTATATTCTTAAGAAGCTGAAAGATGGGGTGTAGAGTAAGGAAGCAGGCTGAGAAAGTCCAGTGGAAAATCAACATCTTTGAGTTGAAGATCTGGGCCATGGAAGAACCCAGCTGTGTCAGCTCCTTTTTTAATCTGTAGGAATACTTCATCTTTCTAAAATCACTTAGAATTGAAGAAATCTACATGGTGAAAATTTCTTATCTAAAGCTTTTACCTTTAAGGCTTCTGACCACTTTTTACTTTAACAACTTTTAATGCTAACCTCTCTAACATGAATTACACACTTCTTTGCTTTCTTAAAAGATTTAGTTAAGATAATACAACATTTTTCATTTTTCTATTTACTGTCAGATTCTCGGCTGTCAGTTCTCATGACTGTTATTCATGACTCTAACAGAATTTTTCCCCCATATCTAATTTGCTGCTTCTAAATGGCAGTAGCAAAATTCAACATGGTTAAACTTAGAAATTTATTTATATTGATGATACATGTCTCTGAATGGGACAAAAGACATTCAAGCCATAAGTGCATGAACTTTCATGGATGAGTTTGCTAAAATGCATTGCGACTTCTTGGAGACCTTTAAAAATGTTTCTCAGCGAGCTTTTTTTTGTCCATCCTTGGTTCTCTGTGGTGTCTTAGACATTTGAAGCTACCAGATAAGTGACCCTCAGATAAGTGAGGAGTCATTGGACTGACTGCTCTTCAAAGGTTAGAAAAAGAATCAAATATATCTATTGCCCAATTGGGAGTTAGGGTCAGCTGCAGAGTATGCAGCAAAGTCATTTAAATTCAACAGCTTAATAGCTATTCCCATGCTGACTTTCTTCGTGTGAATGCAGAGGAATCTTCTACAGTAAAGATGGCTGTGTCAGCACGAGAAAGAGCAGTAGACAGCTCCTAAAGATGCTACACATTGGGGACAGGAAATGCAGTGTTTGGATCTAAGAGAGAAAATGCAGAAATGTCATCAGTGGAAGGCAGGGCAGCGGAGGGACTCTGTGATGATCAGTGGAGGGTAGTCTGTCTGGGTATTTAATTGAACCATCTGTAAAACTGAGTACACTGTGAATAACCTGTTCTTTGGATCTATATTTATTAAGAACTCAAATGCCCTGTAAGAATTAGAGGATTTTAGAGCTGAGAGACAGTGTGCCCCTCAGTGGTGTCACTGGAGTTGGTGTCATCGAGTGCGCTAACTCATAGTTTACCCACCTGCCCCTGCTATGGACATCATTCTATACCAGGCCAGAGGCGGATCCAGCTCATAGCAACCTCTCCTTGGGTTTCCAAGGTGGTATCACTATGGAAGTAGACCTCCCTATCTTCCTTCCGAGGAGTGGCTGGTGGGTTTGAACTACCAGCCTTCTGGTTAGCAGTCAAATGCCTTACGCACTATACCACCAGAGCTCCTACAGAAACTTTAGTAATGTTTATTATCAATTTTTAATCATAGAATAATATATGATATGTTGTTGTTGTTGTTATGTACTGTTGAGTCGGACCCGACTCATAGTGACCCCTCCTTGGATTTCCGAGCAGTATCACTACGGAAGTAGATATATGATATATATAGTTATAAATAGCTTAAATATAGTATTTCTTAGATTACATAAATTCTAACAACAAAATTATTTTATAAAATCTTTCTACATTGAATTATATACATTATTAGTTATGACATTATTAGTAACTGAGTGAAAGTCTTTTTTGATTTTTCTTCTCCTTTTCCTTTAATTACTACTTCATTCTCAAAAAAAGTTATTGATATAGGTCCATAGATACAATTACTACAATATTGTAGCTAAAACACCAGAAAATCTAACAAAATTAGTTAACTATAAAAACACCAGTACCAATGAAAACAACAGTATGTGTTTGTAGTGTATGTACATTAAAAACACATGATTCAAAGCATCCTTGTAATTGACCAGAGTGTATTAGAAGGTTCAAAAAGTAAATTTGCATAGAGTTTCAACCTTGCACATAGATTAACACAAGTAAACCAGGCTTACAAAAAGTGTTTTTTTTTTTTGTTGTTGTAACTAACTAGGGAGATATTTTTATAAAAATAATAAATTTCTGTGGAAACACTGCACAAAAATTTTAGTGTCACTCTCTCTGACAGGGCCACTCAATATGGTCCAGAACTCCCACCTCCCCTGGTGATGTTACTGGTCCCCTTCACCCCAATACATTTTTTTTTGGAATAAGGAAATGAAGCTGAGAACAAGATTATATGCCCCTGGGTGAGCTGCCACAAGGGCTAGTCTGTGATTCTAAAGCTAATGACATTTTTTCTTATACTCTATAATGTAAAATGCTGTTAATGCAGTGAAAAGTTTTACACTTAGGACATACTAACTGCTAGCTTCTGGATATGAAAATTCGGACATATTAGGTGATTTTTCACATTCAAGCAAAAGAGGACAATTGATCATCTATGGTATAAAATCCAAATGATTTAGAAAAGTTGTTTTAATCTTTTTTGTCTATCAGTAGATGGCAGGAGATACCATCAAATCAAGATAAAAAAAAAAAAAAAAAGGAAGCAAATGATGGAATCTGATCATCGTTCCTTGCTTTTCCTGAAAAACTGATATCCTGGGTAGCCAGTGTGCTATTCTGTGGTACCTGGGGAAAGTATTTTGAATATAGGTTTGAGTTCATTAATTAGTTTCCTGATTAATCTGGCAAGATTACAGTTGGTTTAAAACAATAGTCAAATGTTGGAACTAAATTTACCCTCTTTTGAAGAGACACCTGGAGAAATGATTCATCACTCATGTTGCTAAGATTAATTGGGCATTATAATTGTGTTAAGTGGATTCACACACCATGTAAGAAGCCAGGAGCTTTTTCATTTATTTATTTTTTTTCTTCAAACCAGAAGAGAAAACAGCTAACTGCAATGTGGTTTAGAAAAATTTAGCAACATAGCTGGTTTTATCCAGGATGAGCTCTGGTAGCGCAGTGCCTAAGGCATTTGACTGCTAACCAGAAGGCTGGCGGTTTGAACCCACCAGCCACTCCTCAGAAGGAAGGTTGGGCAATCTACTTCTGTAGGAATACCACCTGGGAAACCCAAGGAGTGGTCGCTGTGAGTCGGATCCGACTCGATTGAGGTGAGAGAGTTATGTAGATAAAGCCTATAGTTAATGCAATATTAAGTACAATATATATATCATATATTATTCAATGTTCCTTTATCAATCTGGCCCCATGAGCTATTTCCATTTTCAAATAGAGTTCATTTTCATCAAGATTAAAATACATATCAATTTTTTTGAAATACAGAATTCTCTTAGAAATGCTATATTTTTCTCTTATTTGGAGATTACAGAAAGAAATTTTCAAGAATTGAAATTTGTGTTCTTTAAAGGGAGTGTGTTGCTCTCTTTTTATCCACTTGTTACCATTTAACAATATATGATTCTTCTTTAAGAAACAAATCATTTGAATTAACTACTTTATTTTTGCATGTTGCTTTTCAGAGAATTTATAAGAAAAAAAATTCAATCCATAAATTGAATCCAACAATTTAACTGAAAACCAGCCTTAGGTTTGGAAGGCAAGCTCTGAGACCATGCACATGGGCATCACTCTAACAGCAAACTTGGTTAGTGCTGAGCTGAAAATCAGCTGCAAAAACCAAAAACCAAGCTCACTGCCTTCCAGTCCGATCCAATTCATAGCAACCCCTCCTTGAGTTTCTGAGGCAGTATCGCTAGGGAAGTAGATTGCCCTCCTGGAAAACAAAAATGGAACTGGATTTGCTTTCAAGCAGCCCCTATTATATTTCCTTGGTAAATTTCTCAGGAGAAATCCTTTATTCAAAAGACATTGTCCATTCCCCACCACCCTGCCCTTTATAATCCAAACTGTGACCACTATCAAAATACACTCCCAAGGAATATGAAAAATAGTCTTAATTTCTGCAGTGTGTGCCTGGATTTCATACAATGCCCAGTCAGGGTTACTGGGCTTAGTACTGTGCTGTTGCACCATTGGAAATGCTCCTGTGGTCAGGGTACAGTATTTGTTGTTGTCATTGTTGGTATTAGTTGCTTTTGAGTTGGCTTGAGCTCATAGCAACCTTAGGTGTAACAGAATGAAATATTTCCCGGTCTTTGCCACCTTTATGGTCATTGGTATGTTGGAGTTCATTGTTTGCTGCTATTGTATCAATACATCTCATTGAGGGTTTCCCTTGTTCTCTCTGACCCTCTAGTTTACCAAACATGACAACTTTTTCTGAGGATTGGTCTTTCCTGATGACATGTTCAAAGTAAGATGATGCCTGCTCCTAAGGAGTATTCTTGTATTTCTTTTATGTCTGTTTTGTTCATTCTTTTGACAGCCTATGGTATATTCAATACTATACACCACATTCAAAATTATCTATGAGGCATCTATTAAACATATCTATCTCTTGGGAGGGTTATCAATTTAAGCCCCTAACACTCACTAATATTGAGATATATTTGTCTTCTCATCGATTTTCTGAACTTTCTTGATAATAGAAATCACCTGGGACATTTATTAACAATATCATTTACCAGGGATGTCCCTTAGAGAGCCTAATTAAGAAGATCTTCAGTGTGACCTGGTAAACAAGAGCCCTAAGAGATTTCTATAATTAAGCAAATTTGAAAACTTTGATTATCAGATTAAGAAGGGAAAGTTTTATGATGAGAAGTCCTTTCCAGGGACCACAATTTAGGACACAATACCTACACTCAGCCAAAAAATTTACTCAAGAAGGGGCAAGAAGGAGGCATTGGTTTGCTTGACAGGAAGCACAGAAGAGGCTGGACACATCCTTAGCAGTTTTATTTAGGGTTTTCCCTAGTTGTGACATGAGCATTCAAAAACTTAACATCTCCATTGTCTGACTATTTTATACTCCCTCTTTGGACTTCCACCAAGTCTGTGTAGCCTCTATTATTATTCACTTGTTTCATGCGGTGTGTCTTGTAAATAACATGATAAACAACTGATGATTTTTATCTTCTCCAACTCTCAGGTGTAATCTATAGTGAAGGCTATCATCTTTGATCTTCACCTGTAAGTGGTGCAGTGCCTAAGGCATTTGACTACTAACCAGAAGGTTCAAACTCACCAACCACTCCTCAGAAGGAAGATTGGGTGATCTACTTCCGTAGAGATAACGCCTCAGAAACCCAAGGAGGGGTTGCTATGAGTCGAATTGACTCAACGGCAGTGAGTTTTCTTTTTCTTTTTTAGTAAGTGCTTCAAGTTATCCTCACTTTCAGCAAGCAAAGTGTGTCATCTGCATATCACAGGTTGTTAATGATTCTTCCTCCAATCCTGATGCTGTGTTCTTCTTCATATAGTCCATCTTCTTGGATTATTTGCTCAGCATACAGATTGAATAAATTTGGTGAAAGGATAAAACCCTGATGTACCCCCTTCCTGATTTTAAACTATCCAGTATCCCCTTGTTCTGTTTGAACAACAGCCTCCTGGTCTATTACAGGTTCCTCATGAGCACAATTAAATGTTCCAGAATTCCCATTCTTTGCAATGTTATTTATTGATTGTTATGATCTACACAGTCTAATGCCTTTGCATAGTCAATAAAACACAGGTAAACATCTTTCTGGTGTTCTTTTATTTCAGCCAGGATCCATCTGACATCAGCCTTAAGTATGTACTACATACACTTCAGCAGGAGTTCTGGGGGTGCAGTGCCTAAGGCATTTGACTCCTAACCAGAAGGCTGGTGGTTCAAACCCACCAGCCAAACTACAGAAGGAAGATAGGCAATCTACTTCCGTAAAGATTTACCACCTCAGAAACCCAATGTGGGTTGCTATGAGTTGGAATTGACTTGATGACAGTGGGTTTGTTCATAAAGAAAACAAAAATCCTTATAACTGGACCAATAAGCACATCATGATAAATGGGGAAAAGATTGAAGTTGTCAGGGATTTCATTTTTATTTGGATCCACAATCAGCGCTCCTGGAAAGCAGCAGTGAAGTAATCAGGATATGTATTGCACTGGGAGAATCTGCTGCAAAGACCTCTTTAATGTGTTAAAGAGCAAAGATATCACTTTGAGGATGAAGGTATGCCTGATCCAAGCCATAGTAAGTTCTATAGCTTATATGCATGTGAAAGCTGGACAATGAATAAGGAAGATCAAAGAACAATTGATTCATTTTAATAGTGGTATTGGTGAAGAATACTGAAAGTACCATGGACAGCTAGAAGAACAAATAAATCTGTCTTGAAAGAAGTACAGCCAGAATGCTCCATAGAAGTGAGAATGGCCAGACTTCATCTCATATACTTTGGCCATGTTGTCAGAAGGTACCAGTCCTTGGAGAAGGATACCATGCTTGGTAAACTCCAGGGTCAGTGTAAAAGGGAAAGACCCTCATCAAGGTGGATTTATGCAGTGGCTATGACGTTGGGTTTAAGCATAGCAAAGATTGTGATGATGGTTCAGGACCTGGCATTGTTGTGTTTGTTGTACATAGGGTCACTATCTAGGAGTTCTGGTAGCATAATGCCTAAGGCATTTGACTGCTAACCAGAAGGCTGGCAGTTCAATTCCGCCAGCCACTCCTCAGAAGGAAGGTTGGGCAATCTATTTCCATAGTGATACTGCCTCGGAAACCCAAGGTGGGGTCGCTGTGAGTCAGGTCCAATTCGACGGCACAGAACAACAATAACAACAGGGTCACTAGGAGTCAGACCTGACTTGATGGCACCTAACAACAGCAACAACCAACTCTCAAAGCAGCACTTGCCATATAGCCAAACCCCAACAAAGGATCTGTAGAATAATTAATGAATGAATCACTCTTTTTAAACATTGCAAACCTCCCATTCTTTTCTTTTCTGCTTTAGTACTGTTTAGGCAGTTGAATGCCAATCACTTTTTCTTCTAAGTATAACACATTGCTTGATATTTGTTTTTTAAAATCCCAAAATGATATAATAAAAACCAAAACCAAACTCATTGCCATCAAGTAGATTCTGACTTGTAGGGACCACCACTGGGTTTCCGAGGCAGTAAATCTGTAAGTAGATTGTCCCATCTTTCTTCTGCAGAGCTGCTGGTGAGTTTTATATTAAAATTATATAGTATAGAATGCTAATTATCCATGGACTTGGTTTCATTCACTCTGTTCATTATTATTGTTATTATTATTATTTTATTTAGAATTTTTAAAATAATGAAATCTTGGCTTTTTTATGTGTGTATATGTGTTTCCATTCTCTATTTCTTATTTGCTTTTCATGTTGAGCATAATGTATTTCTGGTAACTTGAAGCCTTGGGTTTAGCAAGGATATCTGATGATCATTGTTCCTTTATTGACGACTGATTTACATCCACTTCTAATACCTGGAATAAGAGCACAATGATATACCCATCAGAATGCCATGAAATATAAAATGGCACTGTAGTTGTCAGGTGCTGCTGAGACAGCTCAGACTCATAGAGACCCTATGTACAATCCTTGTCCATTCGTCCTCCCAGTCCTTGTTAAGCATGAGCCCATCATTGCAGCCACTGTATCAATCCATCACGTTGAAGGTCTTCCCCTTCTTCACTGACCTTCTACTTTGCCAAGCGTGACAGCCTTCTCTAGGTAATAGTCCCTTGTGACAACATGAGCAAAGTAGGTGAGATGAAGTCTAGCCATTCTTGCTTTCAAGGAGCTCTTGGGCTACACTTCTTCCAGGACAGATTTGTTTGTTCTTCTGGCAGTCTGTGGTATTTTCAGAACTCTCCACAATACCAATTCAAAGGAATCAACTCTTCTTCAATCTTCCTTATTCATTGTCCTGCTTTCACATGCATATGAGGTGATTGAAAATACCATGGCTTGGGTTAGGCACACCTTAGTCTTCAAAGTGATATCATTAGTTCTTAACACTTTAATGTGGTCTTTTGCAGCAGATTTGCCCAGTACAATATGACATCTGATTTCTTGACTGCTGTTGCTTTGCGTGTTAATTGTGGATCCAAGTAATCCTGAAATCCCTGACAACTTCAACCTGTTCTTCATTTATTGTGATATTGCTTATTGGTCCAGTTGTGAGGATTTTCTTTATGTTGAGGTGTAATCCATACTGAAGACTGTAGTCTTTGAGCTTCATCAGTAAGTGCTTCAAGTCCTCTTCACTTTCAGCAAGTAAGGTTTTATCATCTGCATATTGCATGTTATTAATGGTTATTATTCCAATCCTGATGCCATGTTCTTTATATAGTTCAGCTTCTTGGATTATTTACAAAGCATACAGATTGAATAAGTATGGTGAATGGATACAACCCTGAGTACAACCTTCCTGATTTTAAACCAAGCAATATCCCCTTGTTCTGTTCAAGCTACAGCCTCTTGGTTTATGTATAGCCTCTTCATGAGCACAATTAAGTGTTCTGAAATTCCATTCTTCTCAATGTTATCCATAATTTGCTATTATCCACATACTCAAATGCTTTTGCACAGCCAATAAAACACAGGTAGGCATCTTTCTGGTATTCTTTGCTTTCAGCTAAGATCCATCTGACATCAGCAATGGTATCGCTCATTCCACATCCTCTTCTGAATCCAGCTTGCATTTCTGGAAGTTTCAGTCAAAATACTGCTGCAACTGTTTTTGAATTATCTTCAGTAAGATTTCACTTGTGTGTCATATTAATGATATGTTTAAATAGTTTCCACATTCAGTGGGATCACCTTTCTTTGGAATAGGTACAAATATGAATCTCTTCTGGACAGTTCACCAGGTAGCTGTCTTCCATGTATCTTGGTTAAAAGAGTAGTGCCTCCAGCACTGCATCCATTAGTTGAAACATCTCAGTGGGTATTCTGTCAATTCCTGGAGCCTTGTTTTTGGCCAGTTCCTTTAGGGTAGCTTGGACTTCTTTCTTCTTTGTCATTGGTTCTTAATTATATGCTATCTCCTGAAATAGTTGGATGTTGACCTATTCATTTTGGTACAGTGACTCTGTGTATTCCTTCCATCATCTTTTGAAGCTTCCTGCATCATTCAATATTTTGTCCATAGAATCTCTCAGTATTGTAACTTGAAGCTTGAATTTTTTCTTCAGTTCTTTCAGCTTGAGAAATGCTGGGTGTGTTCTTTCCTTTTGTTTTTCTAACTCCAGGTCTTTGCACATTTCATTATAATATTTTACCTTGTCTTCTCGAGCTGCCCTTTGAAATTTTCAGTTCTTTTATTTCAGCATTTCTTCCATTCACTTTGCTCTACACTCAAACAATTTTCAGAGCCTCTTCTGACATCCATTTTTGTCTTTTCTTCTTATCCTGTCTTTTTAATGACCTTTTGCTTTCTTCATGTATGATGTTCTTGATGCCATCCCACAACTCATCTTGTCTTCAGTCATTGATGTACAATATATCAAGTTTATTCTTCAGATGATCTCTAAATTCAAGTGTGATATACTTAAGGTAGTATTTTGGCTCTTGTGAACTTATTTTATTTTTCTCTAGCTTCAACTCAAACTTACATATGAGCAATTGATAGTCTCTTCCACAGTCTGCTCCTGGCTTTGTTTTGACTGATTATATTCAACTCCACTGCTTCTTTCCACAGATGTAGTTGATCTGATTTCTGTGTATTCCATTTGGTGAGGTCCACATGTATAGCTAACATTTATGTTGTTGAAAAAGGTATTTGCAATGAATAAGTTGTTGGTTTTTCAAAATTCTATCATGTGATATGGCATCATTTCTATCACCAAGGCCATATTTTCCAACTACAGATGATTCTTCTTTGTTTCCATTTTTCACTTTCCAATCACCAGTAATTATCAATACATCTTGATTGCATATTTAGTCAATTTCAGACGGCAGAATTTGGTAAAATTCTTCAGTTTCTTCATCTTTGGCTTTAGTAGTTGGTGTATAAATTTGAATATAAAGAAAAACAAGCCACCAGCCTTCTGGTCAGTAGTCAAATGCATTAGGCACTATGCCACCAGAGCTCCCAAATTTGAATATAAGTATTAACTAGTGTTCCTTGTATCAAAACCAAAAACCAAACTCACTGCCGTTGAGTCAGTATGACTCATAGTGACCTCTCCTTGGGTTTTTGAGGCGGTATCTCTACAAAAGTAGATTGCCCAACCTTCCTTCCCTATCACTGATGACACTGTACTTCAAGACAGACCTTGAGATGTTCTTTTGATGGTGAATGTAATGCCATTCCTCTTCAATTTGTCATTCTCCGTCTAGTAGATCATAGGATTGTCTGATTCAAAGTGGCCAGTACCAGTCCATTCCAGCTCACTAATCCCTGGGATATTGATCCTTATCTGTTCCATTTCATTTTTCATAATTTCCAATTTTCATAGATTCATGCTTCATACATTCCATGTTCTGATTATTAATAGATGTTTGCAGCTGTTTATTACCATTTTAAGTAGGGCCCTATCAGCAAATGAAAGTCCTAAATGCTTTACTCCATCCATGTCATTAAGGTTGACTCTACATCGAGAAGGTAGCTCTTCCCCAGATGAATTTTGAGTGCCTACCAACCTGAGGGGCTCATCTTCTACCACTAAATCAGACAATATTTCAGTGCTATTCATAACATTTTCCAGTAATATATCAGACAGTGTGACACTGTTATTCATAAGGTTTCCAGTGGCCAGTTTTTACAGAAGTGGATGGCCCCCTCCTTTTTCCCAATCTGTCTTCTTCCAGAAACTCTGCTGAAACCCATCCACCATGGATGACCCTGCTGGCATTTGAAACACTGGTGGCATAGCCTCCAGCCTCACAGCAGCATACAAGCCATCACAGTACAACAAACTGACAGACAAGTGGTGGATGAAATGGCACTAAGCTTCAAGAATTCTGTGTACGACTTTCAAGATGATCCACGGTGTGAGTTTGGTTTTAGGATCTCTGGCGGTGTAGTGCCTGAGGGATTTGAGTGCTAACCAGAAGGCTGGGAATTCAAACCCACCAGCCACTCCTTGGAAGGAAGATTGGGTAATCTACTTCCATAGTAACACTGCCTCAGAAACCCAAGGAGGGGTCACTCTGAATCAGGTCTGACTAGATGGCAGTGAGTTTTTTACTGGAGAAACCAAAGATTTTAATTCTGCAGACTTTAGGTATATAAAAGATGTAGGTTTATAGCAGCAAGAGCTTAAATATAAAAAGCTGATTTAGGAGGTATTATTGACTGTCTTACTCAAGAGTGATAATGACTTGACCATATGCTGAATTTTATCTCTACCCTTCCTTTTAAAAAAAAAAAAAAAAACTGCTCGCCATTGAGTTGAGTCCAACTCATAATGAGCCTATAGAACAGAGTGGACCTGCTCCGTAGGGTTTCTAAGGCTGTAATCTTTATGGAAGCAGACTGTCACATCTTTCACTTGTGGAGCATATGGTGGGTTTGGATTGCCAACCTTTTGATTAGCAGCTGAGTGTTTTAACCACTGTTTCACTGGACTACCTTACCTTTCCCTTATCAGTGCTTATATATTTAACACTTTATCTATTGCAGGAATGTTATTATTTTTAGTGTTTGTGGAAAATATTTGAGGTTTCTAAATTCTATTTACTTTCTTATCTTTCCTGACCCCTGGGTTAGACTGAGTCAAATATTAGAAATTTGTATGCTTTGTGCTTAAAGAAATGTAAAGAGAAAAATGAGTAAGTAATAATAATAACAAAAAAGTGAGTTTGAACAAAATTTTCATAACTGGCTTCCTTATAGCAGGTGTGAGGTCATATAACCGTATGGTAACTTTGGCTGTATTTTCTTTCCATTTATCCCTTTACTGTAACTCACCTTAGAGCTTTGAGGCTGAAAAAGACAGATCAGCCTTAGGCTACGTTCTGTTATATGTAGGATAACCATATGTCCTGGTTTGTGACTATTGCCCAACATCTTGTATAAGATATTTGTCCTGGATATTTTACTTTTAGTAAAGCATTATTATTAATTTCATTAGATAAGACCAGGAAAAATCTGGCAGACATCTACTTTGTAATTCCAGCTTCTGTCATGGTATCATATGGTATTCAGAATGACAACTAGATACTTTATTTCTCTTTTCCCAACTCTTTCCAGAGTCCCTGTCAAAGATGCATCCAGGGCTCTTGATGATTAAAAACAAAGTGGTTAAGGACAGATTTCCTTCTGGTCTTGGGAGATGTTGGGAGAAATGTGCAAGCCTGCTTCTCACCTGGCCACCTGATATACCAATAGGACAAGGCACATGTTGTGGTCTGTGGGATGCATGAAGCTAACAGCCTGCGAAGTAGTGGGATCAGTAAGAAATATGGGAAATTAGAATTTGGATGTGCAAAGTACATGTGTGGGAAACAGGCTAAGCAGTTCTGCCATGGACCATAGAATAGTTTGAATACTTACTCTCATTAGAGTGATTTTAACATCTACTATTTACTGTAAATCTGTTGTTGTTGTTATGTGCCGTTGAGTCAGACCTGACTCATAGCAACCCCTCCTTGGGTTTCCGAGGCAGTATTGCTATGGAAGTAGATTGCCCCATCTTCCCTCTGAGGAGTGGCTGGTGGGTTTGAACTGCCAGCCTTCTGGTTAGCAGTC
>NW_006921588.1:2809294-2826311 GCF_000298275.1 Orycteropus afer afer | reverse complement strand
AAAAAAAAAATCAGCCATTGACAACCCTGTGGAGCACAGTTCTACTCTTTTACACATGGGGTTGCCATGAGTCAAAACTGACTTGACAGCAACTCGTTTGGTTTTGATTCTTTATTCCCTGATTGTCTGCTTCTCCCTACTGTCGTTGTGAAATACTTTTCTTTCTTGCTATATATGCACGATTTTACTATTTTCTAATGGTCTCAATTGCTAAGTATTATGGGCTGGATTGTGTTCCCCAAAAGTACACATTCAAGTCTTAAGTCTCATGCTTGTGAAAATGACTTTATTTGGAAACAGGGTCTTTACAAATGCAATTAGTTAACAAGAGGTCACACTGGCGTAGGGTGGACACTAATCTAATATGAGTAGTGTCTATATAAAAAGAAGAGAAGAGATGGACACAGAAGGAAGATGACCATATGAAAAGTAAGGCAGAGACTGGAGTTATGCTGCTGTAAACCAAGAACCACCTGGAGCTACTAGATGCTGGGAGAGACAAGAAAGAATTTTCCCCTTTGGAGTCTTTGGAGAGAGTAAGACCCTGCTAACACCCTTATAACACCAGACTTATAGCCTCCAGAATTGTGAGACAATAAAATTCTGTTGTTTTAAGTCACCCAGTTTGTGGCACTTTCTAAGGCAGCCCTAGGAAACTAATATGCTAAGGATGCATGTTTATATTCTCACTACATTTTTCCGAATAAAGAGGAAGACTTTCAGTGAGAGATATTGACATGATGGCTGCAACAATGGGGTTAATCATAGCAATGATTGTGAGGATCAGGCACCACTGGGCAATGTTTCATTCTGTCATGCACAGGGTTGCTATGAGTTGGAATCGCCTCAACATTACCTAACAGCAACAACCACAACTTAATCTTCCCTGTCTAAACTTGTTTTCAACAAAAATCTGTTAAATTCTTCAAATAATGGGTTATAGATGATTGATAAAACTTCAATAGAAAGCAAAGTTTTGTAGGCTAAAGTGATAATCTCTAATCAGGTGATTGTCAAGAACTGTGAGATGTCTGAGGATTTACTCCACTTGCAAGCTTTTCATGGATGCTAGCAGAAAATAAGAGGCTCTGGGTCAGAGACAAAGGGCAGCTTGTTACTCGCAACAATATCAGTAGCCAGAGTATTGGTCCCAATTCTTACAGGGTGATGTAAAGAAGGCTAGCTGACTGCACATGTATGTGTTTACAGGAAGGGAAGCCAGGACTTAGTGAATCTTTCATAACCAGAGTGAGCACATCTGCACTTTGCTCCAGAGGGAGGAACTATGTCTTCTAAGGCTCTTTACTAAACAAACATACCAGAAAGACAGTTAAGAATAAAGACATGCAGAAACAGGAGATACCCAGAGAAAATTATCTCCCAACAATGATTTCACATTAGTAAGAGCCTAGGAGAAATATTGGGAACTTGGTTTTGGCAAATTTAAACTTTGACTAGAGGCAATAATATACTTTGCTTATGCATGGATCTGCTTCTAATTTTCCAAATCAACTCAGACAGCTAGTCTGTTTACTATCTTAAGTATATTTCTATCAATAAATATATAATTACAATCTTATTTTTCTGACAATATGAGTAATGCATGTTCATTACAGAAAATACAGAGAAGTTAAAGAAGAATATAAAAATCTTTTATAATTTCATCACTCAGAGGTAATCCCTATGAAAATAGTGGCCTTTATGATGTTTCAATACATATTTATTTTTTATAAATATTGGAATCACACTCTGTACTGTTTAATATCTTGCAAGTTTTTGCTTGTTTACATATTGAAAGCATTACTTCAAGTCATTAAATGTTCCTTTAAAATATTATTTTTAAAAATTGCAAATTGCATAATACTTTATCATGGATATAACAATTTAAAAAGCTATTCTCTGGTAGCATAGTGCCTAAGGCACTGGACTGCTAACCAGAGGGCTGCAGTTCAAACCCACCAGCAACTCTTCGGAAGGAAGATGGGGCAATCTACTTCTGTAGTGACACTGCCTTGGAAACCCAAGGAGGGGTCGCTATGAGTCAAGTCTGACTCGACGGCACATAACAACAACAACAACATTCCTTCATTGTTGAAAAATTTGCCCCCTATGGGTGAAGGCAGGAGCTCTGGTAGCATAGTGGCTAAGACACTTGCCTGCTAACCAGAAGGCTGGCGGTTCAAACCCACCAGCCACTCCTCGGAAGGAAGGTTTGGCAATCCTACTTCCGTAGTGATACTGCCTCGGAAACCCAAGGAGGGGTCGCTATGAGTCAGGGCCGACTCGACGGCACATAACAACAACAACATGGGTGAAGGCAGCACAACTTGACCAAGGTAAATAAAGGCACTAAGAAATACTCAAGAAGAAGAAACAATTTTAGTAAATGCTATCACATATACAACATTGCAACAACAGTAAAAACAACCAAAAAAAAAAAATGTGTGGGGTTATGTAGGAAAATATGGACGCATAAACATGTATAGGAAAGTATATGCAGATAAGTGCACATGCATGCATAGGTATATCTGTAGGCATATGTTTACACACATTTGTGGGTGCTGCATAAGTATACACATATGTAACAAACCACAGAGGTAGCACAGTTATGGATGTTTCCTAGACATTTCCAAACAACTCAGAGGATTGGTTTCCTATGTAAAAAGGTTTGGCACCATAGTCTTGGGGGACAACTTAGTCAAAAGGCATAATACAGTGCACACAGAGAATCTGCATTCTAGTTTGGGGAGTAGCATCTGGGCTCTTAAAAGCTTGCAAACAGCCACGTAAGATAGAACTCTTTGTCTCTACTTGTGTGGAGTAAAAGAGAATGAAGGAAATCAAAGGCTTAAAGAAGAAACTAATCCAAGGGACTAAGAGCTCACATGAACCACAACCTTTTCTAACCTGAGACCAGAAGAACTAGATGGTACCAGGCTATCACTACCAATTGTTCTGACCAGGGACACAACAGAAGGTTCCAGAAAGAATGGGAGAAAAATGTAGAACAAAACTCACATTCCTAAAAAACCCTGCCAGATCTATTGGACTGATAGAGACTAGAGGAACCAACAATACTATTACCCAAAGACACTCTTCCAGTTTGGAACTGAGGCTATTCTACAGGTCACCTTTCAGTCAAATGATAAACAATAAAATAAATAATATCAACCATGAGTAATATGGTCCCTTGGTTAACTACATGAGACCTAATAAACCAAAAAACCAAACTTACCACCATCGAGTTGCATCTGGCTCATAGCGACCCCTCCTTGGGTTTCCGAGGCAGTATCATGACAGAAGTAGAATGCCCAATCTTCCTTCCAAGGAGTGGCTGGTGGGTTTGAACTGCCAGCCTTCTGGGTAGCAGTCAAATGCCTTAGGCACTGCACCACCAGAAATAGTCAACACAAAAGCAAAGATGAGAAGGCAAGGAAGGGAAAGGAAGCTAGATCAATGGAAACAGAACAGAATGGAAATAATAAGAATGCTGACACATGAAAATTCTAACCGATGGCATGAAATGATTTGTATAAAAATTTTAAATGGGAACCTAATTTGCTAGTATACTTTCACCTAAAACACAATAAAATATTGTTTAAAAAATAAATTTTAAAAAAATTACTACCAAATATTGTTATGATGAATGTTCTTATATATATCCAATTTAATATGACAATATTTCATTTTAATAAGATAGCTGAAAATATATTTATTACTTAGTAGTTTTTGATTATTAATGAGGAAGAAATTTGTCTTTTATGTTAATCAATCACTTGCATTTTTTTTTTTAAGAATCATCAGTGCATATTCTTTACTCATTATTCCAGTGATGTTTTAGTGTTATGTAACATTTCACATGCTAGAATTTTGGCAAATATTTTTCCAATGTAATATTTATTTTTAAAATTATGTTATGCTATCTTTGGAAATTAAAAAAAAATTATTTAGTAAAACAATTAACCATTTTCCACATGAATTATTTTTCTGTTTAGAAAGTCTTGCCCACTCAGGTATTTTCAAAATATTGAATTATTTAATCTATAGTTCAAAATATATTTTGATATGTGATAAGAAAGTCCTCTTTCTCCTCTAAATAGCCAATTTTCCCAATAATGAGTGAGCTATTTCTTACTCAATTGATTGTGATACTTTCTTGGTCACAAACTAAGTTATAAATGGCCAGACTTCATCTCTCATACTTTGATCATGTTATCAGAAGGGACCATTCCCTAGAAAAAGATATGTTTAATAAAGCAGAGAGTTAGTGAAAAGGGGGGTTGACACAGTGATTGACACAATTGAGATGGATTGACACAGTGGCTGCAATGATGGGCACAGGTATAGCAACAACTGTGAGGATGGCCCAGGAGCAGGCAGTGTTTGGTTCTGTTGTACGTAGTGTCACTATGTGTTGGAACTGACTTGATGGTACTTAGCAACAAGAACATAAACATTTAGTGATTGAAGCATATTCTTGCCTCCTTTCAAATTTATTATTGAGAGACAGTCTTGCTTCAAATTCAGGCTACATTGCATTGATTCCCATCTCTTAACAAATGGTATGGATATTTTAGATATGCTTTATTTCATGTATTGATAAGGACAGATAAAATGACATAATTCTTACCATGACTCAAATTTATGCTCCAAAAATTCAACAAAAATTATTTTTCAAATTTTAAGAAACTACTCAAATAACGGTTAAAAAATAAATCATGACTTTTTTTTTAATACTAGTCTTGTAGTTTTAAACATTGTTAATTTGTTGAAATTTTGGGAAGAAAAAAATTTGAATGAAATTCTTCTAGTGTGAAATAACCTGCATTAATATTCAATTGCTGCCCATTTAGAGAAGAAAATTAATCCTCGAGTAGCACATACATTCTTTTTTGTGATAGTGGTGGAGGTAGGCATAATTTCTGTGAGAAATATTTTACACTTATTGGCAGTGGTTGGTGGGGAGGAACAGAGAATGAGGGAAGGATTAAGCTTTTTCCTTTTTTTTCCTTCCCTTCACAACCAGATAATAAAAGGCAAAGGCTGGTTTCATGCAAAATCAATGGGGTGAGTTATTTTGACAGGAATTTGCCATCTCTCACTGGTCATGTGATGCTCCAGATAATAAATGTTTTAAGCCAGTACATTACTGATAATTTATTAGGCAGTATGAAATAATGAAAACAATATGAAAGTCAAGAGATGAAAATACTTAGAGTGGTGAAACAGAAGCTCTATGTAATTGTTAGGCACTTTCTAGAGTTTTACTATTATAGGTTAGTGGAGGAGAAGAATATGTTACCAGGTAGAGCTGGGCATTTTCATTTCCTTTAAAATTGTCTCTCTCCATATTTTCCTCCAGGGGTTATGCTTTTTTCCCAAAAGGAAAATACTTCAGAAATACCTTTTTTTGTTACAAGTCTGGGATGTAGTTTTATTTCTATTTCACCTCTATTTTCCTCCAAATCTAGACAATGCATTCACGTCTCTAAGTTCAGCTGTTGTTCATGAGAATCAATGAAGAAATTACATTCCAGGCAGAGTAAAGAAATGCTAAGGTCCATGAAACTCATTGTGAAGAAATACACGCTTTTCCTTATGGTTTGCCAGCTGCAGAAAGCAGGGACTGGAGGAACACAACTACTTATGAGATATTGAGATGTAACCGTGATATGCACTCTGACCTGGAGTTTTAAGGGGATTTAAAGCAGACCAGCCCCCACCTGTCAGTTGTACTGTGCTGGCTGGTGTATTGCTGTGATACTGGAAGCTATGCTACCAATGTTTCAAATACTGGCAGATGAACACATAGTGGGCAGGTTTCTGTGGAGCTTACAGACTAAGACAGACTAGGAAGAAATACCTGGTGATCTACTTCCAAAAATTAGCCAGTGGAAACCCTATGGATCACAACAGAATGTTGTCTGACAAAGTGCTGGAAGATGGAGCCCTTAGGCTGGAAGGCATTCAGAATATGCAGGGGGTGAAACAAAGGACCTGAGCACACTGGTTGTGAAGATGGCACAGGATCTGGTAATATTTTCTTCTGTTGTATACAGGTCGTCGTGAGTCAGAGGCACCTTAACAGCAACTAACAACAGCAAGGAAATCAATAAACATGAATGAGGAATCAAAAGAAAAAAATGAATAAACAAACTCATTGTCATAGCGACCTCCACTGGGTTGCCAAAGCTGATAAAACTTTATGGAAGCATCTTTCTTCCACAGAGCAGCTCGTGGGTTTGAACTATGACATTTCAGTTACTAGCCAAATGCCTTAACCACTACACCACCAGAAAAGAATAGATCCTTAAAACTAATACATTTCCAAAAGATGTGGAAGGTGATGGTGACTTGGATAAGTCCTCTGCTACTTAGAGAATGAGTGGAGCATTACAGTGGCTTTGATGAGAGGTAGGGTCTTGAGCCTTATTTGAAGTAGGCAAGTTGGATGTCTGGTACATCTATGAATGGGGTTGTTCCATGTAGTTGGAAAGGAAGGCAGAATAGAATTGAGGTGATGAACACAGAATTTAAATGCAGGTTGCCAGATTGCCCACCCTGCCTCTGCCACTCAGTTGGAAACTTTGCATGGGTCTCTTAACTGCTCTCTGTTTCAGTCACTTCATTTTTATAATGGATAATAATCATACCTGTGAATGTTGTTAGGAGAATTAAATGAATTAATCTATGTAACATGTTTACAACTGTGACTGGCATGCACTAAGAACTTGCTATACATGTTTGCAAAGTAAATAAAGTTGTTTGGATAAAGATGAGAAGGCAGGAGAGAGAGAACCAGGTGCAAGGAGTCTCCAGTGACCTCTGCCTGAGACAGAGGATTCTGGGCTGGGTAGAGAAGGGAAAACTGGCTTTTGGAAGACTTTCTGGACCACAATCAAAATGTGTATCTACTTCACAGAGTGATGTAAATGTTCTGATTATTCAAGTGAAGTGACCTGTTTCTGGGTCCAGAATGAGGTTGAGGAGGAAGAAGGGCAACAAGAGGGTCAAGATCTTGGGAGATCACCTCTTTTGTTCTTTTTTTTAAACCCCTGATTGTGCTTGTGTTTTCAGTCATCTCAGATTTCTTATGAAGTAGATGATACATTTACTTATTTAATGAAGTAAAAAGGAAGCCCATGTAATTAATTAATAATAATAATAATAAAGTCACTGCCATTGAGTCAATTTGACTCATAGTGACCCCTCCTTGGGTTTCCAAGACAGTATCTCTACAGAGTAGAGGAATGACTGGTGGGTTTGAACTGCCAGCCTTCTGGTTAGCAGTCAAATGCCTTAGGCACTACTGAGTAAATCTTGAGTGAGGAGATGGCAGTCAGGCTCAAAAAGAGGTGGGTTTTAAGGATGTCAGGGCAACTCTATGATGGGAACATTGGTGGTTCAGTGGCAGAATTTTCACCTTCCACAAGGGAGACCCAGGTGTGGTCCCTGGCCAGCATACCCCGTGCACATTCAGCAGGGTACCGCACATGCAGTCACCACCCATCTGCTAATGGGGGCTTGCATGATGCTATTTGTTGAACAGGGTTCAGCAGAGCTTCCAGACTAAGATAGACTAGGAAGAAAGGCCTGTCGATCTACTTCTAAAAATTAGCCAGTGAAAACCCCATGGATTACAATGATCTGAATACAGCTGATCGTGGGGATGAATCAGGACTGGGCAGTATTTCCTTTATTGTGCATCAGGGCACTGTGAGTGGGAGTTGACTCAATGGCAGCTAACAACAACAGAACACTAGTGCTTAGATTGTACAACTGACTTAAGTGTGGGAGATGAAATACACACATTATCTTGAGATATTGAAGTTACAGACATACCTGGGAAAAACTACAGGTTGGTTCCAGACCACCACAATAAAGCAAATACTGCAATAAAGTGACTCATATGAATTTTTCGTTTTCCTATTGTATATAAAAGTTATGCTTGCACTATACTGTAGTCTATTAAGTGTGCAATAGCATTATGAAAAAGTTTGAAATATTGTGAGAATTACCAAAATGTGACACAAAGACATGAAGTGAGCACATGCTATTAGGAAAGCAGTACTGATAGACTTGCTTGACAGAGGGTTGCCACAAATCTTCCATTTGTAAAAAACTCACCTATGAAGTGCAATAAAGCAAATTACAATAAAACAGACTAGTCCACAATAACAGTAGATGTGTGAAGAATTTGAATAAGTGAAAACAAAGAATTTACTCTTAATTTACATGGAGATACTTTCAAAATAGTTCATGATATGGTATTGGACCTAAGTGGAGAGGAGAGGTGATTTTAATGTGGGGGTAGCAAATACTTGAGATGTATTTACTGGCTGTCTACCACCTATAAGGAAACATTGATGAAAATACTGTTTTCAGTGATAACTCTTAGTAGCAGTGAAAGTATGTTTTAAATTAACTTTGGAAAATTCCTCAAAGCTGCTTCTTCAAAGACAAATGATCCTCTTACAATACGTCTGGTTAAATAAAATAATGGATGCAAAAAGGCTTTGCAAAAAATTAACGTGCTATATAAATGTAAGGTGTTATCATCATGTACTGTGAGTTACAAAACATGCAGTAAGAAGAGATTTTTTTTGTGCACTAAATAGTCAAATATGGGCTGCATGACAGCGCTATGAAGTGGAGTCATAATTGATGGATGACTGTGCCCAGAGAGGGTTGATTAATGCTTGGATGTTAACCTGGAACAGCACTGCTGACGTAATGCCACCAGGCTTTGTGTTTTCCTTTCTTCCTTTGGCCTTTTCTGTTTAAACTATTTTTTAGTGAGTTAAAGACCTTCTTATCAACTTTGATGATAAGACTAAGGGGAGGAGGTAACTAATATACAGCAGTAGGTACTGTTACATGCCTAAGCGAAGCTTCAGATAGGCCAGTGTCTGCCCAAATCCCTGAGTGATGTAAACAGTTAAAGTGCTCAGCAGCTAACCAAAGGTTGGAAGTTTGAGTCTGCTCAGAAGAATCTCAGAAGAAAGACCTGGCCTCTACTTCCAAAAAAATAAGCCATTGAAAACCCTGAGGTGTCCAGTTCAACTCTGACACACATGGGACTGCCATCAGTCAAAATCAACTCGATGACAACTAGTATTATATGAGTCACCTAATTTTCAGATAAACTAATACATTGCCTGGTAGACTGGCAGAGCTAGGATTTGAAACGAGGCAATATGTATCTAAAGATGCACACTTTAACCACTTTGTATTATTATTCATTTATTTATTTAACAAACACATATTGCTTACACTTAAACCTAGCACTTCTCTCAGCATTATACAAATATTATTCATTTCAGCCTCATAATAACCTCATCAGATTAAAAAAAAAAACAAAACAAAACACTGCTGTTGACTTGGATCTGACCCATAGCGACCCCTCCTTGGGTTTCTGAGGCAGTGTCACTACAGAAGTAGGTTAGCCCATCTTCCTTCTGAGGAGTGACTGGTGGGTTTGAACCGCCAACCTTCTGGTTAGCAGTCAAGTGCCTTAGGCACCACGCTACCAGAGCTCCTTACCTCATGAGATAGAGACTATCTTTATTTCTATTTATTTATCTATCTATCTATTTATTTATTTATTTTGCTTAGATACTGAGGGATGAAAACCTGCTCCAGGTCACACAGTTAGTAAGTGGATTCTGTTAGACAACCAGGCTGCAGGGTCTATGTTTGAGTCCACCATATTGTGTTACCTCTGCTATATGCAGTTGTTGTCATTGTTGTCAGGTGCCTGCAAGTCTGTTCAGAATAGAGCACTGCCCGCCCTGTGCCATCCTCGCATTCCTTGCTGTTTGAGTCCGTTGCTGTAGTCCCTGTGTCAGTCCAACTCATTGTGAGTCTCCCTTTTTTCGCTGACCCTCTACTTTACTGAGCATGATGTCCTTCTCCAGGGACTTGTCCCTCCTGATAACATGTCCAAAGTACATGAGATGATGTCTTGCCATCTTTGTTTCTAGGGAGAATTCTGGATATACTTCTTCCAAGATAGATTTGTTTATTCTTCTGCCAATTCAGAAGTCCATGGGTATATTCAGTATTCTTCATCAGCATCTTAAAGGAAACATATCTTCTTCTATCTTCTTCATTCATTGTCTACCTTTCACAAGCTAATGAGACAATTGAAAATACCATGGTTTAGGTTAGGAATACCTTAGTCTTCAAAGTGACATCTTCACTTTTTAATACTTTATTTTTGTTGTGATTTGGGTGAAAGTTTATAGAGCAAATTCATTTTCCATTCAACAGTTCATACACATTTGGGTTCATGACATTGATTGCAATCTCTGTAATGTAACAGCTCTCTTCCCACTTCCTCCCTGTGGTTACCTTTCCTCTGTGTCCCTCTTTCCTATGCATTCCTGCAGTCTGAGCTATCTCCCTGTGCAAATACTGCCTTTCTGATCTCCCATAGTTGATTGTTCTAAGGAATATACCTATCCGGTGTAATTGTTCACCTTGTAGGGCTTTTTAATATTTTAAAGAGGTTTTTTTTTTTTTCTCAGAAGATATGCCCAATGCAATTCTTCATTTGATTTCTTGACTGCTACTTCCATGGGCATTAATCCAAGTAAAATGAAATCCTTGACAACTTCAATCTTTTCTCTGTTTATCATGCTGGTGTATATGGTCTAGTTGTGAAGATTTTTGTTTTCTTTATGTTGAGGCCCAATCTTCCTTCTGAGGAGTGGCTGGTGGGTTTGAACCGCCAGCCTTCTGGTTAGCAGTCAAGTGCCTTAGGCATTATGCCACCAGAATGCCTCCATACAATAGTAGGCAGTGGTATCTGATCTTTATCAATAGATGTTTCAAGTCCTTCACTATGTGCAAGCAAGATTGTGTCATCTGCATATTACAGGTCGTTAATGAGTCTTCCTCCAATTCTGATGCTTCCTTCTTCATATAGTCCAGCTATTTGGATTATTTGCTCAGCATACAAGTTGAATAAATATGGTGAAAGGATACAACCCTGGCATACACCTTTTCTGATTTTAAACCACATAGTATCCCCTTGTTCTGTTAGAATGACAGCCTCTTTGTCAATGTACAGGTTCTGCATAAACATAATTAAGGGTTCTGGAACTCCCATTCTTCACAATGTTATCTATAGTTCATTATGATCCACACAGTCAAATGCTTCTCCAAAGTCAATAAAGCACAGGTAAATATTTTTCAGCCAAGATTCATCCGTTTATCAGCAATGATATCCCTCATTCCACATCCTCTTCTGAATTCTGCTTTAATTTCTGGCAGTTCCCTGTTGAACTAGTGCAACCATTTTTGAATTATCTTCAGCAAAACTTTACTTGCATGTGATATTACTGATATTGTTCTATAATTTCCACATTCTGTTGTATCACCTTTCTTTGGAATGGGCACAAATGTGGATCTCTTGCAGTTGTTTGGCCAGGAAGCTTTCTTTCAAATTTCTTAACATAGATAAGTGAGTGCTTTCAGCAATGCATCTGTATGTTGAAAGAACTCAGTGGGTATTCCCTCAATTTCTGGAGCCTTGTCTTTTTTTTTTTTTTTTTAGGATTTGGGTGAAGATTTACAGAGTAAATTCACTTTTCATACAGCAGTTCACATAAACTTTGTCTCATGTCATTGACCAAAATTTACAATGCAGCAGCTCCCCGCCCACTTCCTCCCCATAGTTACCTCCTCCCAGTGTCCATCCCTTCATACTCTTCTGCACCCTGAGTTATCTCCCTGTGCATAAGCAGCCCTTCCTTCTCCCATGATTGTTCTCTCCAGGGCGTGTGTCTACTTGAGGTAAATGTTTAACTCACATGCCTGTACTTTGTTTGGCTGGAAACCACAGTTGTGGGTTCAATTCCAGACCTGAAGGGCAGCTAGGGGCCATAGTCTCAGTGGTTACACCAGGATCTATTGGACCAGCAAACCTGGACCCCACCTTCTTTTTTTTTTTTGCCTCCAAATGATTTTGAGTTTTGTTCCACATTGTTCTCCCTCTCTATGCAGGATCTCCTACATCCCTTCCAAGTGGATGGCAGTGGTAGCTGGGCACCATCTAGTTCTTCTGGTCTGGAGCCTTGTCTTTTGCCAATGCCTTCAGTGCAGTGTGGCCTTCCTCCTTTGATACCGTTGGTTCTTGATCAGATACTATCTCCTGAAATGGTTGAATGTCAATTCATTCTTTTTTGGGACAGCGACTCTATGTATTCCTTCCTTATTCCTTTGATGTCTCCTGTGCCAGCCAGTATTTTGCCCATGGAACCATTCACTATTGCAATTCAAGGCTTGATGTTTTTGTTCTTCACTTCTCTCTGCTTGACAAATGCTGAGTATGTTCTATCCTTTGGTTTTCTAACTCTAGGTCTTTGGTCATTTCATTATAATACTTTACTTTGTTTTCTCAAGCTGCCCTTTGAAATTTTCTAGTCAGCTCTTTTACTTCATCATTTATTCAAGAGCAAGTTTCAGAGTTTCTTATGACATCCATTTTGGTCTTTTCTTTCTTTCCTGTTTATTACATGACCTTTTGCTTTCTTCATGTATGATGTACTTGATGTCATCTCACAACTTTTTTGGTTTGTGGTCATTAGTGTCCAATGAGGCAATTCTATCCTTGAGATGTTCTCTAAATTCAGGTGGCATGTAATTAAGATTGTATTTTGGCTCTCCTGGACTGTTTTTCAGCTTCAAGTGGACTTGCAATTGATATTCTGTTCCTCAGTCAACCCCTGGTCTTGTTCTGACTGATGATATTGAGTTTCTCCATTGTCTTTTTCCACAGATGTGGTCGATTTGATTCCAGTGTATTCCATCTGGCAAAGTCCATGTGTATAGTCATCATTTATGTTGTTGAAAAAGGTATTTCTGATAAATAGGTTGTTGTTACAAAATTCTATCATGCAACCTCTGCATAGTTCCTATCATCAAGCCCAGATTTTCCAACTACTGATCCTTCTTTCTTTCCAACTTTTGCATTCCAATCCGATTCTAGGTTACTTCTGTGGTGTAGTAAATTACTTAATTTAGCTCATTTAGCCATGGTCTTTGTGATTCCCACCAGATGACTGGGTAGGACTATGCAAATATGAGGTGCTTATGACCCACCAAGGGGATTGGATAGCTTGCTAATAAAGTAAATAAAATATATGGCACCTTTGTGAGGAAATAAGTTTTATGGAAACCTAATGTGGGGACTGGTTATTTTTGCCATGAGTTAGGCTTACAATGAGCCATCCTAAATGCATAGAGGGAGGAGGATCTCACTAACGTGAAGAAAAGAAAGCCATGAATGGAGTGCATCCTTTGAACCCCAGATCCCTGTGCTAAACCTTCTCAATCCAGGAAACAGAAAGGTACTACTGAGGCAGGCAGAAGAGGCAGTAGAACCAAGAGACCAACAGGAGATAGAGAAGTGACCTTTCTGTCTCATGGAGTATGAAAGCTGAGTGCCTTCGAACAGGAGGTTGCTGATGGAGTGGGATGCTTCTCTGGACACCTGTTTGCAGAGCTAAGAGAGTGTTGTAACACTTGTCAGAGCAGAGCAGAGGCAAGGCAGAGGGGCCAAGGGTCATTGAGACCTTGCATATGAGTATGGATGGGGGTGGCTGTCCTGATCAAAGAATTTTATCCTGAGTGTCCCTGAACCTAAATTGTAACATGTTAGTTCCCTAATAAACCCCATAATAGTGAGTATTGTCTGTGAGCTCTGTGTGGCCATTGTAAGGAATTATTGAATACGACAGAGAAGTAGAGCATGCCGTGGGAGGGATGGTTGGTGTCAAAATTGGCAAGAGTTGTAAGGTGGCAGCATATCTGACCTCTGCCTCATAGGAATCAGTCTTGGGCTATTGATGTTCTTGATCCTCCTCCCCCTTTGTGAACTTAGAGGAGTTTGAATGCTGCTGCCCCCATACCCTTTTCTGCAATTTCCAATAACATGCCCAACTTCACAGAGTCAAATCTGATACTATCCTGGTCCTCTCCTCACAAACAGGGAACCAGAGAATCTTTCAAGTTAGACAGGAGGCAGGGAGCATCTATGAGTCACCTAATGCTCTTTGACTTACCTGGGAGCATTCATGCCTGAAGGCATCTTTTTGATGTCACTAATTCAATGCTCTTGTGGCATAGTGCCTAAGGCAATTGACTGCTAACCAGAAGGCTGTTGGTTCAACCCTAATAGCCACTCCTCAGAAGGAAGATCAGGCAATCTACTTCCATAGAGATACAGCCTCGGAAACCCAAGGAGTGATCTCTGTGAGTCAGAGATGACTCGGTAGCACATAACAACAACAACAATTCAATGCTAGAATCTTAAGTCCTCTCTCTGGTTCTCAGTGCCAGAGAACATTTCCTCCTGCATAAAATACACCCTTATTCTCATTGCATCTCCACATGAAACTCCCATCAATTTGAAAATTATAAAATCCATTCCCTTTTCCACAAACATTTAATCTATGGTTAAATGACAATTGAGCAATATATCCTTCTGTATACCCAAATACTATCCCAAGTCCTCAATTTAAAAATAAATTGACTATCTTAAAATTGGCATAGGTTTTAAAGAAATGCAATGTTCTCAACCACAGACCTTAGAGGATATTTATATGTAAAACAAACTATAGGACACAATTTGGCTCAGTCAACAGATTCCACTTAAGAGAGGTTTCAGACAAAACCACACACTTAGCAAATCAGGTTTGAATTTATCTGTGGGCAAAATGCTGTGTTCCCTTCTTGTGTTTGTGGCTGAAGCCAGAACTTTCAACCTCTCAGCCTCTCAAGCTCTCACTTTCAGAAACACTGAAGTTTAAAATATAAAGGTGTTGTTTTTGCTTCACACCCAAATGTCATAAGCTAGATATTCTGATTTCTCTTGATTGGCTCCAGGTGATGTTAAGTGGAATGCAGGAAATTATCAAAATCAATCTATCTTCAAAGGCTTTCTTTGAAATTACAGGATCTGAATCAAAATGTAAAATAAATTATTTTGATTCTCAATTCCCTTCCATGATTTTTCACAGCTCTTTCTCCATAAAGGTGCATGTTAGCAATAGAGTGTTTTTATTTTTGCCCCCTGAAAAGATAATTCTCACAGCTTTAATCTTTTCCAAAGCAATACAGCTTTTCTTAAACAATGTCACTCTTACTTATTGGATTTTTGAAGGTTTTAAAAACTTCAGATTTCTGAAGGATTAAGAATGAGTGTCCCTATTTCAAATCATTGGCGAAGTGATACATATTTACAAAAAAAAAAAAAAAAATATATAGAATGTGAATCATAGCTAAAGAATCTGACTAATACTGGAAATGTTTATATGTGATCAACCATAATTGTTAAAAATGGAGCTGTCAAAACACTTTCCAGAGACCTTCAAGGCAGTAGGAGAACAAAGATACTGATCAAAATCCAAATCTAGAGGAAATGAACATGTTCTAGAGAGCACAACAAAATGTAGAGTGATCAAAAAGATGTTCAGATGATACTCTTTATAATCTTGCTGTACAAAATAAAATGTGATCAGTCAACTGACAACATTAAGTTTTACCTGAGAGTTTGTTAGAAATGCACAATCTTAGGCCACAACACAGACCCTCTGAACCAGAATCTAATTTTTAAGAAGATCTTCAGGTGATTTATATGCAAATTAGCAGTTGAGAAGCACTGCTTTAAAGTGTTTTTGAGAATGGGATTTGGTGAATAATTGCTGTTTTTCAAAAGCAATGTCACTTGCCAAGAGATAATGGTCATTCTTATTTTCCAATGGGATCATCATTTCAAAATGGGAAAAATCCCCCTCTTCTATTGCTCTGGGAAGATAATGACTGACAGTATTATTTTTCTTGGAGAGCTTAGACAGTTATAGGGAAAAGAATATTGCTCATCACTTCAGTAACAACAAATGCCAGCTTGACCTGCATTGTTATTTCTGACACATCACCCTGGATTTCTCGTCACATTATGCTGGTAGATTCTTTTCCTTCTTTTCTTATTTTTGGGTCAGAGAAGGAAACTGACCTAGAGGTTGCTGCAGGCGGTTGGAAACATGGTCTTCCTTATCTGTTCCATTCGATCAATCGATCAATCGGAGGCATCTGCAGCAGCAGTCCTTACGGAGGTGATTTTAAGAGCTTATCAATCATGTGACTGTTGAGATACCCAAACCATCAAGCAAGCACCTCTCTCAAAACATGGTAACTTGTGTTAATAATAAAATGAAGCTGTGGTAGGACATATGTGAAAATAGAAATCAGAGTGATGTCCTGAAGGATGGGGTTGAGGGTAAGGGAGCTGACACTAAGTGAGGAAGGCTGTACCCCTGAGTCACATGGCAGGGTGTGGAGCAAGCAAACCTGTAGGCAACACTAATGATGAGGAGTCAATGGCCACCAGTCACTCCCTGCTCCTTCTTGACTGTCTGAAAGCACTGACACCACCTGCACTCACAAATTTCTTTATCTGTAGCCTGGATGAAGGGTTATGAGGAATTTCCTGGGAAGGGAGATGTAGCTGTTATGTGTAAACATCACATTATTCCCTATAATAGTTTACATTAGTGACAAGAGTGTGGTTGGCTTTTTAAGCTAGGAAGCACTTTAGCTATGAACGGAGAGAACTAGAATCCCAAAGGCTGGGTGGTAAGCATCATTAACACTATCTGTTATGTTAGGTCGGACACCACTGCAATTCATTCCCTGTCCTGTCTGGACAGGATGACATTATAACTGGGACTTCTGACTAATCCTAGCTAACTATGGAATTCATAAGTTTTGAACGATATGGTCAGGGTCAAAATGAACTTGTATCTACATAAGCCAAACTTTTGTAAATGAAGAGGGAAAAATATGGTCCAGTCAGACTAGGAACAAGCACCCTATGTTGTTTTCAAGTTTTTCTTGCCAGTAAAATGTCCACCTTCACAACACACTCCACGCCACCATCATTTCTTGCTATCCATACTATTGCAATGGCCTTCCAATCAGTCTGTTGAATTCCATCCTTACCACCCCCCCC
>NW_006921588.1:2797729-2808669 GCF_000298275.1 Orycteropus afer afer | reverse complement strand
ATTTATTTTAACACTCCCAAATTCTATGTGAATTCTTATTGTTCATTGTATCATTTGTGACTATCTGATATATTACACATTTGTCTTTTTCGCTGTATATCTTGGTCAAAACTGGAACATTACTCTCTGTGGAACAGAGATGTTTGTTTGTTTTGTTGACTGTTGTATCCTCAGTGTGCCAGAGTGTCTGGCTTGTACTAAGTGAAGTGCTCAGTTAATATTTGTGAATAAATGACTTTCAGTGCTGTTCACGTGCCTGGACTCTCTTCACCTTCTCACTCTAGCTGGCTTGAGAAAACTTTTCTACCTCCTTGCTTTCAGTTATGCTTCTTCCTTTATTTGGGTGCCCTTCTACTTCCCCATATCTGCTAATTCAAGTCTTACCTTCATGTCAAGGCCTGTCTGCTCCAGGTAGCCTTCCCTCATCTCAGAGCTCAATATGTCTCTCTTCAAATCTCCTCAGCTTTGTCTGTGACCCTGTGAAGAGGTTAGGCCTCTCTGCCGTGTGTTAGGGTGATTCATCTTCATGATTTAATACTCCCACAGAAAGATAACTTTAAAGGCTGGGACCATGTCTCATTTGTCATTACCCCCCCAACACCTTATAGATGCTACTTGTTGCTTTGTACATAGCAGGTGCATAGGTGCTTAATAGTCAACTCAATGGCAGTGGATTTTTGTTGTTGTTGTTGTTGTTGTTTTTGGTAAACACATTTGGTCAAAGAATGTTGCTGAATACACACACACATACTTTACTGTAACAATGTTGATTTTGATGGTTGGTGTGGTAGATGGGTAAGAAATGGTGGTAGCAGGGTGCTCTCATATTCCTACAGTTTCTGTTTTTCTAAAATGTACCCTTGATGACTACTTGATTTGGTATTTTTGTGTGAGGGGAGAAGAAAGAGTTTTGTCCCTAGGTGTGGTAATTTTGCTTCATTTTAATAAGTACTGAGGGAAAATATTCATGTTATAGACAAAATAACTAATAATTAGAAAATCAGTCATCCTGCTCAGCTTCCTCACTCCCCGATCGGGTGGTACCTGGGGAAATGCTTCCTATTTCAGGCACCTCTGTTAGCATCATTCACCACCCAAAAATCCCTTTTCTGTGCCTTTCTGTTGAAATACTTCCCTATCTCCTATTACAAGGACAAGAAGGGAGAATCAAGAGCAGGAACTAGCTAGGCTTACAAGGACACCTGTTTAAATACCTGATTTTTCTTAGCATGGATTTTTCAACTGAAAACTGTCAGGATTCTGCCTTAGAAGTTCACAGTGCATTTTCTGTAGAACAGACGGTCTAATTGGGCAAGTTTTGCTGTGGTGACACTAGGGCTCATTAGGCTTTCTCTTATCAATGGTATAGGCTGTGAGATTTCAACCAAGCACAAGGTTTAGATTCTAAATGAGAAATATAGATTAGCATTTCACATAATGAAATAATGGACTTTGGTGTTACCTTTCCAGTGACAAAAGTAGAAAGTTAAATCCATTGTAGGGTTCCTTGTTTAATCGATAAATAAACGAGAGACACAGAAGATTTATTTCTTCTGTGGCAACAAACACCATCATTTTTCTTAATTATCCTTGGATTTGCCTTTCCTGCTTTCAGATTCTTTGCAAGTGAAAAGCTTCTCTACATTAAGAAAGGGACATAAGAACTCTTGTTGTATTTTTTCTTTCTCAGACACACAGAGAGTTCAGAGAATTTTGCTTTTGCTGCTACAATGCCTACATTTCTTAATTAAAACCTAATAAAGTCAAAGGTTTCACAAAGTTGTCCAGACTACCTTAGAGGCCAGAGGTTCCAGCTGAGGTAGAGAAAGATCAAGGCAGCTGTAGGAGAGAAAACAAATAGTTTGAACTTTGGATCCACAGATGGTTATGCCTGCCAACTGTTATGAGCCAATGAATATCTGGCCTATCATTTGTCATATTTATTGCAGTACATAATGCTGTAATTTCTCATGGCATGGTTATTTATCTTGCTGTGTTCTCTGAATGGCTAAAATTGCAGCCATGTTGGAGCATACACATGCCTTTTGGGTTCCCATCTTTAGACAGTAGCCCTGAAAATTGACACAAGCCCACCCATCAAAGAACTGGGACTACAAATGTTGCAAAAGGAACCAGGTGGTAGATTATAAAATTGTGACAATTGAGACTATGCTCCCAGTCTTGCTCCCATATGCTCAGCAGCATAGCCTAAAGAAATAGAAGCTCTCTATTTGCATTTACTGCTTCTCAATGTTTCCAGGGTAGCCTGGTGAAGTGGTGACTACCATAACATCAACCATTGAAAATGGCTGTGGAGCACAGTTCTACTCTGACTCACATGGGGCTACCATAAGTTGGAATTAACTTGGTGGCAACTGGTACATGAGTCACCTAACTCTTTGGAATGTGCACAGTGCCCTCCAATTTTATAGTAAAGACGTGAGCCCTGGGAAGGAGAAAGGTTGAGGATGGAATGAAGAAACCACGAGGTACTCAATCATTGATTTCTGACAGCAGTCATGGGGGCACTGTGACGTCAAGAGGAGCAGCAGGAACATCTGTCTTTACTGGCACATCCATAGTAGGCAGTAGTAGTTGGCAGTAGCGAGTCACTGAGCAGAGACCACATGATGCATGGCAACAGAATGTGTGACTCATAGGTGGGCATCCTGAGTCCTTGTGGTAATGTTGCTCACCTGCCATATCTCAGCATTCATGATGAATCACTGGGCCCAATTGGGGCTTGGAGTTGGGGCAAAATTTAGTACACATGTGAAAGTTTAGGTTCCTCCTGCCTATGTTGTATTAGTTGCATTCCTTTCCTGGGACATGAAAACCCACATTTTGTTGTAGGTTATTCTGCTGTTTGTAGTAAAAAGAGGCTAATGACCACTCAGATCCCTGTAGATTATAGGTAGTTCCTGTAGTTCCATAGGTAATCGCAAATCTCACTGTGCCCCTTGGCTTTTCTCACAGTGATCTTAATGAAAAATGCAAATAATTATTATTGCTAAGAGTCCTGAGACATCTCACCACTTCCTTTCCTCACAAGTAGTGAGATGGTACAAAGATCTTCAACAGAAAGGAGGCAAGACTCTGATCTCATTTTAGTTATTTCCAGAGATAATATTAAAGAGATGAAATTTTAGATGTTAAAATTCTTAACCTCTTCAGTCTCATCCCTCACCATCTCTTCAGTCTACCCTCCAGCTACTCCGGAATCTTTTAGCTCTGGAATGGTGATGCATCCTCTGCCTCTAGATTATGTGAAGACTCTAAAGGACAAAATAACCAAGGAGGAAAAGAAGGTTCTGAAAATGTAATTCTGAGTGTATATTCCTGAATTATTTTCTTCTCTCATGTGGTAGTAAAAAGGTTGATATCTATGGAGGATTATAAAATTGGCTGATGACCAACCACGTGGGTTGTCTTAGGTTTTGAAGGCTGTGCTCAAAAGAAGGAAGGATGAATAGATGACACAGACAAGCAGGGACCTACATGAAGTGAGTCACAAAGGTTAAGACTCAGAAAGGATGGAAATTTTTGAAAAGTAGTGAAGAGAATTTAGAGGTTCTCAGAGGTACTGTCAGTGTTTAGTGCTTAGGGTGATAGTGCAAAGTCCATGAACAACAAAAAGCCACCGTCTCAAGTCCTCTTTTGTATCTGTCTCCTCAATTAAACAGAATGTTCTTAAGATAGAAGAGGTGGAAAAATAATTGGTGAGGTAAGTAGAAGACTAAGGTAAGCAAAAAGATCATCAGAGAGCACTGTTCAGATTTTCAGATCTAGACACCCGTGTTTAGTTCATATGAAGACATGCATCATTGTGTGATAACACTTGAGGGGACAGAGACAATGGGGGATGTGCTAGCAATGCCAACTGAGTAAATGTCTCCATTTCCAACAAGGGAGGGCATATTATTAAACAAATGGCTTGTGTACATTTAAAAAGGAAGGCACAGTTAAAGGAAGACACATTCCCAGACGAAGGTCACAGAGTTGAAGGAATCAACTTAGCAGAGCAGCAACTGTAAAGGTGAATTTTGGTTAAATGTACTAATGAGAGCAACACAGAAGGTAACTTCCATGTGGGCAATCTATTCACCAAGAGCAAGAATCCTTAACACAAAACCATTACTGTTTTAGGTCTTGATACTTGGAAGGGAGACTTGTAGTTCTGAAATCCCTCTAAACTGATCTTTTCAACACACCCAAATACAGCCAGCTCTTACAAGGGTCTTTCTGCTTTTTCCTTCTTCCTTTTATCATCTCACACAACCTAATTTGAAATGATCTGTTTGGTGTAAGGGTTATTTACATCATGAAGGCAGTTAAGAAGAAATCAGGAAAGGTCTGACTAGCAATGGCTAGTTGGAAAGGCAACTGAGAAAGATTTGGTAAATATGTCTTTCAAGGTGACCTTGGTCACATTGGTTGTTCTGATCTTTAGTTTTCTCATCTTGGAAATGGGAAAAGTAGGTAGACCGCAGTCAGGGCTCTCTCCTTTCTAGATCCCCTGTTTTCCTTGGTCTTTCCATTAATATAATTTTTGGCTATTATAAAGCATATATTATCAGATTCACAGATTTCTTGACCATTCTAAGGAAATATCAAACTCTCCTGAATCACTGAAATGTGACAAGAAATAAAAATAAAGCTGAAATTCAATCAGAACATGTTAGCTCTAATTGTCTGTTATTTATGCTTTTGTAAATAAGGCTCAAGATTTTCTCTTGCATGCTGCATTGCCACATAACAGCTTACACCCCACAGGGGACAATTGCAAGACACTGACTGAAAAGGGGTGCAGAGTCTAGCAGGGGCTCTGCCACTAATTAGCAATGTGACTTTGGACGAAACTCTTTATGTCCTGGCACTGTTTCCTCATCAGCACAGTAAATAGGTTGACCTACATTATATCCCTGGTCCTTTCCAACTCCACAATTTAAAAAATCCGTGATTTCAAGCCAAAAACTGTATTATGGAATGCAGTGACAGCATGCATAAGTGCAAGTTGATTCAGGAAATGGCATAGGATTTATTTTTTTTAATTGCCTTTTATAATAATAAATCATGGAGTAAAGATATGGAGAAGGGAGATATATTTGTGTAAGTGTTCAAGGAAGCACAGCATATTTCAAACAATAGTTTCTGAAAATAACCTTTCATTCTGTGCCCTTATATTTTTCCTAATGGATGCATAAAATGGATACTCAGGCCAAATCATGGCTTTCATTCAATTTTTAAGTCACCCCGTCATGTTATGTACTGCTGCTTTTCACGTTAGCTGACATTGCAGGATGTAACACAATGCAGAATGAAGAGTTAGAGATGTGGCATGGCATGTCGGAAACAATACTTGCTTTTTGCAGATCAGTTATCATTTAAAGCTGGTATTTAGAATCGTCCTTTGATAATTCAATAGCTCTACATCTGTGGTAGAGAAGATGTCAACCTCAGTTATTTATTTATTTATTTTGCTTATCAGATATGATGGAACAAGATGACACGAAAATGGTTGAAAGAAACTATTGAAAATGTCTGTTTTAAAAAATCAAGTAAATATTTAAGGAGTTTATGAGTTGCTTGGTTTGGTTTACTGCAACCACAGAATGCAAATTGTCACAGGCTGTTGTTCAGGATAAACTCAGATAAGCACCATTGTTATTCTTTGTTCTGATGCATGCAATCTCCTGTGATATCACTGTCTTCTAATTTGAAGACAAATCTTGTGAGGGAAAGATGTTCTAAAGCGACTGGTGCTTATTCATTTATTTGTTCACTGAGATTTCTCAGGTTCAACAGCTTGTAGACACACATGGAGTCACATTATCATTAATGTTCCAATTTTTATGGGGTCTAGATTATGCCTGCTCAAGGCAAGTCCTCTGCTCCCCTGAAGCAGTAATTCCAGGGGTTTCCACATATGTCTCTGAGACGTCTAGTTACTCATCATGTAGCTGTTCTGCTCTCGCAGTCAGCACTAAAGTCTTCTGATGGGCATATGAGAGATCCGACAGCACTGTTCGTGGCCAAACTATAGGACATATGTGACAAAGAGGAGGATTAGGCCTCTCTCCTACTCTGTGTCAGAATCTTTTAGGGAGCATCAACATGGGACTACCAGTGCTGCTATCTATGTGGAGTTTTATGAAATAGGAAATTAGAGTTTTACCCAGCATCCTCTTTTCCTGGTTGTAGACAGGCAACCAGAGGGAAGGAATGAGAAGAGGTGGGTGCCAGTGCCTGGGTCCTCTCTTCAGAAACCAAGGCTTTGTTTGGGGGTCATTTTTCTTTTCTTAGAATGACTTTCCCTAGAAAGTTCTTCATCTTCTGAAGCAAATAAATTTCTGCCTTAGCAGTTTGCTTGAGATGTTCACAGAGAATTTTCTGAAATCTAGTGGCACACCCAGCATAAGTATTAGCTGAGATCTCTGACACTGTTCATTCAACAAATGTTTCCCATGCATATTTTATGTGTAAAAGCCTTCTTTATTCCTCCATTTCTTAAAGAAACTTTCATTGGAAGCTTGGTTTGAATCGTAGAATTGACATTTAGAACCCCTCTTAACTCAGACCACGGAACCATTTTCAACTAAAACACATTTAGGAGAGAAGGGATATACTTTTGGAATATGGGTTTCTTCAGTCAGTGCCTTTGTATATATGCAGAAGGCTATTATTAACAATTTTGATTTAATTGGCTGAATAGACATCTTTGTAGAAATACTGTAGTCACTACTGGCAGAGTCTCAGATTGTTTTTAGCTTTGTCTTAATGTTGAGGGTTTTGTATTTTAGAAATAAATAGAAAAGTAAAAAAGTGTTCAAACTCTCCAGAACCAGCCAATTATTGATCATTTATAATCTAACTTTTTCCTTAGTTTCTGGTTTATTTATGTCTGCAAAGAGACATTATGTAGTTTTTTGAGGGCAGTTTTTCAGCATTTTTATTAATATTTATCTTGGAATCTAAATATTACTTCACTGGCTATTATTGCATTGCATATAATCATATTTGTATGAATGGACTGTGAGACTTAATATTTACTTCTGTGTGTGTATAGAATCACTATGAGTTGTAATCAACAGCAGTGAGTTTGTGTATTGCTATTAAAGTTATCTGAATTTAAAAAGAACTTTGTACTCACAATCTTCCTTCCATAAATAGCATGCTAACATTAATGGAATACAATGTTGATTTAGAAATGCATAGGCACTACCATATTTTATATACTTGCTCATATAACTTTCTCAATTTCAATAAAAATACCTCTTGTCTGTTTGTGTTCCTGCAATATATGATAGTCCTTCATACTAATGGCAAAATATTCCTGCCCTTCATGTTCCAAAATGATAGTACTGACAAAGATATGTAGGAGTGTATCTAACAGATCAATATGTGATCAATAGTTGACTGCACACAGAGTGGGAAATACTGTAGTCACTATTGGCAGACTCTCAGATTGTTTGTAGCTTTGTCTTACAGTTGAGGGCTTCATGCACAAATCAGTGTATAGATTCAAGTAGTCGATCAAGAAGTAGTCTAATTGATAAATGTCTACATGTACCACCTTCATTTCTCATCTTACCAGACTTTTGTTCAAAAAGATATCTTGCCTCTCATCACTGTGGAGTTGTATGTCTGACCTAAAGTGTGCTTCTCTCTTGCTTCCTCTCCCCCATTTTATTTTTGCTAGAGTCAGCTGTTGTCTTCCCATTGATCTAACATAGTCAAATTGTGTTGGGAGATATTGCCTTTTCATATCCTATTTTGTTGTTGTGTGTCCTCAAGTCAATTCTGACTCATAGTGACCCTATAGGACAGAGTAGAACTTCCCCAGAGGGTTTTCTAGGCTGTAATCTTCACAGAAGCAGATTGCCACGTCTTTTCTCCTTCAGAGTTTCTGGTACATTTGAACCACCAGCCTTTTGGTAAGTGAGTACAAACCATTGCACCTATAGGGCATCTTTTCTGCATTCTAGGCCATGTTTTTGGTTCTCTCCACTGTGATCCAGTATTAACATCCCTACGAACATTCAAGGAGTCCTAGAGTGTACAAAGTGTAACACACTTGGCTGCTCACCAAAAGGTTAGATGTTTGAGTCCACCCAGAGCGGCCTCTGAAGAAAAGTCTGGTGATGTATTTCCAAAAATTCAGCCTCTGAAAACCCTACAGAACACAATTCTACTCTGACACACATGGGGTTGCCATGAGTCAGAATTGACTTGATAGCAACTGCTTAATGCACATCCAACAACCATTTACTCAAATGCTTACTGTGCACCAGGCATTGAGCTGTTTTCAAGGAATAGTGAGATATATGAGTCACTTGCAGACCAGTGAGAAAGACAAAAACAAAAACAAAAACAAAAAAAACCTCACTGCCATCAAGTAAGATCCAACTCATAGCGACCCCTCCTTGGGTTTCCAAGGTGGTATTGCTATGGAAGTAGATTGCCCAATATTCCTTCCCAGGACTGGCTAGTGGTTTTGAACTGCTAGCCTTCTGGTTAGCAGTCAAATGCCTTAGGCACAGTAGAAGACATTTTGTCTGCTTTCTCAAATCTCCTTATTTTGGCATAATAATAGCTAACAGTTAAAGTTATGGTTAAACTTATGTCACAACTTGGGTAGGCTTTAATTCTCAGTGCTTTGGCAGATATTATATAATCATCCTCCATTTTGTGATCTGATGTGAGTAGCCAATAAGTTGGAAGAGGAGTTTCCTTGAGGATATGTCCTGCATCCAGTATACATGGATGTTCTAGCAAATTTTGCTTTCTTTTGAGGCAGCATCTGTTTTGAAATCCTCTGACCTCTGGTTCTTGGGATGTGGGCCAGCACCCTGCTGCCTGACCTGCAGATTTTGGTATTGTCAGCCCCTGTAACCACGCTGAGTCAGGAGACACTTCCAGCCTGAGGCTTTACCCATGAACTTAGGACTTGCCGGCCTCCACAACTGCATGAGCCATTTCGTAGAAATAAATCTCTCCCTATATATTTATGCCTAAGGCACTTGACTGCTAACCAGAAGGCTGGAGGTTCAAACCCACCAGCCACTCCTCAGAAGGAAGGTTGGACAATCTACTTCCGTAGTGATACTGCCTTGGAAACCCAAGGAGGGGTCACTATGAGTTGGGTCTGACTTGATGGAAAATAACAACACAACAACTATATATTTGTTGAACTATACACTTCACTTGTTTTTTCCTCTGGAGAACCAGCCTAAAACATTTGATACCTAGAGTGGTTCTAGATGAGTTTTCTGAATTGTTTTTCAAGTACTGTCTGTCTTAAAGGCACTGATAACTCTGCCTCAGGGAATAAAGAAGGCCCTGCTAATTAATCCATGTTGTGAGGTAGAATAGAAATACGCAAAATATCACAGCCATTGGATCAAATGTTTATAAGGGACAAAGTTCTGAGAGATTGCAAACTTGATAATTTTCTATGATTTTGTTGGACTAGAAGTATAAGGCAGTTGGATGATTGGTCCTATTTTTGCTATACAAAGTGAGGAAAGGAAAAGATGAGCTCAAGGCTTCAGAGTCACAGCTCAAGTGTAGCCTGAAAGACCTGAAAGTTGCCATTTGTGCCCTGAAAGAAAGCCCTATTTCTTGTAGTACTGGGTTGATATTGCCAAAAACCCAGAGTCATATTGTAAGACTGAATTGTGGCTGAATTACAATGTCTGATGGGCCTCTTTGGATTTTGGAGGCAACATATCCCTCATTTAGATATGCTACTCAGGTCTTTCAATGACGTGAAAAGCTGCTCATTTTGAGTGGGGCACAGAAAAAGAGAAGGCTCTGCAACAGATTCCAGCCCAGCCACACACTTGACAAGTCTGGCCTCCTGTATCTAATGGATGTAGCTCTCTGGCTTTGTCTGGTGGTGACCCATAATGCTTTGAAATAATAACCTTTATAGGGATTTTACTATGGACTGCCTGTATATAATAATATGGTGTTTGCACAATGTCCAAATCACATAATGTCCTATTTTGCAGAATGTGTCGTGGATGTTAAGGAACATACACATACACAAATGTATGTGTGTGTATATATATAGATTTCGTATGTATATAAAAACACAGATAGGTGTGGATTTTGTATATATATATATATATATATATAGACATATAACATACATATATATGTTTGTGTGTGTATGTGTTGCTTAAAATCTACAACACATTCTGTGAAATAGGATGTTATGTGATTTGTTAAGATGTGCAAACACTATTATTATTATATACCGGCAATCCCCATACAATCCATATATATATGTGTACTTAAATCTATCTAGCTATCCATCTATCTATTTATATGAACTCTAGTGGTGTAGTGCCTAAGGCACTTGACTGCTAACCAAAAGGCTGGCAGTTCAAACCCACCAGCCACTTCTCAGGAGGAAGACTGGGCAAACAACTTCCATAGAGATACCACCTCAAAAACCCAAGGAGAGGTTGCTATGACTTGGAACAGACTTGACAACAGTGAGTTGTTTTTTGATATATAGATATAGATAGATATACAGATACATAGTTGTTGTTATATGCTGTCGAGTCATCTCTCACTCATAGCAATCTTATGTACAACAGAATGAAACACTGCCCGGTCCTGTGCCAGCCTCATGACCTCTATTGTACCTGAGCCCCTTACTGCAGCCAGTGTCCATTCATTTTGTCGAGAGCCTGCCCCTCTTTCATTGACCCTTCACTTTACCAAGCATGATATCATTCTCCAGAGAATGATCCCTTCTGACAACATGACCGAAGTAGGTGAGATGAAATCTGGCCATTCTCTCTTCCAAGGAGCATTCTGGCTGCACTTCTTCCAGCACAGATTTGTTAGTTATTTTAGCAGTCCATGGTACTTTCAGCATTCTTTGCCAACATCACTACTCAAAAGCATTAACTTGTAACCTAAAAACC
>NW_006921588.1:2774713-2789204 GCF_000298275.1 Orycteropus afer afer | reverse complement strand
GAGTGAGTGCCTCCAGCGCAGCATCCACTTGTTGAAACATCTCAGTGAGTATTCCATCAATTCTCAGAGCCTTGTTTTTTTTTTGCCAATTCCTTCAGTGCAGCTTCAACTTCCTCCTTCAGTACCACTGGTTCTTGATCATATACCACCTCCTTAAATGGATGATCATCTACCAATTCTTCTTGGTATAGAGACTTTGTGTATTCCATCCATCTTCTTTTGATGTTTCCTGCATAATTCAACCTATTTCTCATGGAATCTTTCAATATTGCAATTCAATCCTTAATTTTTTTCCTCAGTTCTTTCAGTTTGAGAAGTGCTAAGCACGTTCTTCCAACTCCATATCTTTGCACATTTCATTTTAATAATTGACTTTGTCTTCTCGAGCTGGTCTTTGAAATCTTCTATTCAGCTCATTTATCTTGTCAATTCTTCCATCCACTTTAGTTATTGTCTGTTCAAAGGCCAGTTTCCGAGTCTCTTCTGATAACAATTTTGATCTTTTCTTCCTTTCCTATCTTTTTAATGACCTTTTGCTTTAATCATGGATGATGTTCTTGATGTCATCCCACAATTCCTCTGGCTTTGGGTCGTTGGTGTTCAATGCATCAAATCTATTCTTTAGACGGTCTCTAAATTCAGGCAGGATATAATCAAGGTCATATTTTGGCTCTAGTGTACTTTTAATTGTCTTCAGCTTAAACTTGGACTTGCATATGAGCAGTTGATGATTAGTTCTACAGTCATTTCCTGGCCTTGTTTTCACTGAAGATATTTAGCTTCTCCATCACCTCTTGCCACAGATGTAGTCAATCTGATTCCTGTGTATTCCATCTGGTGACGTCCACATGTATAATCATCACTTATGTTGTTGAAAAAAGGTATTTGCAATGAATAAGTCATTGATCTTGCAAAATTTTATCATGCCAATATCCAATGTCATTTCTATCACCAAGGCCACATTTTCCAACAATCAAAGATGATTCTTCTTTGTTACCAACTTTTGCATTCTAATCACCGGTCACAATTAACATATCTTGATTGCATATTTGGTCAATTTCAGACTGCAGAAGTTGGTAAAAACCTTCAATTTCTTCATCTTTGGCTTTGGTGGTTGGTATGTAAATTTGAATAATAGTGGTATTAACTGGTCTTCTCATAGGTGTATGGATATTATCCTATCACTGACAGCATTGTACTTTGGGATAGATTTTGATATATTCTTTGTGTTGTAAAAGTAACAGAACAAGGGGTGGAAAAAAAACACATGTGTATGGCAAATGTCTTTGTTTTCTTCCACCCTTGTTCTGTTACTTTTATAAAATATAAGATGTAAACAGGGCTGGTGTGTTTTTAGTTCTACATATTAGAAGATAAATGACCTTATAGCTGTATTTATTTAGAGATTATGTATGGTTTAAGGAGATGTGCACAGGTGCCAAGATCACAAGGGGTGGTGATGGTTAAGATTATTTGTCAACTTGACTAGGGCATGGTTTTCAATGGTTTGGCAGATATTATACAAGCACCTGTATTTTGTAATCTGATGCAAACAGCCAGTCAGTTGAAAGAGGTGTTTCCTTGACAGTGCGGCCTGCATCCAATATATAAGGATGTTCTGCAAAGCCAGCTCTCTTTTCATCTTGCATTTATCTTGAAATCTTCCAACCTCTGGTTCTTGGGACATGAATCAGAAGCCTGTTTCCTGACCTGCAGATTTTGGATTTGCTAGTTCTCATAACCCCATGAGCCAGCAGTCTGTCATCTGCCCTGCAGGTGTTGAGTTTGTCAGCCTCTGCTGCCACATGAGTCAGAAGAAGCCTCCAGCTTGATACTTAACCCACAGATCTGTGACTTACTAGCCTCCACAACTGCCTAAGTCATTTCCTTGAAAGAAAGCAATCTTTTATCATGTATTTCTATATATGCTTCACTAGTTTTGCTACTCTAGAGAACACAGCCTAAGAAAAAAACTATTTCTAAGTACTGTATATGTTTTCACCCATTTAATCCTTTTAAGAAGGAGCTCTGATGGTCTAACAAGTAGGTACTCAGCTACAAACCTAAGGTTGGCAGTATGAACCCACCCAGAAGGTCAGCCAGAAGAAGACCTGGCAATCTACTTCTGTAAAGTTTACAACCAAGAAAATCCTATGGGACAGCTTTATTCTGTCACACAGAAAATCCTTGGGACGGTTTTATTCTGTTACATGGGGTCACTATGAGTAGGAATTGATTTGAGGACAAACAACAACAACCACTACCACTATCTTTTAAACAACCTTATAAGGTAGATATTATTATTAACTTTATTATATGGATGGGAACACTGGAGAGATTATGTAATTTGTCCTAAGTTACATAGCTAGGAGGTGGTGGAGCTTGAATTTGAACCTGGAGAATCTGGCTCAGAGTTTGTGTCCTTCACATCACTGTATTGGCCCATAGATATAGTCAAGCTACGTCTTTAAATCAAGATCAAGTCCACTCAGACTAGTAATAGTTTGAGGCCATTCTCCTTAATGGTAGTGTCCTGAGACAGCATGCATTCCTTCCAGCTACTATGAATGAATAAATTGTCTCATATGCTTCTAACGATTTCCTTTCTGGTTTAAGTAAGCAATAATTAGTTCTGGTTCTTTGCAACTCAAGAACTATAACCAGTATAGAAACAGGTAAAATTACATAATATGGTATAGTTAAGTTCTCCAAAAGGTAGTGCAAAGTGTCTGTTTGACTTTTAGTTCATGCTTATGAGTTTGCTCTAGAAACAGCACATGTGATGGTTATAGCTCCAGGTTTCCCATCTCATAATCCTCAGTTTTTTGGAACCTATGACCAAAGTGGGAGCCCTGATGGTGTAGTGCCTAAGGTTTGCTAACCAGAAGGTTGACAGTTTAAACCCACTAGCCACTCTGCGGAATGAAGATTGGACAATCTACTTCCATAGAGATACTGTCTTGGAAACCCAAGGAGAGGTCACTATGAATCGAATTGACTTGATGGCAGTGAGTTTGGTTTGTTTGGTTTATGACCAAACTAGAGGAAAACACCTGTGTGTTGGCTTTCTTATTCTGATGTCATATTATGTCAAACAATAGTGAATAATATAGTATTATAATAGTCAAGCTTAAATCTCATTATGTTTTCTGGCATTAGGAAACAAATGGCTATAGCTGTATTGGCTTACTAGAGCTATTGTAACAAAATACCTCAAATTCATTACCTGATTCCTGTTTCTGGTAACTCTAGATGCTCCTTGATATGTAGATGTATCTCCAAATGATCTTTCTCTGTTTCTTCTCTTTTGTAGGACACTATTCAGACTGTATTAGGACCCATCCTGCATGATCTCATGTCAATACCTTCAAAAATCCTATTTCCAAACAAAGTCATGTTCATAGGTACTAGGAGTTAGGACTTAAACATAATTTTTTTGAGACATAATTTAATCCAAAACAATAAGTTAAAAAAAATGATTTCATTACATAAACAATTTCCATTTACTTTGTCTCTCTTATTATGAAAATTTAATTGCAAACACTTTCAAACTTTGCAGATGGAAAATGACCTTTTCAGAACACAAGAACCACACCTAAGAAACTCTTTTTCTGGCTGAACCTCTGGTTTTGATAAAGAAAAATACTGTCATTAGTAACCAACTAATGGTTGGTTACTAAAGAGTAACTTTATGGTTACTAAAGAGTTGTAAAAAAATATTTGTTTTAATATGGAAAATTTTAAATGTGTATAACAGTAGAAAAATAGTTAAGGAACATCTTTACTTATCACATTGCTTCAACCATTATCAACTTATGGTCAGTTTTGCTTTGCATTTTACCTATTTCTCCCTCTCAGGTTATTTTGGAGGAAGTTTCAGACATCATATCAATTCATCCATAAATATTTTGAAATTGTATCTTAAAACAAGTATTTTTTTTCTCTCTTTTAAATATAGCCATAAAACAATGATCACATTAAAAAAAGTTAACAATAATTCTCCTGTATCATCAATATCCAGTGTGATTCTGAAGGTCCTGCCTAGTCTTACATAAGAGAGGCCTGAGGTTTCCCAGGTCTCAGCCTCTTTGCATTTTTGGCCTCAGCAGTTCCTCTCAGTTGTCATAGTTCTCCCAGTTCTTTACGAGCTCAGGCTCCCTGGCCCTGGCAGTAGCTCATTCCAGGCATGCATTGCATGTCTTTCTGACCATGGCAGGTACCTTGACTGAGCATAAGGTATCCATATTCCAAAAGTGGGGTTGCTGATGTCCAAGATGTAATGCTGAACTAATGGGGCACATGAAGCAATGGATCAGGGTTCCATCTTCTTGTCCTTCAGAAGACAATCCTTGGCAACATACTATGTTCTTCTCAGAGGCCTGGGCCTCCCTTTGCTTACAGTTGAAACTTTCCCAAAGCTCTTCTTGTGGACTTTTCTGTCCCTTGAACAGGCTTAAAACAATGACCGACCCAGCAGCAAATGAACACCACTACCTCCCAGACTGTGGTTCTTAAAACCCATTTCCCACTTAATTTAATTGAGAACATCTTGAGGAACAGGCTGATTTTCAGTCTGAGGCAGGAGATGTGCAAGACGAGCATGGAAATCCTATCATACTTGAAAGCAAAACAGCTATCAAGGACTATTGAAATTTCTTCAAAAGTATTCAGGAGCCAACTGGAGCAGGTTGCAACTAGCCAAATTTATGCATCAATAAGGATAGAATTGAAATGGATGAAAACACATCAGATATATTTAAATAAATCAGTTCACAATCACATTAAAAGTAAAAGAAGAAAAAGAAAAACTTATCAGTTACCTTTTTAAATTTCTCTGAAACTAATTAATTACTTTGAAAATTGGTAAGCAAATTTATAGAATCAAGCATTTATTCTGCCTTTCCTAGACTAAGGTACCTAAGGTAGAAAAATTGTTTATAAAGATGGTTTCTCTCTATAAAAGTATTCCAGTTAATAAATAAAGAAAAAAAGTGATAGTACAATATCAGGAATTTGTAACTTCTACTAACTTGATGAGTAGGACAATGACCATCAGAGCCTCCTGGCATCACAAAATGGAGGATGATCAGACATGTGTCTACCAATGGAAGTTCTCACCATTACCTCTGAAGAAGTTTTGCCAAAAATAAAACCCATATCTCATTAAGCCTTTGCATTTAACTACCAATTTACAGGACATGGAGGCTCTGGCAGAACAGTATTTAAAGTGCGTGGCTGCTAACCAAAATGTTGGCAGTTTGAATCCACCAACTGCTCTGTGGGAGAAAGTTGTGGCAGTTAGCTTCCATAAATATTTATACCTTTGGAAACTCTATCAGGTGGTCTACTCTGTCCTATAGTGTCATTATAAGCTGGAATTTACTTCATTGAGTGGGTTTGGATTTTCGTTACAGGACACATGGATCTAGGGGAATAATTGTGGTTTTGCTTATTTTACATGACTAATTCTTGACAAAAAAAAATGATACTGAAAAAGAATGAATGCATATTCACTATGCAAATATGGCCTAGACTTCTCCAGAAATTCCACACAAAACACTAAATGCTTGCCTAGCTTAGATTTTTGTCTCAGGAAGGGGTTAATCTTAGTGGCAAAGGAGACTTTTGACGCTTTATGTGATGGCTATCCTTTCTCTGACATCCTATCTTCTTATCTTGCAGGTGGATCTGGGCAGTAGGATGGAAGACAATTGCTAACACCCTGTCACACTCTGTGCTTTGTTTTAGTAATCTCAGCTTTGATTCAGATATTTTAAATATTTTCCTCTCTTTTGAAAAAGGGGAAAAATGAGTGAGACACATATGAAGTGCCAACAAGGAAAGAGACAGTTAAGTTAGATTCTGTATTGCTCAGTTTACTGACTACAAGAATAAACCCATTAATAATCTTGTCTTCTGACCTTATGTAGTCCTGATTCTTTGTCTATCTTCTGTTGAATATGCACATCCTTCAGTGAATAGTGAAAATGTGAAAAAATCTGTAAAACCAACTTAAAAGTTATTTACTTTTCTTGGAAGCCAAGGAAGAATTGTGGGAGTTCTTCTCTGTGTCAAGTTTGGGAATGTTTGAAGTTTATTCAGTATGAAAATTACTCAAAATTCTTTTTTTTGTGTGTGACTAAGCTGTAAACTACAAGATAACTCTGAAGGAGTCATTATCTCCTGGCATGTTCTTAACTGCTTGTTGCAAATCTATTCATGATCAATACTATTGCTGAAGACTTTTTTGTGGTATTCAGTTTGTTCATTCAATCATTTATTCAACAATTCATTAACAATGTATTGAGCACTAGCTAAGTACCGGGGACTGTATTCAGTTGTAGGGCTATAGCAGCAGTGAAGAAGGCATACACATTCATATTTCCCTTTAGGAGGTTATAACTTGGAGCCTTATCTTGTGTCCTCAGGAAGGTAGATGCAAAGATGAAATTAGAAGTACAAGGGATTATTATGAGATATATCTGTGAAGGATAAAAGGAGCAGGAGTATGTGGGGAGAGCCTCAGACCACCATGCAGGTCCCTGATGACATTGCAGGAAGAGAAGGAAGGAAGGAGGATTGGGTAGGAAGAACCTGAGCCTACCATGCAGCTCTGAGAAAGTTCATCTAGACTGATGGGGAGCACCAGAACAAAGATTGCTCATTAGAAGGATCCCTGTGTAATCAGTGGCTAAGAGAAGCCCTAGAAGAGTGTGACCTTGACGTGAATACTGCATTGGTATGGCAGCTGGAGGCTGCCAGCTAACTGAACAGGTCTCTCCTGAAGGATGTTCTCAAAGGTGCACTCATATGGCCACAGCAATGGAGAAGACCAACATCAACTAACAGATACAAGGTTGAGGCGTGTTACAATACTATGAAATCCAAAAACACAAACCTTTGCCCTCCAGTCAATTCAGACTCATAGTGACCCTATGGAACAGAGTAGAACTGCCCTAACCAGTTTCCAAGGCTGCAGTCTTTACAGAAGCAGACTGCTCCATCTTGTCTATGGAGAATCTAATAGGTTTGAACCTTTTGGTTAGCAGCCAAGATCTTAACCACTGCTCCACTAAGGTGTATTTTGGTGGTTTGGCAGGCACAGTAGCTTGACATTCACTGGTCTTCCCCTGGTGTATCATGGAGAAAAACATTCCCTAGATTCCCTTGCCCTATGCCTATCAGATAGGGTCAGCCAATGGGAGGCAAGAGAATGCAGTGTAATTTGCCTCCTCTGGTCTCTCCAACAGCAGTTGCATCTTCTCCAGTTTTTTAGCTTCTATCAGGAAGCCCGGGAGCTCTGGTAGTGTAGTGCCTAAAGCATTTGACTGCTAATCAGAAGGCTGGTGGTTCAAATCCATCAACTACTCCTTGGAAGGAAGATTGGGCAATCTACTAGAGGGAGCTCTGGTAGCATAATGCCTAAGGCACTTGACTGCTAACCAGAAGGCTGGTGGTTCAAACCCACCAGCCACTCCTTGGAAGGAAGATGGGGCAATCTACTTCCATAGTGATACTGCCTTGGAAATCCAAGGAGAGGTCGCTATGAGTTGGGTTTGACTCGACAGCACATAACAACAGCAACAACAACAACTTCTGTAGAGATTATACCAACTCAGAAACCCAAGGAGGAGTTGCTAGGAGTCGAATCAACTCCATGGCAGTGAGTTTTGTTTTTTGGTTTTTATCAGGAAACCCTTCACTTTGTTGTCCTATTTCCTCTGAAGTTGTGGGCCCTGATACACTGCTTCTTCTCATTGTCTCTTTATTCCATAAAGGTCATAGCAACTTTATGCTGTTATTAATTTTTGTGTTACTTCACTGTTGCCTAGTCTGGAAAGTGTCCCAAGGGAAAGCTTCCCTAGTGAAATGACATTTCAGCTAAAGTCTGAGGGATGAGTAGAGCTATCTAAAATGGACTGAATGTAGCACTATCATTGGTACAGTACATGTATGTTATTTTAGGTAATTTGTTAGTTTTCAAGACAGTATAACATTAGTGGCTAGAAGTACAGACTCTGGGGCTAAAGTGTTTGAGTTCAAATCCCAGCATCTGCCCTTCTCTAGATATAGGACTTTGGGCAGTTTCCTAAATTCCTTGTACTTCAGTGTCCTGTTCTGTAAAATGGAGAAAATAGTAATAATAATATCACCTTCTATAGAAGCTGTGAGAAGTCAATGCGTTAATACATGTAGACAACTTACTGCTTGCTATTACTCTTTCCCATATGCATGACAGAACTTTGTAGAATCTTTACTATGGTAAAGTGGACACAGTGCCTCCAGAAGATAATATTGTATATAGAGTAGATGCTGCTTCATTTTCTTTTAAAATTGGATGTTGCAGGTGAGAAGTCTGAGGCCAGTCTGATTTTTTGTTATTTATTCTCGGTCACCTTTTTCTGTCTGGAGACCAATGGATTTCTTTCTCATCCTAGAAATTCAGTAACTTTATTAGGATATATCAAGACTTTGGTCAATTACAATAAATTTTGCTTAGTGTTCTAGCATGTCCTATCATTTTGCAGGTGTGAGTCTTTTTTATTTTGTGATTTTTTTTCTTTTATATCATTGCCCTATTTTTATTTTCTATCCGTTTGAAGACAAGCCCATAGTTTCCTTTTAAGTTAGGAATTGACTCAGTGAGTTCACTTGATCATTTGTTTATGTAACAAACAACAGGGCCACTAAACAAGGTAACTGATTATAAAAACCAAACCAAACCCTCTGCCATCAAGTTGATGCTGACTCAGCAAATTCATAGGACAGAACAGAACTGCCTGCATAGGGTTTTCAAGGCTATAAATCTTTATGAAAGCAGACTGCCTCATCTGGAGTGGCTGGTAGGTTCGAATCACCAACCTTTTGGTTAGCGGTGAAACGCTTTTCACTGTACCACCAGAATAGAACTGCTGCATAAGGTATTTAAGCTTGTTGTGACCTTTCAGAAGCAGATTGCTAGGCTTGTTTCCTGAGGCCCCTCTGGGTGGGTTTGAACCACCAACCCTTTGGCTAGTAGTTGAGGGCTTAGCTATTTCTGGAGATTCTTCTTTCTCTGTGCATTTAAGGACCTATATCGCTGATGCAGATGTGGCTCTGTCTGGTTGCTTGAGGTGGTGTGATTGATCAACTGGATTATGCTTGATCAGTTACAAAGATGTGTTCACTTTCAGGCCTATTGTCTATTCTATGCCCTTCTCCCCCTCTTTTGTTATCTAAGTCCCACTTTTGCCTGGCTGCTGCACGTGGCCTGGAAACCACTTAGTCTGTGGCAATGGAGGCCCAAGTTCAAATCCCTAACCCCAGTCCCCTTCTGCTCCCACGACTTGACAGACCCACGTTTTGTCTCGTGTAGTCCTATAGGGTGCCAGTGGAAAGGTATATACTTGGAGTCCCACACCCTCACTGACACAGAGGGGTCTGCATAGCGTCCAAATCACATCATGTCCTATTTCACAGAACATGAAGGATGTTAAGCAACACATACCTATACATTCTTATAGGGTTGTTAGTGATTACTCAATTAGACACTGCTTTGCATAGTCTCTGACATATAGGAAATATTCAATGCGTTTTTTTTTTTTTTTTTTTTATTGAATAAGCTTTTTCTCTTGTAACACAAGTTTGTGTTGCTATTTTCATATTTAGCTTCTCAGGAAAACAACACACAATCTGGGCAGAGGGATTAACGAATTGGATATTTGAGCTAGTTTTTTTTTTTTTTTTAAAGCAATGTTGGAAGAGTAAAGCTCTACTTTTTAAACAGCTTTGAACTGAGGTATTTATTGTTCTGCTTTCTCTTCAAGAAATATCAACCATCCAGATACCAGATTCTGTAGCTTGTTTTTCAACTTTTTCCTTTCACTTGGACTCCTTTCTTTCTTTCTTTCTTTTTTTTTTTAACCTTTTCTTTCTGAAAAGGTATGTCACCCTTTGAGTCTCATATTTAATATTCTGTGGGGTCAATTTATTTCCTTATGGCTTTGAGTAATATTTTAAATTCTGCATGATGTTATTAATCACCTTACATTCTTGATGATTTCCCCCTAATGCAGGCGACTCCATTCCACAAATCTCTTCCTGCATCTTATCTTTCATTTTAAATGTTGTAAAAGCAATGTTCTGAAATATTTGTTTCTTGGAAAAATTATTTGTAAAAATAAACTCTTTTGTCTTTATCATGCTGTCTTCATTTGCTTGCCAAAACTTTTCAAAGGACTTACATAGTTTATTTTATCTTCGATAGAAGGCAGGTCTGTTTAGATCTGTCACTGAACAAAATTAAGATGGTACGTCTCCTGGGTCTTTTCACTGTTTAGCTTGGTACTTTTTAAAAATTCTTCTATATTTTATGATAAAAAGATGATGTGTATTCATACTAATAGTTTGTTTTTAGGCAGACAAAGAGGGATAGAGGGAAAACTTGGGCATGGGAAACTGCAGAAGGAAACAGCACTTTATATATTTGTTGAAGCCAGCAACCAGGTTTCCATATTTAATTTTCTTTTAATTTAACGTCACAGACTGGATTCGCTAGAGGAGTAAAACCAGTGAAGTTTTAACTATATCTAGGTAAAGCTATAAATAAATGAGAAACAGAGAGAGAGATTTATTTCAAGGAAATGTCTCATGCAGTTGTGGAGGTTGGTAAGTCCCAACTCTGTGGGTCAGGTGTCAGCCTAGAAGCTTCTCCTGACTCACGTGGAAGCAGGGGCTAATGAACCCATAATTGCCAGGTCAGATGTCAATAGGCTACTAGGTCATGTCCCAAGAACAGGATGATGAGTTGGATGCAGGATTGAGAGAGCTTGAGCTTTGCCAAAACATCCACATAAATTGGATGCAGGCCACACACTCCAAGGAAACTTCCCTTTCAACTGATTGGTTGATCACATCAGATCACAAAGTGAAGGATGACTATACAATATCCACTGAAACACTGAGAACTATGGTTTATCCAGGTTGACACCTAACCTTAACCATCATACCTAGTATATGATGTTAGGTACATGACATCATTTTCCCATGATTTGTCTGTCAATGTGTGCCAATGTCCTCTGAAATAGGATGGATATGTCAATTGATGAGAAGCTGACTTCTATACTCCCTTTTGTGTGGCCTCATAAACATCCTTATCCCAGCACTTTTGCCTAGGAGTGTTTTTTGCAAAGTGCTGAAACTGGCTCTTTCCCAACGCCCACAACAACATTTCCCTACAACTAATCTCCTTCTCTCCATCTGTCCTCCCTATGTCTACCCTTACTCCCTTCTTTTCATTCTTTTTGGAAAAAATTCCCTTCACTTTAGAAAATTATTCCACCACATTAGAGAGGAAGAGTATCTACTTTGGTTGGAATCTTTGGGAAAAATATCTTGATATATTTTGCTTATTTTTCAGCTGGTCTGGAAGGTTTTTTTTTTTTTACCTGCTTTCTGCTGTCACTGTTCTGAGAAGTCTGTATTTTTTTTAAAAAAATGATTTGTTAATTGGTTGAAAAACATGCACATACACACACACACATATAACCAAACCAAACTCACTGCCGTTGAGACAGATCCGACTCATAGAGACCCCTTCTTGGGTTTCTGAGGCAGTATCACTACCGAAGTAGATTGCCCAATCTTCCTTTCGAGGAGTGGCTGGTGGGTTTGAACCATCACCCTTCTGGTTAGCAGTCAAATTCCTTAGGCACTATGCCACCAGAGCTCATGTGTGTGTGTGTATATATATATATATATAGTTGTTGTTGTTATGTGCCGTAGAGTCGGACTTGACCCATAGAGACTCCTCCTTGGGTTTCCGAGGCAGTATCACTACAGAATATATATTGCCAAGTAGATTCGGATTCATAATGACCTCACACCGAACAGAATAAAGCATGGCCAAACCCTGTACCATCCTCACAATTGTCGCTGTACTTGAGCTCATTGTTGTAGCCACTGTCAATCCATCTCATCGAGAGTCTTCCTCTTTCTCACTGACCCTCTACTTTACAAGCATGATGTCCTTCTCCAGGGACTGGTCCCTCCTGACAACATGACCAAAGCATGAGAGGTGAAGTCTCACTGTCCTTGCTTCCAAGGAGCGGTCCAGCTTGACTTTATCCCAGACAGATTTGTTTGTGCTTCTGGCCATCCACAGTGTGTTCAATATTCTTAGCCAATTCAAACGTATCTGTTGTTCTTTGGTCTACCTTATTCATTATCCAGCAAAATTTTACTTGCATGTGTTATTAATGATATTGTTCAATAATTTCTGCATTCTCTTGGATCACCTTTCTTTGTGTTGGGTGTAAATATAATAAAAATAATAAAAAGGTTGTTGTTGTTGTTGTTATGTGCCATTGAGTTGGACCCAACTCACAGCGATTCCTCCTTGGGTTGCTGAGGCAGTATCACTATGGAAGTAGATTGCCCCATCTACTTTCTGAGGAGTGACTGGGGTATGAACCACCAGCCTTCTATTTAGCAGTCAAGTGCCTTAGGCACTATGCTACCAGAGCTCCCAATAAAAAGGTATGTAGTGAAATATTTTTCCAATTTAGCAATTTTGTCACCCCATTGCCATGTGTGTCCTTCTACATTTGTTTATGCATATACAAGCTACCACAAATATTAATTTTTACTTATTCCTTTTTTATTTTTTTTTAATGGAAAGTGTGTACCACATTTTGATTTTTTGTTTTCACTTAACAGCATCTTGAAAGACTTTGGAAATTTTGACATTGAACAGATCTTTATTCTTTTATTGCACAAGTTAAAGAAAGACAGTAGAGGCACAACAATTTATAAAAGGTTTGTTAAGAAAATCACTGTATTTGTAGATGATATAATTGTATACCTAGAAAACTAAAAAAATAAATAAATAAAAAAGAAAAATACTGAAACAAGAAGATAATAAGTAAGATCATGTGGTAAAAATTTTATATGGAGAACTCAATAGTTTTCATATACAAATATCAGTGAGTTGTTATATCTAATTGAAGAAGACATCCCATACTTAGCAGCAACATAAGAAATAAAATATCTATGGATTCACTTAATAAGGTATGTGCATGATCTGCAAAAATGAAAATTTTAAATACTATTGAAAGATAAGAGTTCTGATGGTGTAATGCCTAAGGCATTTGACTGCTAACTAGAAGGCTGGAAGTTTAAACCCACCAGCCACTCTTCGGAAGGAAAATTGGGCAATTTACCTCTATAGAGATACAGCCTCGGAAACCCAAGGAGGGGTCATTATGAGTTGGATTCGACTCCATGGCAGTGAGTTATTTAATATTTTTATTGAAAGATACCAAAGTACTATTGAATAAATTGAGAGTTATATCACGTTTTGTTTAGGAATAGCCAATAAAGATATCAATTCTTCTTAAGTTGATTTATAAATTAGCATCCTAATAAAAATTTTGCTTCATCTTAGTTCTAACCCATGGAGAAGCTTCTCAGAAGAAAGCCCTGGTGATCTGCTTTTGTAAAGATCACAGCCAAGAAAACCCTACAGGGAAGTTCTACTCTGTCACATAGAGCACTGTGAGTCACAATCGACTTGGGGGCACCCAACCACAGCGACAAGTTAATGCAAAAGAACATGTGAAAAATAAATCTGAATAGCTAGCAAAATTATGAAAAACAAGAACATGGAAGGAGGACTAGTACTATCAGATACTAAACCTATTATAGAGGCTCAGGGTGCTATGAGTGCATACATTGATAGACCAGAGGAATAAACAGGAAGTTCAAAAAGAGACTTCAAAAAATAATGGAAATTTGTATATGATAAGGGTAGCCCTCAACTTAGTGGAGAAAAGATGATCCTAGGACAACTTATTGATTTTAAAATGTAAATTGTAAATTATCCTATAAACATAGTGAAACTTCTGAAATGTACCACCATAGTTCCACATCCTGGAAAGGCTTTGGGTTGTGATTAACTCCATACCTTAACTCTCATGCTGAAGTGAAGCAAGTTACTGAATTCTATCTATATTGATCAGGACAGGATGTCTATGTACCCCTTTCTATTCCCCAGTATATAGGTGTATGAAGGGGGATGAAAATCAGAATTGAAGGAAGATTCATTAACAACTCTGATGTGCAGATGAGACAACTTTGTTTGTTGAAAGTGAAAAGGACTGATGAAGATCAAAGACTCCAGCCTTCACCATGGATTATATCTCAACATAAAGAAAACAATCCTCACAACTAGACCAATACACAACATCATGACAAACAGAGAAAATATGCAAGTTGTCAAGGATTTCATTGTACTTGGATTAACAATCAATGCCCATGGAGACAGCAGTCAAGAAATCAACTGACATATCGCATTGGGTAAATCTGCTGAAAAATACTTCTTTAAAATCTTAATAGGCAAAGATGTCACGATGACTAAGGTACACCAGACCCAAGCCCTGGTGTTTAAAATTTCCTCCTATGCATGTGAAAGCTGCCCAATGAAAAAGGAATACTAAAGAAGGGTTGAGGGTTC
>NW_006921588.1:2715092-2767138 GCF_000298275.1 Orycteropus afer afer | reverse complement strand
TTTTGGTCAATGACATGAGACAAAGTATATGTGAACTGCTGTATGAAAAGTGAATTTACTCTGTAAATCTTCACCCAAATCAAAATAAAATTAAAAAAAAAAGAAGAAGAGTTGACATATTTGAATTATGGTATTAGTGAAGAATCCCGAATATTCTGTAAAACCTGTGAAAGCAGGAAATTGTGTAAGGTGGAAACCCGTCAGAGAAGGAAAACTCAAAACTAAAATGAGCTAAAATTCTTAATAGAGAGCACTCATAAGCTCTCTATTAAGTACACACCCTGTCAAAAATGGAAAACTTGTGTGACCTGGAAAAGAAGTCAGTCCTGTTAAGTTGTGGCTCTCACAGGTTTCAGTGTATCATGGACTGCCAGAAGAATGCACAGATCTATCTTGGAAGTACAGCCAGAATGCTCCTTTAGAAGAAAGGATGGTGAGACTTTGTCTCACTTACTTTGGACTTGTTATCAAGAGGGACTAATCCCTGGAGGAGGACATCACACTTAGTAAACTAGAGGATCAGTGAAAAAGAGGAAGACCCTCAATGAGATGGAATGACCCAGTGGGTGCAACAATAAACTCAAATTTACATACATACAATAGTGAGGATGTGAATAATGTTTCATTCTGTTATACATGGGATCGCTGAGTTGGCACTAACAATAACAACTTTTATACTGATCAAGGCAGAACTTACATGTATCCCTTTCTCATTCCCAGTACATAGGTGTATGGAGAGGGAGGAAAATCAGACTTTTACAAAGGCAAAGTAGAATATCTATAGCCTCTAGGAATCATTTACACAAATTGCTTTTAAATAATTCACCATATTTATGGAGGAAACAACATGACATTCTTAAGCAATTTATAAAATAATCTGTTTCAAACTATTAGCATAAGGGCAGCTTCAGAGGATGGTGGGCTTGCTGTCCTTTATTATCTTAAGAATAATGTTTGCATCTCTCTAAGGCTATCATGGAGAAGACATGTAGGCTATTGAGAGTACACTAGTGTGCCGGATCTGAGCAGACGCAAGCTGTGTGTAGTGTTATTACTTTCATTAGCTCTCAGAAATTCTAAGGGAAGTAGCTTGGCTTATGGATGCAGAACCAGGTTTTTCATGTCCAGGTGTTCTTATTTTAGGTTTGTTCCTTTATTGCTTTGCTCGCCTAATTTCACTTTCACTCATTTTCTAGGTTAAATTTGAATAAAATTTCTTCAGATATTTCTGAGATATCAGGCAAGACAGCAGTGTTGTGTGGATTAACTAATTCAGAGTCTTAAAGTCATTTGATTCAAGGTGCAGTATAAATGCAAAGCAGGGTGCACCGTAATGCAAAATGCTAATTATTGCAGGCAATGCAGATGCTACTTTTAAAGGTACCAGATGTATATCACCCTCAGTATCATGGACTGGTTCTTGGAAGAGAACATGAGGCATATGAATGGTGTAAACTGAGTAAAACAAATCACTTGGAAAAATAAAAACCAGTGAGCAAGTAGAGCTTCAATTATCCCCAGAAAAATTAGAATGCCACCTTCTGGAAGACAGCCAAGCTGAATGGGCAACAAAAAATCTGGTAAAATACTGGATCTAATTAAAAAAAAAAAAAAAAAGACGAATTATATTTTTGTTTCTTTTCTTTGAACATTGCTTTGTGGTTTAGTAAGATTTGGGGATATCACTTAGAAGACTTGGATACAATTCAATTTAAAGTATGAGAATTTTTTAAGATAATTTTTCCAGTGTAGGCCCATGATTTTAGAGCAAAAGTAGGTGTTTGGTTTATTCAGACTTATCATGTGTTATGACTAGTTATATACATAGGTCTTCTTGGAAAAAATTAACTTGCTTTCAACTATTTACAAGATTAAGTTGGTCTTTTAATTATTTAATTTGTACCGTATATTCCAAAAGGATGTGTCCAGAAATGGACACATCAGTTCAAGCTAACAAACTAGAATAAAACATTTGGGACCATGAGATGGAAGAGGAGATACATGCTAAGCATAAGGACAACTGTAATTGCTCTGATCAGGCATAAGACTAATCAGAAATTAGTAAATTGCAAAATTTTTGTTATCAGGAAAAGGAGATGGCTTTAGCATTTGACTCTGAATGAAGTTTAATGTGTGGGTTCTAATGAAGGGGTATCCATGCAACATTGTACTTTGTTTTTGATGACACTTTTACAAAGCATTAAGAAGAAATGTGTACTATAAGTTTGACTCAGGTCTGAATATTGTAATGCCCTATTACAGAATATGGGAGATAACAAAGGATCTGAAATGTCACAGATATTTGTTGTTGAGCTTTTTTATCCCATGGAAAAATTCTCCATATAGATATCACAGAGATCTTAAAATCCACTATGGATACAGAAATATATAAAATCAAATATTCTAGAAAGTTCTCAAGTCCACTTGGTGTAGAAGTGTCCACCTCTTGAAACTTTCTATCATTTCAGCCAAAAGGAGCTTTTGGTAAGCTGCTTTCTTTAACTTTTTAAAGAAAATTACTTACTTTGATTATTTTTTGACCAGCTCTATGATCTACTTCTGTCAGTCCATTCTATCTAGCACAATTTCATCCATAACATCTAATTTTGAAATATTCCTTCACAAAACGAAACAAAAACAGGGTATGACCAATAAGTGTCCGTTAGTGAATTGATGATTCCAGGCACTCAATTGAGTTACTCACCAATAAAGGCAGTGAAGAGGAACACTGAAACTTTCCTTCCCATACTTTCCTTCTTATTCTCAGCACATAACCTTGCCTTCCACTTCATGGAGGAAAAAGAACCTGTGACTCAGAAATGGCTTCTACTTCTTGTTCTGCATCTACCAAGAGTCTGCCTTCCATCTTTTCTTCTTCCCTCTTCTCATCTGGGTAAAGCATCTACTTTTACCTGGAATCTCAACCGATCTGCCTTTTCCAGAACCTCTCTTTATAATCACTGTTGATTTCTCTTCCATTTTTGAATTCTGCTTCTTTCCATCAGTCTTTGTGCTGGCATCTTTGGGAAAGCAGCAGTTACAACAATGACAAAAATGATGATTGCCAAGTTTCTTCTTTCCCTTCCTAGCCAAACCTCCTGACAAGTGATTTACAGTGTTTCCACTTTCATCTCCCTTGCTTACTTCAGTTTGCTGCTCTCTGGCTTTTGCCTCCTCTCTGCATTAAAACAGATCTTGCTAAAGCCACTAATAATGTCCTTGTGGCTAAATCCTGTGGACCCACTAGAGCCCTTTGACTTTATGCCATTTGACAGAATTTGACTTTCTCTTGAAGTAGTCTCCAGGTAGTGCAAACTGTTAATGTGCTCCACTGTTAACGAAGAGTTTGGAGATTCGAGTCCACCCAGAGACATCTCAGAAGAAAGGCCTGGTGATTTACTTCTGAAAAATCAGCCACTGAAAACTCTTTGAAGCAAAGTTCTACACAGGTACAAATGGGATCAACATGAGTTGAAATCAACTATATGGCAACTGGTTCCTTTCTTGACACATTTTTCTCTTTGTTTCTGTGACACTCTGCCCTTCTGACTTCCTCCCTACTATTATAATGGTTCATTCACCAAGGTCTTTTGTAAGCTTCTTGTCTCCTAAAATGTTGGTGAAATTCTACACTTAGCTTTCTTTTCATTTTGCACAGCACACTTACTGTGGGAAACCTCATCCACTTCCATGCTTCAACTGCCATCTGTCTTACCTACTGCTGGTATAACAAAACACCACAAAATCACAAATAAGTGGCTTTAAGGAATTTATTTTCTCCTGGTTTTGGAAGCTAGCAGTCTGAAATCAGGGTGTGGCTCTAGAGAGAGGTCTTTCTTGGTTAATAGGCCTGTGAGGTCCTTGGTGTTCCTTGGTGTGTGTCTCTGTCTATTCTGCTCTTTTTATAACTCAGAAATGATTAGGTGTAGGACTTACTCCACTCTGCCATGATCTTATTAAAAACAAGAAAACCCATATTTACAAACAAGGTCATATTTCCTGGACCAGGTGTTAGAATTTCAACACGTATTTCAGGGGGACACAGTTCAATCCATAACACTGTCTTTCTCTTGAACCTCAGATTTTCACATTCAATTGTCCATTAGATCAATTCAGGCACTCTAAATATAGCAAAGCCATGTCTGAACTCATATGAACTAATGTCTTTTTTCTCAACTTGGTCCTTCAGTGTATCCCACTACCGTGCACCTAGAAATGCAGGCAGCATCCTTGACTTTCCCGTGCCACCAGTTAACTCCACCTCCAGGCAGTCACTCAGTTCTGTTGATTCTGCCTCTTAAATACCTCTCAAAGAGTTTTTTCTGTCTCCCCTGCTATGATCCTGGATCAAGCAGTTATGGTCTCTCACCTAGCAGACTGCTGGCACCTCCTTGTCTCACTTTCTGTGGCCTTGCTCATCATAATTGATTCTCAACTGCAGGCATGGAGACTTTGGTACACAGCAAATTGGATTATGACATTTCTATGCTTAAAAATGTTCAAAGACACCCTATTCCCCTGTTCCTCTCATGAAGAAGTTCTAACCCCTTGGTAAGGCTCACAGACCCTTCATGATCTTGTTCTTATTTTCCTCTCTGGCTTCATTTCTTTCTTTCTTTTCTTTTTTTAAATTGTGCTTTAGGTGCAAATTTACATAGCAGAGTTTGTTTTGCATTCAACATTACATGTACTTTTGGTTTCACTCTTCAATTACCATTTCCAACCCTAACCCAGTCTCTGCCCCTCCCTGCCCAGTAACCCCTCCACCCCCCACCCTCTGCCCTGTGTGTCCTGCATTTCCTCCTTGTGAATGTTGCCCCTCTGCTGCCCCGTGGCCGATTGTTCCAAGGGATGTATTTCCATAGAGTATGTGGGTGTGTCACCCCGGGTTGAGTGGTCTGTGTATAAGTCTTATTTATTATTGGGCTGAGAACCAGCCCCTGGGAGTGAGTTTTATTCCATGGCCTCATTTCTTAGTATGTACCCACTGCCATTAAACTCACTGTTATCAAGTCAATTCCATCTCATAATGAACCCCATTGGGTTTTTGAGCCTGTAAATCTTTATGGAAGCAGACTGCCTCATCTTTCTTCTGTGGAGTAGTTGGTGGTTTCAAACCACTAAACCTTTTGGTTTGCAGGCAAATGCCTTAAACACTACACCACTATAGCGCCTTGGAGTATGTGCTAGCTATACAGAATTTACTTCATTTCCTCAGCACATGGGCACAAAGTACACAGTTAGGAGCACAGATGCTGGCACCAGACTCTTTGGGTTCAAATAGTCTTTGGCACTTAATAGTGTTACATCTACTAGCAGGTTACTAAATCTCTCTGTCCAAGATTCTTTGTCTATAAAAATTAGGTGATAGTAGAATTATTGTGAAGATTAAGTGAGCTAATGCATGTAAAACCCTCAGAGCAATGCTGGGGCATAATAAGTATTCATTAAACATCACCAAGCATTGAAAAGATTGTGATGACTCTGCACTGATAATTCAAAATGAAAATAATTCTGTAGCATAAAGCACAATTTAGCCATTAATTAGCCTAACTAAGGTATACTTTTTCAATGAATGTTACTTTGATCTTTTTTGAAAATACCAAAGCCAGAAACAAACAGACAAACAAATACAACTTTTTGTCTTACTTTGTTGTTGAATTGATTCTAGGTTTAATCTGGGTTTTTGATCCAGTGCAAGTTTTTTCCTGTGCCTAGAATATCCTTGCCCTTCCTCACTGCCTCTTTCTAAGCTAAATTATTTTTCTCATATTGATTTACATACCACTTTTTTTTCAAAGCCTATCCTTCACCAGAGTCTGAGCTGGCCCTGTGCATATGTGCTCTCATTGAATGCCGCATTTCCCAACATGGACACTCACTACTCTGTGTCATAACTTCCTTATCACTTGTATCTGCCATTATTATACTATCATTATGAAGCCACAGACTCATTGCATCCTATCCCCCCGCCTGGCATAGTATATGCTCAGTAAATGTTGAGTTAATAGATCTGTGAATGATTGTTAGGGATTTCACTTTCTTTATGCATCATCACATTAGAACAGAAATAATTCTCTGTAAGGGGAGTAGTCTAAAAATTAACAGTGTATTCAAGTTACAGCAAACCATACTTGTTGTTGTTTGTTGTTGTTTGCTGTAGAGTCAGCCCCGACTCATAGCGGCTCCTCCTTGGGTTTCCGAGGCAGTATCACTACAGAAGTAGGATTGCCCAACCTTCCTTCTGAGGAGTGGCTGGTGGGTTTGAACCACCAGCTTTCTGGTTAGCAGTCAAGTGCCTTAGGCACTATGCTACCAGAGCTCCCAAAAGCATACTTAGGAGCATCATACTTAGGAGCGTCCAATTTTTTTTTTAAATGATTTGTGTATTTTTCATGTGTGTATTAAAATATATATGCAAGTTTATATGTAATGTTTCCAACCCCAAAAGGGAAATAAAGATTAGATTTATAATGATACTGATAATAAAAAGCAACAATAATAGGAAACAAAGAGGTATTTGACTTATATCAGAAGCCATTTTCAATGGAATCATTGAAATCAGGATCTACTTACATTTAAAAAATATTATTTGTTTATTTCTTTTTTCCTTCTGGTATGGTGGTTCTGCCATACCACCAATAACCCAATGAATCACTAGTTTGGTCTTTTCTTTTTTTCAGATTCATACAACAAAAATGAGGTAACAAATCATAAGGGTCAGTGTTTGAAAAACTTTTTTAAATGTGTTAGGAATTTTCTGTGTGCTAGGTGTGAGAACCAGGCATGAAGCCATTGCTCTTGAGTCCGTAGTCTTAAATTTACCCTGAGATCCTAATGGAGGGCATCTTCATCTGGGGTGTCCACTAGGGAAGACATTTCTGGCTAGGAGCCTCTCCAACCAGACTCTTGGAGCAATTGCCTATTTATCTGCATGCAGAGCAATTCCTGTGTCTCAGACCGGAAGGCCCCTGGGATGGCCCCGATTCCCTGTTTGGCAAAAAGGAGCTGAGATTTCATCTCACCGTTATAAATTATTCAATAAACATTCATAAGTTCTTCCTAGGAGGTTTGTACTAATGCCTGTAGAGGCATTATGTGATACACAAAAGACAAAGACATGGTCTGCCCTTCAGAAGTATAATCCAGATGTCATCTGCTGCTCTTAAGGACCTCCTCCCCACATCTTAAGGGAATCTAACATTTGTCCCCAAGAGTTCTCCAAATGTCCAGAGAATTTCATTTCCTACTGACACTGTTCTTTATTTTGTGTCTTGTGGTTATTCTTTTATTGCTGCCCTGGCATCTACCCAGACATAGGATGCCATTTCTTCTCTATGTTTTTTTTTTTTTTCCCTCTCACACTCCCAAAATATCACTCCATGACGCATCTGTGTGTGGTAGCATTTTCTTGAAAAAATGAGTAACAGCAAGAGAAGTTTCATGGCACTCCCTCATCAGATAATCTAAAATTGAACACTGGGTTCTGTAAAAGTCCCTCAGTCATTTCTCTCAACTTAAGTTCTGGATACCTGCTATATTTTTGGCCTTCTCTCTCCTTCCTCTCTTTGCTGTCTTTCAGCCACTGTAAAAAGAAAAATAGTATTTTGCTCATATTTGTTTGTGCTGAACAATTCAGCTTTATCTGTTCTCGACCCATAACTGTTTGGGCTTCCTCTCTTAGCTGGGACAGAGAGTCCTCAACTTACAACATATTCAAGTTACTATGAACTGCACTTACAACCATCTGTTTTATTTTTTTTGTATATCTTATCGGTAGTAATATGTACTGCATACAGTGTTTCAACATGTAATTTCCCGATGTTATTGTTCTCAAATGTTCACTCATAGATGTTCAGTTTTATGATTTACTATTCAAAACACTGTTTAGTTTTTTCTAAACTAACTCAGGGGCTTCTGTTGCTTGATAACATGGACCCAAGTGCTTATCACATTCTAAAGTCAATGGGTAGATTCAGGAAGCTATGAAATGTTACTGAAAAATATATGAAGAAAAAAAGAAAAGGACTATACAGATAACTCTCACCAACTTTCTGACTAGAAACCCCATCTGATTTCCCAGGGATAATCCATAACTTTCTACAAGTGGAATTATTATCTACTTCAACCGACAAAAAAGAGCTCTGGTGGCACAGTGCTTAAGGCATTGGCTGCCTACCAAAATGTTGGCAGTTCAAACCCACCAGCTGCTCTGCAGAAGGAAGATGGCGCAATCTATTTCCATAAAGTTTTACTGTCTTGGAAGCCCAATGGGGTTGCTGTAAGTCTTAATTGACTCTATGGCAGTGGGTTTGGTGTTTTTGGTTTTCAGCTGACAAAATGTCAGCATCATCCAACTATTCTTCGTTGTTGGAGTAAATTTTTATGATATGTGCATTTTTTTGTATGTATATATTAAAATCGATCTATAAGTTTATACATAATGTTTCCAAACCCCTAAAGATAAGTTAAGATCAGATTTATAAATATACTTATAACAAAAACAAAGCCAAAAATGCAATAATAATGGAAATTTAAAAAATAGAAGAAGAAATATTTTATTTATGTCAGAACAGATTTGGTGTTGTGGTAACGGAACCCTGTCCTAAGTTGGGGCTACCTATATTCACTAATGTGCTCAACTAAACATTGCACCAACTGCTCTTTGCCCACCCATTGTCCTTTGTCCCTGATTATGTGACTTGTCTCATGCCAACACCTCTTCCCCACTCCTACAAAGGTTAAGTGAATATAGCCACACTGGATTTAAATAACATTTTCTTACATTGCTCTTACAGAAGTTTGAGACCTAGAAAAAACTTGGGAGAAAAATTTATTCATCGAGTTTTTCAGTTCAACCCATGAAGGGCCAACACATGAAGTTCAGCCCATGAAGGGTCTTGTTCATCATTGCATTCCTACACAGAGTAAGTACTAAACCCATATTTATTATACAGATGAGCTTACAATTTCCAGAAGATCTGCTCTGAGTTAAATGTGTTTATCTTTCTTTCAATTGCTCAGCACTACCTAATACCCACATTATCTAACATATACTGTATTCTAGCTATCATTTCAGGGCACTATTAATTTGAAAACAGATATAGTCATCTGGCTTGCATTCCCTTCACAGCATTCTCATTGACATGGAAGGCAAAACAGTGAGGGTCTGGCAAAACATTTTGACTTTGCAGACTGTGTCTCTGTTCCCTTCAGGCACCATGGCTGCCAATATCTCCAAGATGGAATGAACTTTTGACTCTGGGCACGGCACAAAGCCTCAAGCTGTTCCCTGCAGGAGTGAAGAGCTTGGATAGAGTTAAGGACTTGAGTGGCTTTTGCTAAAGCTTTAAGGCACATTCACCTATATTTGCATCAGTGAGGAGGTCCATGCTGAGAAGCAGGCTGGGCAGTCAAAGATCAAGGCTTGTTTTGAGTATGCCACCCAGGATCCCTGGGAATACAGTTATTGGAAGCAATGCCTGGCAATTTTTTTTTTCCTTAAATAAACCCCAACAGCTTTGCCACCAGCAGCCGTCTCCTGTGTGTTTTTAAAGCATCGTGTCCTTGAAAGGAATGTCAACCCTGTTACATATCCTGCTTATTTTCTCAAGTGAAATGATCTCTCAAACCCATTTTAACTTAATTAAATTACTAGCCAGGACCGAAGCATTTTATGTTTGAATAGGGCATTTCTTTACTTCCAAAGTAGCTTTCCAATGAGAAAACTGACTATGATATAGCTGTTGACCTTAAAGATGAAATATTTGCCTTTCTATGCTGTGTACTTTCTTAGGAGAAAGTTGTTCTATTTTCCTGGTCCTTCGGTGAAATATGATGATCCCTCACACAGGAAGAGTGCTTTGGATTTGAGATCAACAATGTCACAGGTGTCCTTACTTCCATCACCCACTGGCTGCATTTTGTTTGTGAACCAGCACAGGAGAGCTGCTGGTGCTGTTTGAGGAGGTTTCTTTGTTGTGTTCGTGTCTCGTTTTGAAAACCGTAAGAACTGCTACTCAATAAAAAAATAACAGTTGTGCTTCATTTCAGTATTGGTATTGAAACTCCCGCCGTGTGCACGGCAGCATGCTCTGGGGGAAGCTTTTAGGAGCCTCCGTAATTTCTTCCTGACCCCAGCTGGTGATCAGTTTATGTCCTGAAGCTTGTGGATGAATAGCCCTTCTAATTCCCATCCTAGTGTGGGTGCATTCTATCTGAGAAGGAAATGTGAAAGGTGACAGTGTTTTGAAATGTTATTCCTCTGCAAGCAGGAAGAGAAACACCTTAGATTAACAGCCTCCTTATTTGCTAAAAAGAGAGCATTTGTGTGTCACATTAGAATGCTATTCAGCAACTCTAGCACATTATGGTGTTTATGGTCCATTTATGATGTTACTCTCTCCTTTACTTTAACATAGTCTTTCATTCACTCAATAGCTTAACCATTCTATCATTCTTATTTCTTTATTAATCTATTCTCTTATTTAACACACATCTATTAAGCATCTTCTGAGTGTAAGAAACTGTGTAGGATAATTAACCCTGCTTTCCTCCTTAAAAAAAAAAAAAAAAAAAAAATAGGTCGCTGACATGCAAAGGTTTACAAGCTGGTAGGGCAGAGAATAGCTGAATATAGATGTCTATAATAGGGTGATTAAAAATGTCTTACATTTATATGCTCTTTTTTTTTTTTTTTTTTAACTATTTCCAAATTACTTCCACCTCTATTACATGATTTAATTTAATGCTCCCTCACTGGTAGAGCTAGGACTAGATCCACATCTTATATTCTTTTCCCTTGTGATTTCCTCTCTGCCATCCTCATGCCCACTACATTTTACTTAGCATTAAAAGTGCATGTAAAGGATACATTTGCTTTGTTGAAGGTTTGGCCAAGGAATATGTAAGGTCGTTTTCTTTCATTATGGTATTCCCTTGTATCACCAAAGTTCTTCACTGCAGTGTTTCTTTACATGCCTGCTTATTCCACTCATCATGAGAGCATTTGGAAAGGGGCATACTGCAATGAGAATGTTGGCTGAGAAATGTGGGATGCCAGACTGCATTTCTGGTGAGGGTGGCGCAAGATGCAAACAAAACATTGTCAAAGGTACCAGTAGCTACTACTTAAAATATGTGTGAAGAGAAAAGAGTTCCCTTCTCTAGAAGACATAGTTAATTTAGTTTTAAGAAGGGACACACAGTCTGGAGCAGATTGTACTGGTCATTTCACCCACAAAGGGGAAAAATAAAATTATATCTCCCAAATAAACTTTACTCCCAATTACAATCTCTATGGTCTCTTTCAACTCCAAAATTCCATGATCCTAATCATGCTTGCTATGAATATGCTTCTCAAGTTCTGAAACAAAAAAGGCCATGAGGCTGCATGTATGAAACTCAATGTAAAATATAGGTAGGAATGCGTTAACATGACAGATATAGAAAATGAAGTCAGACAATTCTGTTTTTTTTTTTTTTTTTCTAACTTGTGTTATTCAATTCACTTTGAGTTGAATAAATAAAACCAGAAAAAAGATCCACATAGATGAGTCGATGCTTGCTGAGGCAAAGTGATGGATTAGCAACATATGGAATCATACTGGGTAAGTAGACATATTTAGGTTACCTAACACTGTCACATTTAGAGTTTGTATTTTTTAGTAAAGCATTTTCATATTTGTTACGCTCTTTGTTTTCATAATAATGCTATGATATAGGCAATGTGTTTCTCAGTATGTCCTGAACCAGAGGTTCTCAGAACATTTATTTTCTTTTTCAAAATACTTCAGTGACACTATGCACTCAAATCAATAATAGTGCTCTTGATGACCATGATTCTCAACAGGAGGGCTTCTCCATTCTCTGCAGGATACATACTAGAAATCTGCAAGGAGGCCATTCACTCATTGCCTTCAAGTCAAATCCGACTCATAGCAACCCCTCCTTGGGTTTCTGAGGCAGTATAACTATGGAAGTAGATTGCCCAACCTTCCTTTCTTCCAAGCAGTGGCTGGTGGGTTTGAACCACCAGCCTTCTGCTTAGCAGTCAAATGGCTTCCACACTATGCCAACAGAGCTAGCATTGAGTATATATAGAGGGCACTGGTGGTGCTAATGTTCAGAACTCAGCTGCTAACCTAGTTGAAAGGTTGCAGGTTTGAAGAGCTGAACCTAGCAGTTCAGCAGAAGAAAAACCTGTTTCTAGAAAACTGTATAGAGTAGTTCTACTCTATTATAGGGGATCAGTATGAGTTGGAGTTGACTTGACGGGACCCAACAACAATAATACTCAAAAAACAAACTCACTGCTATTGAGTTGATTCCAACTAATAGCAATACCCTTTGGGTTTCCAAGGCTGTCAATCTTTATGGAAGCAGACTGCGTCATCTCTCTTCCATGGCATGGCTGGTGGGTTCGAACAACAAAATTTTTGGTTAGCAGCCAAATAAATGCCTTAACTACTATACCACCACACACTACTACTACATATCAATATGCCCACAAGGAAGACCAGTTAGTACTACTATTATTCAAATTTATTCATTAACCACCAAAGCCAAAGATAAGGAAATTGAAGATTTTTACCAATTTCTGCAGTCTGAAATTGATCAAACATGAAATCAAGATGTGTTAATTATTACTGGTGATTGGAATGCAAAAGTTTGAAACAAAGAAGAATCACCACTAGTTGGAAAATAGGGCCTTGATGATAGAAATAATGCTGGAGATTGCATAATAGAGTTTTGCAAGACCAGTAACTTATTCATCACACTACTTTTTTTTCAACACAAATGGCAGCTACAGTACACAGCAGCCAGACTGACTACATCTGTGGCAAGAAGCAATGGAGAAGCTCAGTATCTTAAGCCAAAACAAGGCCAGTAGCTGACTGTGGAACAGACCATCAATTGCTCATATGCAAGTTCAAGTTGAAGCTGAAGACAGTTAAAAGAAGTCCACAACAGCCAACATATGACATTGATTACATCCCTCCTGAATTTAGAAACCATATAAAGAACAGATTTGATGCACTGAACACCAATGACTGAAAACCAGAAGAATTGTGGGATGACATTAAGAACATCATCCATGAAGAAAGGAAAAGGTCATTTAAAAAACAGGAAAGGAAGAAAAGACCAAAATGGATGTCCAAAGAGACTCTCATACTTGCCTTTGAATGGAGAGTAGCTAAAGCAAATGGAGGAATCGATAGGGTAAAAGAGCTGAACAGAAGATTTCAAAGAGCAGTTCAAGAAGACAAAGTCAGTTACTGTAATGAAATGTACAAAGACCTGGAGTTGGAAAGCCAAAAGGGAAGAACACAGTCAGCGTTTTTCAAGCTTAGAGAACTGAGGGCAAAAATTAAGCCTCAAATTGCAATACTGAAAGATTTCATGGGCAATATTTTGAATGATGCTGGAAACATTGAAAGAAGATGGAAGGAATACACAGAGTCACTATACCAAAAGGAATTGGTAGATAATCATCCATTTCAGGAGGTGGCATATGATCAAGAACCAATGGTATTGAAGCAAAAAGTTGAAGTTTCACTGAAGGAATTGGTGAAAATCAAGGTTCTGGGAATTGATGGAATACCCATTGAGATGTTTCAACAAATGGAGGCCATGCTTGAGGCACTCACTTGGTTATACCAAGCGATTTGGAAGACAGCTACCTGGCCAACTGACTGGAAGAGTTTCATATTTGTACTCATTCCAAAGAAAGCTGATCCCACAGAATGTGGAAATTATCAAACAATACCATGGCTATTACACTCAAGTAAAATCTTACTGAAGATAATTCAAAAATGGGTGCAGCAATATACTGACAGAGAACTTCCAGAAACACAAGTTGGATGCAGAAGGGGGCATGGAGCAAGGGATATCATAGCTGATGTCAGATGGATCTTGACTCAAAGCAAAGAATACCAGAAAGATGTCTACTTGTCTTTTATTGACTATGCAAAGGTTTTCAATTGTGTGGATTGTAACAAATTGTGGATAACATTGAGAAGAATGGGAATTCCAGAACACTTAATTGTACTCATAAGAAACCTGTATATAGACCAGGAGACTGTCATTCAAACAGAACAAGGGGATACTGCATGGTTTAAAATCGGGAAGGAAGTGTGTCAGGGTTGTATCCTTTCACTATACTTAATCAATCTGTACACTGAGCAAATAATCCGAGAAGCTGGACATGAAGAAGAACGTGGCGTCAGGATTGGAGGGAAGCTCATTAACAACCTGAGATACACAGATGACACAACTTTGCTTGCTGAAAGTGAGAATGACTTGGAGCACTGAGTGATGAAGATTAAAGACTACAGTCTGAAGTATAGATTACACCTCAATATAAAGAAAACAAAAATTCTCACACCTGGACCAATAAGAAGCATCATGGTAAATGGAGAAAATATTGAACTTATCAAAGACTTCATATTACTTGGGGCTACAATCAACACCAATGGAAGCAGCAGTCAAGACATCAAAACACATATTGCATTGGGGAAATCTGTTGGAAAAGACCTCTTTCAAGTGCTGCAGAGAATAAATATCTCTTTGAAGACTAAGGTGCACCAAACCTAACCCATGATATTTTTAATCTCCTCACATGCATGTGAGAGCTGGAAAATAAATAAGGAAGACTGAAGAAGAGTCGATGCTTTTGAGTTGTGGTGCTGGCGAAGAATGCTGAAAGAACTGTGGACTGCTAAAAGAACTAACAAATCTGTCCTAGAAGAAGTGTAGTTGGAATGCTCCTTGGAAGTGAGAATGGCCAGACTTCATCTCACCTACTTAAGTCATGTTAGAAGGGACCATTCTCTGGAGAAGGGTGTCATGCTTGGTAAGGTGGAGGGTCATAAGAAAAGGGGAAGGCCCTCAACAAGATGGATTGGCACAGTGGCTGCAGTGATGGGCTCAGGTATAGTAGGGATCATGAGGCTGGCACAGGACCAGGCAGTGTTTCGTTCTGTTGTACATAAAGTCAATGAGTCAGAGATGACTCAATGGCACATAACAACAACAACAATAAACTACACCACCAGAGCTCCTTTCAACAAAATATTTATATTTCCACAATGAATTTGATTTGTCCCTTGCTCTCAAGCAATAAATAAACTTCTCCTAACTTCTTCAAGTTTTAAATGATTATTTCTAACTGAGTGACCCTATTTGACTTTCTAGGAATCTTGTAAATAAATAGCAGTTAATAGAAATCAAGAGAGTCACCAGGATTTCTTCACAACCAGAAGGGTCAAGACAGAAGAACACTGGAGAAGCTTCATTTTTACAATTTAACTTTACCTCAAGATAGTTTGGGTGGTGATAGGACCATGTGATGTTATCTTTTGGAGAACACTGAAGCCAATAAGCTATGTAAGTCATTTTTACCAATTGATGAAATTTCATAATTTCATTCTTATAGTAGTATGTTCCACAAAGTGATCTTAGACATGAATCTTGCTAACTTGTTTTCAATGAAATAGAATATGGTAAAAACTTATGAATATGAAATTTAATTAACATTTATCAATGAGATCTGCCATGTATAAGACTCTGTGGGGATACAAGGATTGAAAATAACATATTCTTTTCTCTTCAAAGTTCACTATTTATTGATAGAGACAAATATATAATACTAATACAATATATTTTGTAACTCTAATGTTAGTAGCTATGACATATTTTTTCTTTTTTAAAATTTTTATTGTGATTTGGGTGAAAGTTTACAGAGAAAATTCATTTTCTGTACAGCAGTTCATACACATTTTGTTTCATGATATTGACTGCAATTCTCCACAATGTAACAGCTCTCTTCCCATTTACTCCCTGTAGTTATCTCTTCTCTGTGTCCTTCCCTCCCAGCACTCCTGCCCTCCAAGCCATCTCCCTGTGCAAACATTGCCCTTCTGTTCTCCCATGATTGATCCTTCTATTTACTTGATGTAAATGATCAGCCCATATGCCTGTCTATTGTTTGGCTGGAAGCCTCAGGAGTGAGTTCAGTTCCAGATCTGAAAGGTGGCTAGGAGCCATGGTCTCAGGGGGCTCACTAGGCTCTATCAGACCAGCAAACCTGGTCTTTTGTTTGTTTGTTTGTTTAATGATTTTGAGTGTTCTTCCACAATGTTGTACCACTCTATCTAGGATCTCCTGCCGCCAACCTCCTCTGAGTGGTTGACCGTGGTAGCCAGGCACTATCTACTTCTTTGGGTCTCATGGTCATATAGGCTGAGGATCACATGGTCTACCAGTCTTTTGGACTAATTGTTTGCATGTATCTTTGATTTTCTTCATTCCTCTTTGTTCTGGATGAGGAGAGACCCATCATTCCATCTAGATTGCTGCTTGCAAGCTTTTAAGATCCCAGTCGCTATTCACCAAAGTAGGATGTAGAACGATGTTTTTGTGTAGTATGTTATGCCAATTGAGCTTGATGTTCCCTGTGACCAAGATCCCTACTCCATAGGTCAAACTACTCACTCTGGATAGCTGGCTGTGACAAAGAAGTCACCACAACCTTGCCCTTTGTCATCTCTACTATATACCTGGACATTCTTAAAACATATACAAATTATGACATACTTTTTCAAAAACCACTAACAAGGTACAAGGGATTGGTCAGATTAGTCATTAATATGCATGGATGGAAGACACTGGGAATTCTACCTGAAGGACATAGGATTTGAGCTGAGTCTAGAGGATGGGAAGGATTTGATGGGAAGAAATGTATAGTTGCTATAATAGTGTATTCTAAACAAAAGTGGTTATTTTGAAAAGTGTGTCATTTCTTGCAGAAGAGAAAGCAGTAGTACTGAAAGACTGGAACATTAGGATAAGTGTGGGAGAATGGAAAATTGGAATAATATGCCCCAGCCAGGTCACAAAGAGCCTTTTTTGTTGGGCTAAATATTTTTACATAGTGGAAACATGATAGGAAATTTCTGAGTAAGGTTGAGACATGATTAGATTCATGTGTACATTAGGTATCCCTGTAGCCACACATGGATTAGAAGGCAAGATGACCAATTCAGGAGGTGAAATGCTCCAGATGAAGGTATTTAGGGCAGAATTTAGCCTATCAGGAGGATCTCATCTGTTAGTAACAAATATAGAAGATACTACAAAAATAGAGTCACCAGATTTGGAACTGACTAGATATAAATCTGGGATATATGAAGCAGAGTCAAAAATGAGGTAAGCTGGTTGGTTGGTTGATAGGTATATAGAATATATTCCCTATATATTACAATAATACAATGGTTATTTTAAAATTTTATCCATAAAACACTATTTAATTAATATTTCCTCCCAAGTAGTCTCTGGATGGTGCAAACAGTTAATGTTCTTGGCTGCTAACTAAAAGGTTGGAAGTTTTAGTCAAATCAGAGGTGCTTCAGAAGAAAGGGCTGGTGATCTACTTCTGACAATATCAACTCTTGAACACCCTACAGAGCACAGTTTGACACACGGGGTCGATCAACTACAACTTGCTTATTTGTGTCTTGTAAATTAGAAAAGTGGTGGTGAGAACAGAATACAGGAATCGGTGCAAAATATGTCAGTGGATCAACAAGTTTTCATCAAATTGATCGTGGGAGATAAGAGAAAAAGATGATTCTGAGGTTCTGAACTGGATGAATAAAGAGATAATGACGTTATTCATGAGGAGCTCTGGTGGTGCTGCAGTTAAAGCATTGGGCTGCTAACCAAAAGGTAGGCAGTTCAAACCCACCAGCTATTCCATGGGAGGAAGATGAGGCAATCTACTTCTGTAAAGATTTATAGCCTTAGACCCAATGGGAGTCACTATGAGTCATAACTGACTTGATGGCAGTGGGTTTTTGGTTTCTTTGGATGTTATTCATGGAAAATGGAGAAGTTTTGGACAAGTGAAATTTGACTTGGTAGCTGTGAGTCAAAGGATATTGCTTGCCAGCTCTGTATATATCAGTAGTGCCCTCCAACAGGCCAGTGAAAATATGGGACTGAACTTAAGAATGACGGGGTTTTAGAGAAAGATGGATAACAATCTTGATAATTGAAACTGCAGGGGTGGATATGGATGTCATCACTAAAGAATATGTATGAAAAGAGAAAGGGTCACAAGATTTTTTACAGCACATATATGAGATCTATAACTGATAAATATACTAATTAGGCTTTGTTATATGGAGAAATAATAATAATAATAATAATAATAAAGCACTACTGAAATATTCAGTTTCTCTAGAATCACAACTCTCTGTGTGTGTGTGTGTAGATGGTTATTTTCCTAGGGTTGCTGAAGTAATATCATAACAAAGTACCAAAAGTTTAGTAGCTTTTAAGAACAAGAAATTATTGTTTCCCAGTTCTGGAGGCTAAGACCCTGAATTCAGGATGTTGACTATGCCATATTCTTTTAAAAGGCCAGAACGTCTATTTTCTTTCTTGGCTTCTGGTAGCCCCAGGCATTCTTTGCCATGTGTAAACATGAGCCAACTAACATCCATTTGGGCATTGTCCAACCCCACATACATCTGTGGTCTCAACACCCGGAGAACCTATTATATTAAAAATTTGAGGTATATACAATTCATAAAGGATGCCACTTTAAGATGTACATCAAAATATTATTATTATAGCTGTATTATTATGTTAAAGATATTGTAGTGTATCTGGAAGTAATTAATGTTTTTTGTACATAGAAAGGTACACTATATACTAAGACAAACATTTAACGAAATGACATTAGTTTTGAACCGTAACTGTTCTGACTTGTAGACAAATTGGACTTAAAAACAGTTTTGGAATAGAACTCATTTGTAGTCCAGGGACTGCTTGTATATATTGTTCACACAACATCCAACTCACATAATACTTTACTTCACAGAATGTTTCATGGACGTTAAGTGCCACATGCTTGTAGACTCATTTTCTTATGGCTGTCTTTCTTCTATTTGTCTTTGAGTCTTTTTATAAGGACACTGCTTAGACAGGATCAGGACTCATCATACTCTGGTATGACCACACATTAATTTAACTGCTAACATCTTCAAAGATCCTGTTTCCAAATAGGAAACAGCAGTTAAGACTCCAACATGTCTTTTTGGGGACCATAATTCAATCCATAATAGTGGTCAACTATTATATCCTGGTTCCTCCCATCTAAACCAACCAGGGTAAAGTTGACATGATTTGTACATGTTCTCTGTTGTCAGTGTTGGTGTGGTGTTTATTTTCAGCTACAAAATGTTTTCCCTTTTAAAGATTAAAAAAAAAGAAAAAGAAAGAAAGAAGCAAAAAAGCTTAAGTTCCAAATGTGCACAGGGAGTAACTCTTTGGGTTTATAAGATGCATGATACCCAGTTTCTTTAGCCGGTGACCTCCAACTTGATTCAGAAGAAGCAGTATTCACTACAGAATGAGAGATGATTCATTTCTGGTTCAACTTTAGCCTTGGGCCTGTTCCTAGATGAAGAATTGCTGGGTGGGCTTGATTATATGCAGAGACTTAGAGGCTTGAACTTCCAGCAAGCGCTCTCTTAATCATTTCACTCAGGTCCTTAACCTGACAGAGCCGAGAGCCCCAAAGGGGAAATGCCAAAGGTTTATCTGTTTTTTACCAACATCTTAAGGGATTTTGGTACTCTTGGGCTTCTGTGGCCTGTTGAGTCCCTTGCTTTGTCCCTTTTCCATTGTCCCCCTAGTGTGTTGAATGTAAAGACTAATTGATGAAAGCCACATAAGTTATCTTCTTTCCTAAATGAGATTCTGAAACACTTCACTTAATTCTCTCTCCCGTGCAGGGTTCTGACAACCTCTCTATCTTGCTTCTATCCCTTTTCGGCTTTATTTCCTTTCACAGGCCCTTTCCTAGTAGCCCCTCCCTTTTGACAGCCTATTTAGTAACCTGCTCTCCCGAGTGGAGAGAGAGTTGTTGAGCAGAGTGTCATGCTGTAATGGAAACTGGGTCCCATGGGTGCCTACTGCCTATCCCTGAAAGCTTTTTCATCTTGTCCCTTGTTACCCCAGAGAATAATTACTTCAAAGACCAGTCCTAGTGCCTGGTATTTCAGTTTATCTCATTACCTCCGTTTTTGCCAAGCCCGCCAGTGGTGCCAGAAATCAAATCAAGGTTGCTGGCGGTATTGCCTGCCTAGCATGTTCAGTCTGTCCATTGCTCGACACTCTAATGTTCCCTGATTGCAAACCCTGTCATCATCTTCTTTGAATTAGCTGTGTCTCCTGAAATGGCATAATGGCTGTGCAGTGCTGGAGTGCTGATGCAGAGTCCTGTTTTAACTGGCTGTCAAAACCCAGGCTAATGAATTCTATTAGCATATTAGCTTGCCAGCTTTGGGAGCCCAGAAGGAGCCAGGCAGCCAAATGCAATTGGCAGAGTAGAGCTGCAGTGCTTCAGAGGGCTCCTTGGCAATCGTGGCACGGGAGACTCCAGTCATGTTAATGTACAGACATGGGAATGTGTGCAGAACTAGAAAGGTTATTTGTTACAGTATACTCCAGTAGTAGAGAATGGCGTGAGAGCTGATGCTTTTTGACTTTCGGGCCTACCTCAGGCATTTTAAAGAATAGGATGGCCTTGGGAATACCTCAAGGCACTCATAAGCTAATCTTACATTCTTCATGGAAATTAGGATGTGTGGAAGTAAAATACACTTTCCACATGATGTTTTTTTAAAAGATGACTTGAGACATTCATCTGACATAAATTTCATTTTAACTGTGATGGCCAGTGATTGGCTTCACTGCTTTAGTAACTGGGTACCATTCTTAGGACTGCTTGTTGAGAGGAGATGGTAGCTCAATGATCAGGACACCATGTCGCCAACCTAATGTTAAAATTCAATTCCCCAAGATAGCAAAATATGGACTCCTTAATAACAGAAAAAATATACCTTTTTTAGCAAAGAGAGACTTGAAGCGGATGTGTATTCATCACTGATTTTACATTAGTGTTTAGGATAAACTTACTGTAAGTGCTGGTACCATGGTTGCTAGGCAACCAGTGGTGATTGTTATACCCAACATTCAACTCTTAAAGTTATGCTTAATGGGCATAATCTTCAATTTAGTTTGAGATTAATTTTAAAACGGAAGGCTTGAAATACTTTACGTTAGTAAACTTTTAAATATTGCAACATGGTATTAACGCTAAATGTGTGATCGGCACTGAATCCCAGAAAGGTCTCTTAAAATTGTATTAACTTGTGGTTAGAGCTAAAATATTCTGCCCACCAAAATAACTTTTGAATAAATTAACAAATTAATTAGCATTATCTTCAAAGACTTGCTGAAAACCTGCATTTTTCTGAGTAAAGGCTTGCAGACATAGCAAATGTAATTATAAGGTCTGCAGTTGGGAGTTGTGTCTCTGGCTGTTTTTAAGTCTATTGTCTCTTGTATTAAATATGATCACTTTTCAATCTTTGTTGTCAACAGAAAAATATATAGGGGAATTTTGACCTACTGCATCTGATGCAGCACTGAAAGTCTAACATCATTTATTTTGGAAAGACAATCCACAAGAGGAGAACACAATATTTTTTCATCCCAAAATCAAGGTGCTTAAAAATCTTTTTATCTTCTTATTTTAGTTTTCTTTCCTCTTGTTTTTTTACTTATTTATTTTGCTGAGCTATTATTTATTTGTCTCTTCTTTCTTAAAAGTGAGAGTCATATCATTCATTGCGGTCTGTTGTTAACCATTTAGAAGTTCCACGAGTACAATACAATGAAGTTACACAGTTAATTGGATAATGTGGTCAATCCTGGTGGTTGCTTATTTAACAATAAAGCCACTTACATTTCCCCACCCACCAAATCCTTTGCTTCAGAATCCTAGTTTTAGTCCTATTCATGTTCCACTCCAGGCCCCCAGCAAAGTGAATCTTGATTAGCGTTCAGCAGATCTAATGACAGTAATTCCAGTCCCCTTTTTTCTACTTGGTTTAAAACTGGGTATATGATGTAATTTTGCCAAAAAGATGTGACAAAATGATTTTGGGGGCTTCTGGGATTGTTTTACTTTTTCTTTCCACTTAAAAGAAATATGAGAAAGGGTCATGCTCTAATTTCACATTCTGGCATTTGGATGTAATTTGACTATGTGATGCTTGAAACTGCTGGCCAAGTGATGAACACACACACACACACACACACACACAAATGTGAATAAAGGCCTGAAGATAGAAGATAAAAATGATGTAATTTTTGAGTCACTGAATTAATCAACCCTGGAGCTTAGACTTGTTATGTGAGATAATACGTTACCCTGAGGGTTTGTTGTTGTTGTTGAGTGCCGTTGAGTTGGCCGGACTCATAGAGACCCCTCCTTGAGTTTCTGAGGTAGTATCACTACAGAAGTAGATTGCCCAACCTTCCTTCTGAGGAGTGGCTGATGGGTTTGAACCACCAGCCTTCTGGTTAGCAGTCAAGTGCCTTAGGCAAGAACCCTGAGTGTTTAGGCAATGCGTTTTCCATTTTTTGTAGCCAGGACATCATAACAGATACTACCTTACCATTATTCTACTTTTGAGTAGGATTTAAGTGAAGACAAATGTTTATGATTTCTCATAGACCTTATTCTCTAAGGTCATTAAAATTGCAGACAATGTGCAATACTTCCCTTTGCTTCAACTGGCTGGCTTTATACGTGTTTCCACACATGTCTTCAATGCAGCAATCAGATGAACTGATTAATTGTTCTCTTTGTCAATTATTTGTGTCTTAGGTAGGAGCTCTGGTACCATAGTGCCTAAAGCACTTGACTGCTAACCAGAAGCCTGGAGGTTCAAACCCACCAGCCACTCCTCAGAAGGAAGATGGGGCAATCTACTTCCGTAGTGATACTGTCTTGGAAACCCAAGGAGGGGTCACTATGAGTTGGGTCTGACTAGATGGCACATAACAACAACAACAACAAAGATAGGTAAACCCCTCTGCCAGCCACCTAGTTAAAGTAATGAATGAAACACTATCCTTATCATCAAATGACATTTAAATTGACAAAATGCTAGTTTTTTGTGGGGGGCATACTAAGGAATGCATCTTTGACTGGAAAGTGGAGGAAGATGATGGATAAGAATAAGAAGGGGAGAAAGAACTTCATTTGTATTTTAAGCAATAAAGCCTGCTAGTAATTGTACTTTCATAAAAATACATTGGCTCCCACAGTGTCCGTTTTCCTTTTAAGTGTCTGCAAGTTGTGAACAGAATGCTATAATGGAGTACAACTGGAATTTCAGTCATACAACATGGCTGCTAATGACCAGAGAAGGACAACACCAGATGAATATGGTCTAATAATCAGAGCTTCAATGGGGAATGAAACTGTACAGCCCAGGAGACATAAACAGATTCAACCAGAGCATGAATGAATGGTACATACACTTGCAGGACAGAGACTCTCATCATTGCCGCACTTTATAGTCCCATATCTACACTGAATTATTTACAGTTCTCAAAATACTATGGTATCCACACTCTATACCTTTGTACAAGCTGTAACTTTTACATGGATTGCCCTCCTTTCCTTGTTTGCTGCCTAAATTTCATTTATTCTTCAAAGACATCTCAGCCACCAGTACCCAGATCATTACCTCCTTTGAGCCTTTCCTGGGTCCCCAATCTTAAAACAGTTAATAATAACTCAGTTCCAGTATCTGTATTTTATACAGCATCATGCTTTTCACACTCTGTTCTAATGATTGGTTTGTGTGTCCTTCTTTCTACAGCTTTAGAGCTTCATCAGAGAAAGATCATGGTTTGTTCTTCTTTGTGTTTTCATCCCTTACATGGTGCCATCATGATGTTAAATGCAGTGCTGTGTAACAGTATTGCTAACAATGAAAGAAATTAAGCTTCATTGTTAGATAAGTACAACATTGCACTATCATTTGCCAATCTAGTCTTCATAGTAACAAATTTGTTGAACCAACTCACTAGTTCATATTAATGAATTTTTAATTATGTGTGCCTTTTGTTTTTCTCCTTTATTGAGTATTATCTGCTATTTTTTGGCATTGATAATAATGCTTTGGAATGAAACAAAGAGAAAAGATGAGCCCCAAAAAAGTCATTGTTACTCTTAGTGACATGAGGGGAAAAGTAAGTTAAAGTTAACAACGAATGTGAGAGATTTTGAACGCTTGTGGGGTTTCACTTTTTCCCTGTAGCCCCACTAATTGAGATAATAAGAAGGTGGAAGCTGGGTCTGTATTGGCAGGTATGATTGAATAGGCCCAGTGAACTTCACTTTATTTTGTAGCTAGGAACTAATAGAATATGTAACTTGACCACTGCCTTCATTCCCTTTATTCTTGGGATGACCTCAGTAGAGTCTGTCTTTAGCAGTCTTTTTGAGTCTTTGATCAGCAGAGCAGTTAGGCCTGAAAGGCTATGAAATGAATAAGGCAATATTGATGCCCCACTATTTAATTGCCTCCTAAATCCATGGTAAATTTTTCAGTGATTTTAAACTCTGAAAGAATAGCAGACTCATTGATTCCTATAATTCATTTATTTAGGATTTCTATTATCAACTGAATTTGATTGATGGCTTCATGACAAATAGCTGTGTGCTCAGCATATACCAGCACTCTGGAAGCTCACTCAGCCATAAACAATGTGTGAGATATAATTCTTGGGTCCTTTTGCTGAGTCTATACTTTGCTATTTGGGGAACAACTGATTGAGATTCCTTAAGTTGAATGAGGTAAAGTGAAATTCCCACTTAGTCCCCTTGGCTAGAGAGAGAGAGAAAGAGAGAGAAAGAGAGAGAGAGAGAGAGAGAGAGAGAGAGAGAGAGAGAGAGAGAGAAGATATTTGTATGTGGACCCTGAGAATTCTCAGTCTTGTCTTGAGATTATGAGATTCTGTGGCATTTTACTTCAAAATGTCAAGTTCATTCATGTGATCCAGGACACAGAAGAGTCACTTGGACAAAGAAATAGTTATATCTTTTGTGTGCTGTGATATTTGTGTCCATCTCTAAGTCTATCACTCAGGCATAAGGGATGGTGGGAAGTGATGATATACAAAAAACCAAGCTCACTGCCATCGAGTCATATCTGACTCATAGTGACCCCTCCTTGGGTTCCCAAGGCAGTATCACTACGGAAGTAGATTGTGCAATCTTCCCTCTGAGGAGTGGCTGGTGGGTTTGAACAGCCAGTCTTCTGATTAGCAGTCAAATGCCTTAGGCACTACACCACCAGAGCTCCCAGCAATGACATATCATCATGAAAAATTAAAATGGAGTTCTATAAATCTTATTAGTCTCTTTCTTTTATGAAGGGCTTTGGTTCACAACTTCCCCATGGATGGAAATCAAGTGCATTTTCTGTATTAGAGAAAATGGGGAGCCATAATATAAAATTCCAGGCCTGAGGACTTCTTTACTGTTGAGCCATTATTGACTTTAAATATTTCGTCTCGCTTATATTAATGGAAATTTGTTATGCCTATTTAAAAATGCTCCTTAGAACTGAGAATGGCCAATTTTCTTTCCTCGTACTTTGGTTATCTTGTCAGAAGGGGCCAATACTTGGAGAAGGATATCATGATTGGTAAAGTAGAGAGTCAGTGAAAAAGAGGAAGACCCTCAAAGAAATGGGTTAACACAGTGGCTTCAATGATGAGCTCAGGCATAGCAACTATCATGAGGATGGTGCAGGACCAGGTTTTATTTGTTCTAATGCATACTGGGTCACTAAAAGCTGGAACTGACTTAACAGCATCTAACAACAACAACAAAAAAAAAAAACATTTAAAAATACTTCTAATTGATTTTCTTGATTATAATCTTATTATAAATAATAAGATTTTCTTGATTATAAATCAATATGTCAATCTATTAAAGATTAAAAATAAAGAATACAAGAAAAGAAATAATAATTGCAAATAAATCCACTAGACAAAATTATCATTATGAACATTTTAACTAGTCATCTGCTTTATCTGAATTGTTTTCTTCATTGTTGCTGTTGTAGTTATGTGCCATCGAGTCCGACCCGACTCACAGTGACCCCTCCTTGGGCTGCCAAGGCAGTATCACTATGGAAGTAGATTGCCCAACCTTCCTTCTGAGGAGTGGCTGGTGGGTTTGCACTGCCAGCCTTCTGGTTAGCAGTCAAATGTCTTAGGCACTATGCTACCAGAGCTCCCAAAGGTCATTATCAGATAAGGAAGAATAGTGGTCAGAACACATATTTTGTGTTATTTACCTAAGATCTACAAGATAGTGTAGAGATTGAGTCCAGGACCCAAGTCAGGGGCACTGTGGGCAGTCAGCCAAGGGTGTAGCTGCACCAGGTACCAGACTTCCAGACTTCCCTTGCCTGTAGTGGGGTGAGAAATAAAACCTTCATTATCATCTGGTACAATAGAGGAATGGGGTTTAGCTCCAGTTTTGGTTTCATGAGTTGCATAAATTTGAAAATACAAGTTTCAGCTATCCGAAATAAAGAGAGCCCATGGAAAAGCAGAACTGGAAGAGATTAAGGGTATATCCTGGTTTTCAGATATTTAGCACAAGATTTTAGCAGGAAAATATTTACTCTTGAAATGTGCTTACTTGAATTTTTAGCACAGAACATGACAGGGTTTGAAAGTATTACAGTAATTTTAGAACAAGTTCAAATATGCAGAATATCTTGAGGGACAGCATTCTATTATCATCTGATCTCTATCTTACAATAGCTTCCCTGTGAATAAAATAGGGAGCGAATTTACATTCCACTGTTCTTGCTTAGAGGAGTTCTGGTGGTGAAATGCCAGTGGCATTTGACTGCTAACTAGAAGTTTGGAAGTTCAAATCCACCAGTTGCTCCATGGAAGGAAGATGAGGCAATCATTTACCACCCTGGAAACCCAAAGGGGCTGTTATGAGTCAGAATTGACTCGATGGCAGTGGTTTTGGTTGGTTTTTTTTTTTGGTTCTTGGTTAGGAGACCCTGAGTTGAGCAGATGGTGAAAACTTGACTCATCCAAAACGTTAGTGCTTTAAACCCACCCAGATGCATCTTGGAAGAGAGGCTTGTTAATCTGCTTCCAAAAATTTAGAGTCATTGAAAAAAGCATAGTTCTACTTTGCAACACATGGGGTTGCTATGAGTTAGAACCAACTGTTTTTGTTTATTTGATGAAATGAGTTAGCCATTGAATACTCAGCTACTTAGTATTAGAAGTAAATTACATCGAAATAATAATGTCTTATAGGAATATCATCTACATTTTAGGGTGATTAAACCATTTTTTTCAATTAATCTATATAAATTATTTTAATTCTTTAGGGAATACTAAAGAAAACAATTTATGAATGATTTGTTTGTAATCATTCATGAATTAAACTTTCAGCATAAAATAATACATTGTAATAACAAATCATAATACAAATATTTGGGACTTTAATGTAAACTTTTTGATATATAACTTGTGTTTTTTGCAATTAAAGTTATGGTTTGAAAGATTGGTATCATTATAGCTAATATTTCATTATAACGAAAGAGAAAATTGACATCAATAAATCAAAGATAAACTTAATCCAACAAAACTTGTATAATAGTCCATGTAGCCCTACTATTTCAACTTTAAGAGGAACAGTGAGAGATACTGTTGTAATTCTTTTTCCTTTAGTATCTACTTAAAGAAAAAGTGGATTTCTTTTCTAAGTATTGATCAGTGACTGTTAGTAACTTGGACATAAATGTATCTAAACTTTTCTTCAACCCCTTTATATTTTTAGTTTCAATCCTTTCTTGAGAGAAACATCATCTATAAGTTTACTATCACTGGATAGTATTATACTAATCTTATTGGTTCCAGAATTAAAGCTTTAACATTTCAAAGAGTAGCTGTTAATTCTAGGAAATGGTAAATGAAATTATATTACGTCTATCTGCAAGTTTTTTAATTCAGTAAACATTGGTCATACTATATCACTCAAAATAAAAACGCTTAATTATTTGACTCTATTTTGATAGAGTCTGATTTATCCCCTTAATGATCCTAGATGTCCTTGAGATTTCATTCAGTTTAGCTGAGGTTTAGTGACCAGAACTTTGCTACCTTGCTGTGTGCCACTGAGTCAATCTGACTCAGTGACTCTGTCCGACAGAGTGGAGCTGCTCCCCAGTGTTCCCTGGGCTGCAGATCTTTACTGGTGCACATTGCCAGGGTTTTCTCTGTGGAGCCTGTAGTGGGTTCAAACTACTGTACTTTTGGTTAGCAGCCAAGTGTTTAACCATTGCACCACCAGGCTTCCTATTGCTGCCTTAGACATATACAATTTTGAAAATGTTTTATTTCTAAAAGACTTTCCCGAGGGTTCCAGAATAATTTCCCTTTCTCCACAGAAGCCAAATGAGCTGACTTGAGGAAGAATAATTCATAATTATTCTTAGATATTTTTCTTGATTGTTAAGATCCTTTATTTTATATTGTCTGTCTGTCTCTTTCTTCTCTGCTTAGGCAGCCTTGGAAGGTTCTCTGTTTTATTTATTTATTTTTTTCCTTTGTAAACTTGGATATTTCACTACTGATTTGAGAATTTTTATTTTTTAAGATTCTATCTAAAACTAATTCATTAGGGATACTTACTTTTAGTAATTCACCATGGAGAAAAAGTCCCATTCATCCTTCCCCTTTCCTTTTTTCTCTAGATTGATTCCCTCTATGTGCAAAAATTGCAATAGAAAAAAAAAAAAAAAAACTCTGTGTATGTGTGTATAAAATGTTAGTGAGGAATTCTGTTAAAGTATTTGAAGCAAGTGTAATTTGAATAGCACTGATTGGTTTCCCTTTGGGCATGTCCTTATATATTTCATCCTTATAAATTTTTAACATTATTATGGAAATTTTCAAATACAGAAAAGTAAAAAGAAAAGGATAATAAACTATTGTTTACTCACCTTATCAATAGTTTACTTTCTTTATTATCTGATTTATATTTTTTCCTAATTCTTTCTTCTGGAGTATTTTTACTCCGGTCCTAAGTATCATATACTTTCACCTGTATTTTGGTCTAATTTCTAACAGATGAATTCTCTTAAAAAAAAACACTCGAAAAAATTTAAAGGTTTTTTTTAATGTTTGGTTCAACTGTCCTAAATCATCTGAAAAATATATCCCTTGTAGATTATTAGCCAATATGACCCACATGTTTAGCTATATGCCCCATAGGTTTAGCATCTTTAATGTGTACATAGATGACATCCTTTTATCAGTATTAGAAGTCAGATTAAGAGCCTTTGTTTCCAGAATCTCCTACAGCATCATCTTATGAGTGTGTGTCACACTGGCAATCTGCCATTCTTCTTACATAGTGACAGTTTATAACAACAGGTTACATGTTTTGGCCAACAGTTCCATATTTCACCCTTGAGTTCCTTTAGAAGTCTTGGGTGGATGCCGTCTGGTCCTGGTGATTTATTTGCATTTAGTTTGTCACTTAGGTCTGGAAAATTCACTGTTCTAATACCTCTGACCTGTCTGCTTTAAAGCAAGATGGAAGTGAGACTCCCCTAAAGTCTTCTTCAGTAAACACTGAAACAAATAATTCGTTGATTCTACCTGCTATCACCTTTTCATCCTTGAAAGGACCTTTACATTTTCTAGCCAGCTTTCTGCCTTCATTGTGTTGATAGAGGTTTGCATTTTTGGCTTGGAGTCCCTTGTGAGGTGCTCCACTGATTTCCTCAGGGACCCATTTGTTTTTACTTTACCTGTAACTGCTCAACATTCCTTTTCTTTAAGAGTTACAATTTTTACACTGAAATATATATATGTTGTTTGGGTCCTTGTATGTTACCAACTTGGCATGAGTGTTTTTTGTTCAAGTGCCTCCCTGTCTGTTTTGACTGCTGCTCACGTTTTTCCTGGCCTCCTAACAAGGTTTTTCAGTATAGTGTCTAGGAGTATTTAAGTATTTGCTTTTTCTCATCCCTTCTCTTTCAAATAATTCAAAACTCTAAGATGAAACTTTAGACTTTTCTCTTTCCTGCTGGAAAGTCTTTATCCTGGGTGTGATTGCTGTTAAAGAGTGGTTCTCACACAAGATTCTTCTGGCTTCATTTCACAATAAACCCTCGGAACCATGTGATTCATATCTGGTTTTGGAAAAGACTGGGACTATCCAGCTTTGTTCTGGAGCCACGGAAAAGCTTGCTTAGTAGTGTTTCCTTAGGATGATATTAAGACTAGCTTTTACATTCCTTCTTCTAGTGGGACAGTGGAGAAAGGTAATTGAGAATTGGTTCAGAATTTAGGTGAAGTAAATTGGAGACACATCATTTTATCATTTATGTTCATTGTTCATAGCATAGACAATGTACCACAGATAATTAAGACCTGATATTATATATTAAATGGCATAGAGCAGTGCTTTTCAACAGAAATCTAATAAGAGTTCTACAGGGAACTTAAAATTTTTTGGAGCCATGCTTGAAAAAATAAAAAGAAAGAAGTGAAATTAATTTTAATAATATATTACATTTAAACAATATACAAAATCATATTGAGATAGTTAATATTGTCTTATTTTATACCAAATCTTTAAAATCCAGTGTATATCTTATATTTATAGCAAGTTTCAATGTGCATGAGCCACATTTCAATTAATTAATAGGCATATCCGACTAGTGGCTACCATATTGGACTGCTATGTTGTTGTTGTTAGGTGCAGCCAATTCCGACTAATAACAATCTTATGTACCATAGAAGGAAGCATTGTCTGTTCCTGCATCATCCTCACAATCGTGGCTATGTCTGAGTCCATTATTGCAGCCACTGTGTCAGTCCATCTCATTGATGATCTCCCCTCACCTGCTTTATGAACTGCTCTAAGGACTGGTCTAGTGGACTGCTTCCATCTCGTCTGCCTTATAGAGGGTCCTTCTGAGAAAAGAGTCATTTAATGCTTTATAAATCATTCACAATTTCTATATCTATCAATTTTACTTAAACCTGTGGCAGCATATTAGTATAACAAACTTTGAAGGAGGCATTTTACCCAACAAGAAGAAACTTGATGAATATATTTAACTGTATTAATCTAATATACTTGGTATATCTCCTCTAATTAAAATAAGATTATCTTACAACTTATGAAATGAAGATCTGGCATAATAGACTCAGAATGTGATGAAAATGTTTTCATTAAGGGCAAAGATACCCTGCAAGGCATGGCATTTTATCTCAAGTCTCTAATAACATTAATATACCCTTTTAATCTCTGAAGCATTTAAGATTTAATAGGAACTCCTTAAAGAATGACAGAATTGTAAGACTTGAAAGTCTACTTTAACCTGAAAGTGCTCACATTCCTGCATGATTTTAGGTAAGTGGGACATCTTTCATTAATGGCATGTACAAATGGTCATGAGTCACTTAACATCCACAGTATGTTCTGAAATAGGAAGCTATATGATTTAGACATTGTGTGAATATCACATCGTAGTCTGGTCCTGATTTTTCTTTAAGCATATGGGACAAACTTTGTGCCTTAGCGGTGATTGTGAACAGACTGAGAGGGATTCACTTTTGTGTTTATTCCTCAATCCATGTTATTAGTAAATTCTCCTTACCTGATATAGGTTCCTTTTGCATTTTTGTTAGCCTTGTAGCTTTCAGTAGAGCTGTTCCTTTAATAGCTTGGAGAATTTTTTTGTTTTGTTTTTAAGGATTGTTGTGATTGTTGAATATGACACACCTAAATCACAAGCAATAGCATTTACTGACTCTCTGCTTTTGTGTTGTTTAACAATCTTTTGTTTCAGTTTTAGATTGATACTTCTCCTTTCCCCCTTTCTCCTGCTGTCACTAACATGGGTTTTATTGTGTTTCGGAGTTATGATCCACTTCACAATAATGTTTTCAAAAGAAAATTAAGCTGAGAGAGAACTCCACGACACTCTACTAGAAGAGATTAGATGCTGCTGTCTAGGAGTCAATATGTACACTGTTACACAGTGAACTCTTAGATAGACAGTAAAGTACACAGGTACACAGGGACAGATTACCCAATAAACAAGTTAAGCATGTGCTTAGGACATAAACAAAACAGGGATATCAGTTGTCAAAAGCAAAGACTCATAGATACTAAGCAGACAAGACAGAAGGAAAAGTGGGCATTGCAGTGGAAGAGAACTGTAAGCACACTAAATGAAATTGATATCATTTTATAAGTTTTGTATACAGTAAAAATTATATATTCCTTTTCATTTTGAACCAATCAAATATAACTCACATACAGTTATCTCTCACTGACCACATGAGAATGTATCAGTGACACTATAATCACGACTCATGACATACCTGGTCCTGTGCAAAGTGAACCAAAATGTGCCTTCAGATTGAGCATATATTTGTCTTTGAATTATGCCCTTTGTAATTGCTCTTGACGCTGTTGTGTAGCCCAACCTACCTTAGCCCAATGAACTGTGAAGATGTGGCATCCAAGGATAGCAAGTGAGTGAGAAAGCTGTTAAGTATTATTTCAAGATGAAAAACACTCTTGGAGACCAGCAAAGGGCCCACCAACAAACTCAGACGACAAGTGAATGAACTAAGTTTACAGATTCAGGAAAGACAAAATTTACTCAGGAAAGCATGTATGATTCCATAATAGAAGATAAAATACAGTGCATAGTCCCCAAAGCTAAAACTACTTTATATATTTATTCCTAATTTTAATGATCACAAACTGTACAACAGAATGCTCATTTTCATCCATAAAGAGACTCAGCACCCTCAGCGTACAACACGATTCAAGAAAGACTTGATTCATTATTCTTATTCTGTATGGAAATAGATGTTGTTTGGCAGTTTAATTGTGATGGAATTATGGCAAATTTATAAGAATAAAGAATAGAAAGAAATGTTTTTCTTATAACATGTTAGAGATGAAAGATTTATCTAAAAATAAAATATAGTAATTTGTAATATTTGTTTCCTGATCATTAATTTTTATTTAATGACATATTTTCATTAATAATTATAGCATTTATTATGGAACAAGCATCAAAATTGAAGTATGAGCTATTAAAGCAAAATTGGTGAAAATCAGTTTTTCATTGTGGGAAGTCAACAGAACTATACATTGATTCTTGGAACAACTAAATTCACCAACTCCTTTTCTAATTGTAGAATAAGTAGAATACTGTTTTTGTAGAAAATGTGGTGGTAGTGGTTGTTGTTAGGTGCCATCGAGTCGGCTCTGACTCGTCTTAGTACCTTGCATCCACTGAAATTTTATGGTCCAGTTCATCTCATTCCACTAAAATGGCATATGCCACTTCTGCTTCAAAAGCTAATATTACAGTCACATTTTTTAAAAAAAATTACTCCATGGATAGTTCACACACACACACACACACACACATATACACATATATGTAAATACAGGTATATATATCTTACATAGGAGCTCTGGTGGTGTAGTGCCTAAGGCATTTGACTGGTAACCAGAAGGCTGGCAGTTCAAACCTGCCAGCTACTCCTCGGAAGAAAGACTGGGCAATCTACTTCTGTAGTGATTATCACCTCAGAAACACAAGGAGGGGTCGCTATGAGTTGGCTCTGACTCGACAGCAGTGAGTTTCTTGTTTTTTTAATATCTCACATATCCTGTTTGGATGTGTGATTATGCACAGGAGGAGGCACACAAATTATCATAGGCCTTAATCCAGCTCTGACAGCACAGTACACGTATAAGGCAGTAACACAGGAATTTATTATGACTATCAAGACATAATGTATTATAGGTTATATAAGTAGTATATCATTATATGCCTGACAGCCAAATTGCTTTGTATACAAGAGACATGAGATGCACATGGTGTACACTGGAAGCTGTTGTGTTTGCTATATCTTGTGCATTGATTGGGATTTCTGAACTCTATTATATAACCTTATGGGACCATGGATGCATATATGTGGTCAGACATTGCCCAAATGAACATTATGCAGTGTGTTTTGATTATCTCTTTGCCACTCTGACAGGAATATACCACAAATGGGATGGTCTGAACAAACAGGAGTTTATTCTCTTATTGTTTGGAGGTTTTAAGTCCAAGTTCAAAGTGCCAGTCTCTAGGGGCTGGGTGAAAGCTTCTCAACCTTGGGCTTCAGCTCTGCCTCCTGCTCCCAGCCCACCAGAGCTAAAGGCTTTTCTTTGCTCAGACAGCTGCTGGATGCTGAGACTGACAAGCCCAAGGTTAACAAGTAAAAAGACACAGTCCTGATGTTACCAAACCACATGGTAGGGTATTAATTCAAGCCCACTGAAAGTCCCAAGATCAGCAGAGCATGGCAGGCTGCTGAACAATGACATGGCTACATGCAGGGTTCAAGCATGCCATAAGCTAGAGACCATTCCCAAAGCTGTTTTTTATATATAGGAAGCAGACCACATACCCAAAGCAGCTACTCACCTGCTCCAGATAGATTCCACCATGAAGTTAATTACCAATCTCACCATGGGGAATAACTACATTCAGCTGCCCAGCCACTCAACCAGGTCCAGCCAAGTTGACACACAGACTTAACTACCACACAGTGTATGATTATACAGTTTTGTTTACTCTGGAGCAACTCAAACACTACATATGAGGGGCAGGTTGACAAAGGGAGTAAAGTAGGGGTTAACGGTGTTCTCCAGCAATCATCCTTGGCTTCGGTTGCAGCAGTTTAACTTGGCTGCTATTTTTTCTAGGGGATGATGGCTATGCCTGCATGAGCCGGGAACTCAGTACAAGTGATTTGGGAATTCTATTATCACTTTAGGAGCTCTGGTAGCATAGTGCCTAAGGCACTTGACTGCTAACCAGAAGGCTGGTGGTTCAAACCCACCAGCCACTCCTCGGAAGGAAGATGGGGCAATCTACTTCTGTAGTGATACTGCCTCGGAAACCCAAGGAGGAGTCACTACAAGTCGGGTCCGACTCGATGGCACATAACAACAACAACAACATTATCACTTTACAAAGGATGTGTGGGAAAACTACAGTTATTAATTCTCTCCCTTCTTGCACTCATTTTGTTTTGTACATGTGTATATTTATATGTTGCTTTGCTCTTTAGATGAACTATGTATAAATCCACTGCTATCGAGTAGATTCCTACTCAGAGCAACCCCCATTGAGTTTCCAAGGCAGTACATCTTTATGGAAGTAGATTGCCCCATCTTCCTTCTGCAGAGTCCTAGTGGGTTTGAACCACCACACTTCTGGTTAGCAGTCAAATGCCTTCGGCATTTTGTTTTCTATATAGCTGCAAGTTTCACTTTCCATTTAAATTACAGAAAGCCATTGGGCATTGCACTGAGTATTTTACCTAACCTCCCACACTGATATTGAATACCAAACCAAACCAAACTCACTGCTGTCGAGTAGGATCTGACTCATAGCAACCCCTCCTTGGGTTTCTGAGGTGGTATTTCTACGAAAGTAGATTGCCCCATCTTCCTTCCAAGGAGTGGCTGGTGGGTTTGAACTACCAGCTTTCTGGTTAGCAGTCAAATGACTTAGGCACTATGCCACCAATAGATAGAGCAATATTCTGCTGAGGATTCGGACAACTGGTTTCTATTTTCCCCACCCTGCTTTACAATGGGCTAACATGGCATTTTGGATGTTTACTTTCTCTTGTCTTCTTTTTACAGCTGTTCTGATGGAAAGTTTAAACCTCATTAGAGAAAATTTGCTACATAAACCCAAGTCACCAATATGGTAATACCTAATATGGTAATACCTTGCTGCACTGGTAAGAAAATTATGTTATTTGGAAATGTCTCAAATGTTTTATTTCTAGACATCATGACATTCAGCCTATCATGTTTTGTCCTATAACTTTTGGTCAATAAAAAACATTGAGTTGTTGTTAGGTTCTGTACAGTCACTATATATATATATATATATATATATATATATATACACACACACACATATATATACATACACACACACACATATATACATATATATGTGTATATATATGTATATATACATAATGCATTTTATTGAAATATAATTTATGTGCAGTTAAATACACAAAGCTAAAGTGACATGGGTCAATTATTTATTTATTTGCTTGTTTGTTTATTTGCAGTGTTTCCTCCCCTCCCCTCCTACCCCTGGCAACCAACAAACAAAGTTTTCCTTCATATATAAACCTTTCTTCGACCCTCCACAACAATGAACTAATACTATATTTGTCCTTCTGTGATTGACTTACTTCACTCAGCATAATGTCTTCCAAGTTAATCCATATTATGCAGTGTTTGGCAGACTCTACATTATTCTTTAGTGCTGCATAACATTCCATTATGTATATGTACCATAGTTTGGTCATCCACTCTTCCACTATAATCTTAGAAATAAGTCCCTCGCCAGATATGTAATTATCGGCAAATATGAGTTTGTTGCTGTCATTTTTTTGTTATGGGCTTTTTTGTGGTGTCGATTTCTTTGTTCCATATAATTTTCTATGCTGAGCTCATTTTGTTTATGAATCGTGTTATCACTTCCTTCATTGTTATTGTTTTAGTATTTGCTGAATATTTATGCTGGTCTTCCTTTTCTATGTGAAGGTTTATCATTTTTCTTTGAGATTACTCTGTGATTTATAGTTTTCTTCCCAAGTTTAGAACAGTTTGTTCTATCTTGTAGTTGTCTCTGACTTTCCTACCATCTACAAGTTCTGTAACAACACAATTTTTTCCCTCTTTTTGGTTTGTAGTTGTTCTCATTTGTCAACTGATGTCCCTGGTTCCCTGTTTACAATCTTGCAGGCTTAGTTACTTTGGATACTTCCATAGCTGGGTTGGTTTCTAGGTTATATCATCATGTGTGTTAATGGTGAGTTGTTGTTGGCTGTTGTTGCTTCTCTGTCCAAAGGGCTCCCTTTAGCATCTCTTGTAAAGTTGGTCTGGTTTTAACAAATTCCCTTGATTTCTGCTTATCTGGGAATGTCCTAATTTCACCATCATACTTGAGGGACAATTTTGCTGGGTACCTAATTCTTCGTTGGAAATTTTCTCTTTCAGGGTTTTATATATACCATCTCATTGTCTTCTTGCCTGCATGGTTTCTGCTGAGAAATCCAAGCTTAGTCTTATGGCTTACACCTTGTAGGTAACTTTTCGTTTTTCCTGTTCTGCTGTCATGATTCTTTGGCTTTGGTGATTTTGATGATGATATGTCTTGGTGATTTTCTTTTGGGGTTTATCCTATTTGGGGTTCATTGGACTTCCTGAATGGTTATATTCTCATCTTTCATCATACCAGGAAAATTCTCTTCCAACAAATCTTTGACAATTTTCTCTGTGGTTTTATTTGTCTCTTTCTGTTCTGGAATTCCAATTATACGTAGGTTATTTCTTTTGATGGTATATCACATGAACCTTAGGCTTTCTTCATTTTGTTTTGATCTTTTTTTTCTGATTGATTCCTTTCCAAAGAAGTGTTCAGGTGTTTGCCTTCAATCTACCTAATTCTGTCTTCCATTGATTCACTTCTGCTCCTTTGCCTGTTCAATGTCTTATCTATTTCTGAAAATTTAGTATAAATCTTCTGGATTTCTGTGTGTAGATTTTGTATCATTTTTAATTTTTCACTTATTTTGTTATTTTGTTCTTGTATTATCTTTTGAAATTGTTCTAGGGTTTTCTCAGTGTTTTCCTTGATCTGTCTCTCAATTCATTGAAGATACCTAAATATAATTCTTTTGAATTCCTTATCAGGGAGTTCCAATGCTGCATCTTCCTCAGGGATGTGTTTTCGTTCTGTATCCTGGTCCCTGGTTTCTCCTGTTTTATCTTGCTTCTTTGTGTGGACTGTGATGCTCTGTTGTCTTTGAGGCACTGTGACATCTTTGTGTTTATATTTAATTGGTGATTGTATGTTGGAGTGACTTGCCCACAATTTTCATTGTCTTTGTTTTGTTTGTATGTTATCTACGCAAGCATGGTACTGTGCTCTTCTATTTGTTAGTTGACAGCACTTAGACATTCACCACCTGTCTCCTTTCCTGTTGTCAGCCTCTAGTATGTCCCTGCCAACCTTGGCAAACAGAGCCTAATCTTGGGTCCTGTTTTTGTCCAGGTTTTTCCACTAGTTAGTGCCTAATCCACTTCTGTATAGTTTCTTTCAAAGCTCAGGGCTCCAGGATTATTTTCTGTATCTCTACCAATTGTTTTTTCTTTTCTTTGTTGAAGAGGGTCTGTGTCACTCGTCTACCTATTCCTCCATCTTTTGTATGGTCTCTTTTGATTCATAGTGACATTATATGCAACAAAATGAAACACTGCTCAATCCTGTGTCATTCTCATCATTGCGATGCTTGAGCCCATTGTTGCAACCAGTGTTAGTCCATCTTCTTGAGGGCCTTTCCCTTATTCGCTGACCCTCTGCTTTACCAAGCTCAATATCTTTCTCCAGGGACTAGTCCCTTCTGGGAACATGACCAAAGTATGAAAGAAGTCTCACTTTTCTTGCTTCTAAGGAGCATTCCAGCTGTATCTCTTCTGAAACAAATTTATATCTTTTTCTGGCAGTCCATGGTGTATTCAATGTTCTTCATCAACACCAATATTCAAGTGCATCACTTCTTCAGCAGTCTTCCTTTTTCATCGTCCAGCTTTCACATGCATATGAGCCCATTAAAAGGCTTGGAGGCTTGGGTCAGGCACACCTTAGTCTCCAGTGTGACATCTTTGCTCTTAAACAAAAGAGATCTTTTGCAGCATGTTTGCCCAATGCAATATGTTTGATTTCTTGAGTGCTGGTTCCAGGGATATTGATTGTGGGTCCAAGTAAAATGAAATCTTTGACAACTTAAATGTGCTCTCTGTCTATCATGATGTTACTTATTGGCCCAGTTGTGAGGATTTTGTTTTCTTTATGTTGGGGTGTTATCCAGACTAAAGGCTGTAGTCTTTGATCTTCATTAGTAATTGCTTCAAGTCTTCTTCACTTTCAGCAAGCAGATTATGTCATCTTCATATCATAGGTTGTTAATGAAATCAATGTGATGACACATTCTTTATATGTTCCAACTTCTTGTATTATTTGTAAAGCAACATGCATTCTATTGAAAATTTTCACTCTACTAGAGCCAATGCAACTTTTTAAAGGAAATAGATAGCAGTTCTGTATAGCAGTTCTGTGATAAAGAAACTAAAATCTAGTTTCATTAAATGAGATAAATTGGGGGTAGATAGCTGAATTAAAGGCCCTTGAAAGAGCCACTTACACAGTGGGCCTCCAGCTTTAGTGGGTAGACAAAAGAAAAACAAATAAAAAACAGTCATGGTAGTTTAACCCACTCCTAGAGATTCTCATTCAATCAGCCTGGGTAGGATCAAATGAATCTGCCCTTTAAACCATTGTCTAGATGGTTATGAAGTTAATAGCCCAGTGACCCTACTCTGGGAAACATTGCCAAGGTCAGCAGGGCAATCACAAGGCTTTCTTGTCCTGATTTCTTCTAGCAGTTAACCAGTGTGGAGGGTTTTATATTTGGCTTACTATCTTTTCAAGTCCCCTTGTAAATTGACCTTGGCTTCCTCACTACATGATGACTTACTCATTTTTTGTCTCTGGGGGAACTAGAATTCTTACTTCTTCCAAGGGCCCATTTACTCAGTGTGGAGCCCTTGACATCTGAGCCTATTCCTGACCACAATTCTGTGTTGTTTTTTGTTTTCCATCCGGATCCCTGACCTTCCTTTTACCCTTGGTCAGAAACCCTGGTCAGTCTAACCAGCATCTGTCATTCAGTTTAAATGGTTCCATTTTAGCATTCTCTACCACTCTATCATCCTTAAAGCTTACACAGCCATGGAAAGCCTATCACCCTCAGGGTAAGCTTGGGAAAAAACAGGTTAGTTGTACGAACTGCAAGCATTTTTGAAGTACTTGGTATCTGAGGCTGTGAAAGAAAAAAAAAAAAAAAAAGGAAGCAACACATGGCAATCACAATGTCTCATATAAACACCTCTGCTGAGAATATAATGAAGGTTAAATTGTTCCTGACACATAGCAAAGGCAACAGGGCTGCAGGTGTTAAAAGATGTTTGATAACATCATTATAAAAATCACTACATCTATGGAGTTGGTATTAATAAAAATATGTTATTATCAACTGATTTTCTAAATATTCTAAACAGAAACTGTTTCTTAAAATGAAATGATCTTTTCTCTCTTTTGGGTAGCATTTACAATACTTTTCCTCACCACTGTCATGGGCATTAGCATCATAGTACTCAGAGACCAAGGCTGAGGGGCACTCACACCCATGCTGACCCTTCTCTTTCCTGGAGGTTTTGTTGTTGTTCTTTGTTCGAATTTGTGGCCGACTAACATTTTCTTTCAGTGTAAGGTTCCCAGTCAGAAGTAATTTCCTTGGTTTGCAGGATGCATTGATGATGTGCTTGAATTCACAGGAGTTGGGTTTTGAGTGTGTGTGTGTATGTATGTGGGTTTTTTCATTCAAGAATGAACTGGATTATATTCTGGCTTAATTTCATTTTTAATAATTTTTCAAAGTACAATCCAGCAGGTGTCTTTCATCAGAATCACCTGGGGTGTTTATCAAACATTGAAATTCTAAAGTCCATTCTGGATCAACTGAATCTGAATTTCTGGGACTGGGGCCCAGGGATTTTTTTAAGAAGAAATTCTTCATGAGATTCTCATGTAGAAAAAGAAATTGAGATCTATTAGTTCAGTTTCCAGATTCCTCATTTATATAATTGAAAATACCTATGAGGTATCTGGGAGCTCTGATGGCATAGTGCCTAAGGCACTTGACTGCTAACAAGAAAGCTGGCAGTTCAAACTCACCAGCCACTCCTCAGAAAGAAGGTTGGGCAATCTACTTCCGTAGTGATATTGCCTCAGAAACCCAAGGAGGGGTCGCTATGAGTTGGATCCAACTCGATGGCAGTGAGGTTTTTTGTTTTTTGTTTTTTTTTCCTAATGAGGTATTTAGAAAATGTGGAGCAAAGGATAACAGCATTTGGTGCACATTCTATTAGCACAACTTGAGCAGCTTATTGAGCACATTTAAATAAACATAGTGTTTTTGTTTGTTTATCTAATCGTATGTGTTAAACAAAAGCCATTCAATGCCAGCAGAGGTATATTTGAGATGTCCTGACTATGACAGCTACTCTTACCCTTATTTAATAGGAACATTATAAGGGTGTTACAACTTAACCTTCTCGTTGTTCACTGAGTGGACAAACATATACTGATAGAGAAAGGAGGGGAATCCAATTGAAAGGATAAGTTATACCCTCTCTCTATATAATAATCAAAAGCATCTACAGGTAGCCTTTGTACTGTGGTACCCTGACTGAAGTGTGAAGATAATGAGTATTACTGAATAAAAATGAGAAAACTATGTAACGCCGTTTAAAGCTTAATTCCACTTTGAAGGCCACAATTAATGATATAAAAGGCCAAGTTGTTAAGTGTTATAAATAATGTACAAATGTGTCTTTATGGAATTTGAAACTGGCTTGTGAATATTAGGTGGTGAATCTGTGGATGATGCTGGTGAGTTATCTGAATGTCAACTGGTAGTTTTGGACTGGGTGACATGAATCCTGGGTATTTGGTAGGAAGTCATGATCTCAAAGAGTAGGACAAAAGAAAGTAGAAAGATTGGAGGCAGGGAGACATTTTGGGAAGTCATAGTGGTCTGTCAGGCTGTTTGGTTTTGCTCTTTGCTCTGAAAACTGTCAATACGTTTTCACCACATAATACTCCTAACCTCAGATTATTGGTCAAGGGGAGGATTTCTGACCCAAGTTGGATCAAGCAGTTTATTCTCCAGAATATGGAATTTTAGACTGGGAGATCTGAGAAGGGAAGTTGTGGACCTGAGTTGGATTCAGCAAACTCTTGCTACTGACTATGACTCCTGACTTCCCAAGACCCATTGTTAAAGCTTTTCTTTCAATTTAAATTTGAAACCCTTTAAAATGTAAGATATTTAACCTTTATAATTGTAGGATCTGGTTAAGCAGTCTTATTAAGCTTTGATTGTCATGAATGTTGTACTTGAAGACCAGATAGCAAGCAGCTGGGAAGGGAAAGTACATGTGAAATTAAGGAGAGAAACCAGAAATTGAAACTCATAAGCATAAATATAAATTGAAACCTGTGTCAGATCTTGTTGCCTCTGCCCTTGGTGCTGCAGGTGTCCTACGGAGGCTGGAACCCTTAGTCAGAAAATTACACACCCACCAGGAATCAGAGAAGATGAAGACACAAGATCCTGGGGAAGGTGGAGTAATTGCAGGCCTGCCACTGCCTCATGCCAATGGATGAGCTATCAGAGTAGCTACAACATGTGTGTACTACAAAATGACTGCTGTTGCAATTATGTATTCCAACTTTCCTGAGACTCCTAGAACTCAGAACCAATTCAGATAATTCATCCTTAAGAATCTGCTCCTCTGGAACCCCCCTTGGAGTAAAAACATGTGTTAGTTATCTATTGCTGCATAATGCTTTACTTCAAAACTTAGTGCTTAAAAAAACCAAACAAACGCTTATTAGCTCATAGTTTCTGAGGGTCAGAAACCTGAAGGCAGCTTAGCTAGGAGGTTCTGGCATAGGATTTTTCACAAGTCTATAATTAAAGTATTAACTAAGACTACAGTCATCTGAAGGGTCAATTGGAGAAGAATCTGCTTCCAACTTCACATGTATTGGAAGATGTCAGTTCTTTGAAACACCAGCCTTTCTACAAGACCACTTCACAACATGATGGCTGACCTTCTCCAGCAAGAGTGATCCAAGAATGAGTGAGAAAGGGCAAACACACAAGGTAGATGTCACAGTCTTACAATATAAACTTGGAAGTGATACCTCATCACTACTGCCACGTTCTTCTCTTAATTAGAAGTCAATACATACAGTCAGCAGTCAAGAGGAGGGTACACAAGGGCAGAATACCAGGAAGTAGAGATCATGGGGAATATCTTAGAGACTACCTACCACGAACATGGATTATTACTATTTGCTTATGCTAACTTAGATGGTTTTCTGTTACATAAAACTCAGTCAATCTTATCAAATATGATAAAATTGTAGTAGTCTAGGCAAGGATTTGAGGCTTTTCAATGATGAGGACAAGGGACAGACTAATACAATAAACATTATGAAGTTAGAATTTATCATCCTGTCAATATTGGAAAGTGGCTCAGAGTCAGAAATATTGGTTTGCATTTTCGTCATTATACTTACTAGTTACATAACCTGAGGCTAGTTACTAAATCAATTTTAAGTCTTAGTTTCCTCATGTATAAAAGGGTGCTTATATCATGGGGTTTTTGACAGGATTATGTGAAACAATGTATGTGCACTAGTCACAATCCTAGTACAGAAGAAATTGGCACACCCAAGACAGAGCAACAGAGGGGAATTTAATAAAGGGAATGTTTACAAAGGTGTGGAAGAGTTAAAGGAAGGAGCAAGAAGTAGTGGAGCAGAGCCACAAAGGGAGGAAGCTGTGGCTGTAGGACACGGCTGCTGCAGAGGGACACTGACACCTACTATGACGGGACCAAGACCAAAGCAAACCTGCTGACATCAAGTCAGTTCTGACCATGATGACCCTGTAGGACAGAGTAGAACCGCCCCATAGGGTTTCCAGGGCTCTAAGTCTTTACAGAAGCAGATCGCCTCATCTTTCTCCCACAGAGTTGCTGGCAGATTTAAGTTGCTGTTTGGCAGCCTAATGTTTTAACCACTGTGCCACCAGAGCTCCTTCTATGACAGGACAGAGAGGAAGTAATATCCTGATCTCATTTGTTTCTCTCTCACTAATCTGTCAGTGACTTCTATAAGCTAAACCTATCCAGAAACCAGAGGGGAAGAGAGCCTGTTTATACAGTCTGGAGTAGTCAGTTCCTATGGCACAGAGTAGGCCACAGAGCAGGGTAAAAACACATAGAATCTCCCAGGGGCCAAGTGGAAATTATACAGTACAGCATGTAAAGGGCTTCACACAATTTTATGCCATTCAATAAGTGCTCAGTTAATATTAACTATTCTTATTATTGTTTACTAAAGGGATATATGAATGAAGGTAAGCTGGGTAAGAATGTTTGTGGAGGAGAGCAGAGAGATTTCAGAGAAACCTTATTTTTCTATCTGTGAAGTTCAGCTTTGGGTATGCCTGCAGTAGGAAATTCAGGCAGAGCAGGGTTTATTGAATCATTCACCTAGGTCAAGGTAGGAGAAAAATCTCATTCAATATGATACTGTACCCACTGGCCCATTAAGAGGAGTTCTCCTCTTCATTTTCTAGTCATTTTGGAATGGTAGGGAACTGCCTACGTTATGGCTTCTAGCAACTCCCAAGATATACCTTCCTCTCTATCTTTGAGAGTCGGTCTTGTTAGGCACCACACGTTGCTTTAGCAAGGCTCTCGTATCCAACTTTCCTCCCACCCAGCTGCCTGCTTCTCTCAGTTCAAATAGCTGTGAAAGGTGCCACTCCCACATAATTCAGTGCACAGTATTCTGAGGCTTCCTAAGCAGTAGGTTGGCAACCAGCAACAGATGGGGAAGCTGTGTAACACTGAGGAGAGCCTGTAAGGAGAGGTAGACAATGAGGCGGGTAGCCAAGTGGGCAGTCTGGGAGACGGAGGGCCAAAAAAGCAGTGAGAGCTCTGTTGCCAAAACGGAACATTCCTGTGAAGTTGTGAGATTTCACAATCCCACAATTCCCTTTCTCCCCACCATTTCTCCCAATCTATCTCCAACTTCAACAGAGTTAATTTACCTATTTTTCTTAGTAATAATGTGCCATCTTTGCCCCCTATTGTGATTTTCCCTGGAAGGCTGAATTTCACCAACCCTATTGTGTCTTTAAGGAGGAAATCAACATGGTACAGATGGTTTTTCAAACATATTTGTTTCTGTGTCATCTTCTCTGAACATAAATATCAATTCAGTAACTTCACTGTTGTAAGTGATAAGTTGAAACATTATCAGTTGTCTTTTGCTTAAATGATAGTAACAAAATGAAAAATCACCATTAAAAAGGCTGTATTTGCATATTTTTTATGCTGTCAAAGAACATGGCACTAATGTAGCATACGGAGAATTCTTAAACAGAAACATTACAGTTTTCAGAATCTAAGGAAGATCAAAAAATAAATGCTGAAATTTCATTTATAAAAAGAAACAGGCAACAGTTATTCCACTGGCAGGATAATAAAAATCACTTTCTAGTGACATTTTTAATGGCATATTAATTCAAAATTATAATTTGAGGAGGAGTGATTCCATCTACATAAATACTAAATGAATTCTAAATGCTTGGTATTATCATAATGTTTAGAAATTAAATTAATAATGCTAGGATAGTTAAAATCTGATGCAACCTTCTTAAACCTTTTGTATCTACATTAATTATTTGTCATTCCTGTTGAACTGTCATAATGAACTTTATTTGCTATTTTTATTTTGATTTTTAAATTCTTTAATTTAAAGAATTTAAATAATTCTTTAATGTTTTGAGTGTTTTCATTTGAAACTTACCTTCAAAAAGCAATTATATTATTTTCAAACATATCATGCATTTTAATAGCTGCACAACCTGATTGGTCAAACACATACATACACACATACAATTGTAATATCAGTGGTAATTGTCTTGATCCACAGCTGGATTTTACTAAGATAGTTGTACTAAATAGATACCATTTTAATTCTGAATGAATAGAAAGTGAAAAATATCTTTTCAATATACATTATAACATCTGAACATTTCATAAAATCAAGATATCCATAAGTCAGGGAAACAGTTTTTATTCCAACTCTGAAAAAGACTATAGAAGTACTACAAAAGATTTTGGAAAAGGATTCCTTAGGGAGAGTTCTTCATTTCTTTCTTCTCTTTCAAGTGTATATCAGGATGGTCAGCAAGTCTAATCCTGCTGATTGTAGGGCCTTTAATGAGACATAGGGCAGCAGGCAGTCTCAGTTTCAACAGGTTATGTACTATTTAGGGCTCCATAGACTCAAATCAAACCTAGAATTTGATTCTCTGGTGTCTGAGAATCCAGAGTAGTTCACACAGTGGACAATCCTCCTAGGAAAATAAACACCATGTAAAACATTCAGCAATATGCTTTGTTCTGCCGTGTCACCACTTGACAAGATTCTGTTATTATTATACAAGTCCTTGGATCTTTTTGTTTCTTAGACTATATTATTCCTTAGAAAATGATTACAACATGCAACTGACTCTGAAATCCAGCATAAGACAAGGCAGATTGTGTATCACAGGATTCTCTTTCATTGCCTGAACACCCTGCTGCCAAAATGCCAGTGTGGCACATTCCTTGGCCACAGAATGGTGGCCATCACAGTGCCCAGAAGAGGCTTTTCTAAAGGCTCTGTAAACAGCCGTGTTTCCAAAGCTGACATTTCTAGTCTTAAAGTTGGGTCTTTCTGAACCCCTGCCTCCATTCTTCTATAATCCATATCTCAAGAACAATACCAAGAATGGGAAAACAAGGAATGATAAGTAGCTGATTTTTATAATCAATTAAAGATTATTTGTTCTGTGAATTCCATTGTTTTCCAGCTGGAAACCACAGTGACTTTAGTGGGGAAAAGAAAAAGGATGAAACCACTGTGCATTATTCATAGGTAGCGATTTATTTTTAGAGCAAGTCTCTACTCAGAGTTTAAAAGTGCATTGCTAACTTGGTTCCTATGTACTCAATGCAGAATTACTTGCAATTGGTGAATCCCTTTATAATTAGCTAAAGCTGTCCTTGCACTGAATTTGTAGTCCCTAATATAGTTCTGTCCCCATAGACTTTTCCTGGAATAGTTTATTGGACCCATGACAGGTTTGAATGGACACAATTCAGATAACAAATACAACACATTTAAATCTCACTGGACATCCAGTTTACTTTTCTTATATCAAGGAGGGAAAGAGTAATCAAATTTTAATAATAAATGTGCAAACACATAATAGTAATGTATGCAATTAAAAACAGTTTAATCTCTGGTAGTATCTTATAGATATTTTCTCTCTAGCACTTTTTGGGTCTGACAGATTCAGTGCCTTCTAACTACTAATCATTTTTATTAACCATTAAGCAAAAAGGTTCTTTTTATTTGAGAATTTAAAACAGTCAGGGGCTGCAATGTAGAACCTTAAAATTAGGCCATTGAAAATGGTTTTTCCTCACCTCACCTCTCAACTCTTCCATAAGACACAGAAAACTTGCCAGGAGGAATTCAAAGTTACCCACTTTCCTTACCAAAGAAGGCTCTCTGCTTGTTGGTTGTAATTTATTATGAATACATCTCTTTTGTTTATGGCTGACCTCATGGAAAGTAAAGTTCATTTTATAGTTTCTACCTCAGTAGCTTTGGAAGTACTGCTCTTAGGTAGCTAACAATTTATTTATTTATTTATTTATTTTCACTTGCATCTCTTCACATGAATGGCTAATGATAGAATCAGTGCCCATGTCTTGAACAAATGAAATAGCACTGAGAGCTCCTTGTTCCTTTATTCCTGCCTAGATTTGTTTGAGCTTTATCTTACATGTCAGTTCACCTTTTGGCCATTCTGATCTCTGCCATACAGAGCCACTTAAAAACATTCCTTACTTTGAGAAAAGGTCAGAAATAAGTGATATTAATCCCAACTAAAACAAAGGCACATTTCCATCTAGACTAGTCAAATGGTATGTGTATGCCATCTGAAGATTCTAATATGACTTAGCAATCACCCATTTTTCTAAGTGAGCTTTTTTATTTACCTTTATATTTGGCAATCAAGGTGAGCACAATACATAATCTCCTTTATGCTGCTTTATATTTGGTATTAAAAGGACAGAGAGAAACAAGGGAGGGAGAACAGCTTTTTAAACATGAATCTTAGAGTTCGAGTGGCTTTCAGAAGCAACAAATCATTTTTAATCTGACAGTTCCTAATTAAATCAATTGTGAGATAAAATTCACCCCAAAATATCAGATTCATATGAGTTAAAAAGTCTGGTTGGTTGAAAAAAAGCATTTAATGCTCCTAAACCTTCTTGAAAGTGGATGTCCTTGAAAGCTCTCATAGAAATGAGTTAAAGATCTCAGCTGAGGGGCTGCTGACATGTTGTAATGACTATAATTTATAGCACACCAGCTCCATACTACCTTTGCCCCACCATGGTGCTGCCTGGAAGCTAGTATGGCTTATGGAATGTTGAAAGGAAGACAGAAGAAAGGGAGAAAGACTCTAAGGCTGTTATAGCAACCTCTATACTGTCAGCTTAGACTTTTGAGACTCCTTTCAGAGACAGAGCATGTCTTATTCAAATTAGAGATATATGTCATAATGGTTTAGCTGTTCCTGACATATGTTACTTATATTACAGTTATTCCAAGCAGGCAGATAGGAAGGCAGAGAGGCAGGAAGCTTAGAGATAATATTAATTTCATTCATTCATTCACAAGTATCTATTATACATCTCCAAGGTGCTAAGAACTTTTCTAGGCACTAAGGTCATAAGAATAATCAAGACAAGCTTCTTGATCTCATGAAGATTAACATTCTGGGAGCTAAATAGACCAGAGATGGAAAAAGATAGAAAAACAGATATATGAGCAAGATAATATCACATAACTTATTACAATGTGAAATGATCTTTTACAATTCTTCTCCCTAGCACCTATAATTTAGGTATAAGGGGTTATGTGGATAGCCCATTTGCCATCGAGTCAATTACAACTCATAGCTGGGTTGATTGAAACTGAGAGAGTGAGGAGGAGAGGAGAAAGGAGAGACAAATAGAAACTAAAAGACAGCATCCTGATATGTTGAAACAGGTGTTCTAGTGTGGTTAATACCTTGTCTCTAAGGATAATTTCCACAGAGGAATGTCAAAATATTTAGAGCAATGACAACCTCACTAGAATATGTGTTTAGCTGGCTAAGATGTAACTCTGAAGTATGTATTTTTTCTGATATACTGGTTTTATAGGGGTTGAATAGGGTCTTTCAAAAACTCATGACTGCTCAGAACATCATAACATGACCTTATATAAAAATACAAAATATGTTTCTTTGTAGATATAATTGGTTTGATGACGTCATCCTGGGTCCTTACTCACCCTTCAAGCCTGGAACTGAACTCATGCCTACAGACAGACTTCTAAGGTGAACTATAACAGCGTGGAGATATGCACTCCTTAGAACAATCAACCATATGAGTTCAAAAGGGAAGCGTTTGTCCAGGGATAAAGCTCACAAAGCAGGAAAGGATAGGAAAGAAGGACACATGAAATAGTAATCACAGGATGAAAGTGGGAAAAGGGCTGTGGCATTGTTGGGATTGCAATCAATGTCACGAAACAAAATGCGTATGACTTGTTGAAGGGAAAAACCAATTTGCTCTGTGAAATTACACCCAAATAAAAATTAAACAAACAAACAACAAAAACAACAACAAAAAGACCTTGTAAAAGTACCACAAGCAAGTCAAGGAACACCAAGGATTACTATAATCAACTATCAGAAGCTAGGAAGACGCAAGGAAGTACTCTTTTCTAAAGCCTTCAGAAGGAGCATAAGTCTGCTAATATTTTTATTTCAGACTTCTATCTTCCAGAACTGTGAAGGGATATACTTTTGTTGTTTTAAGCCAACCACTTTGTAGTAATTTGTTATAGCAGTCTTAAGAAACTAATACAGGTTCTGGCACTAGAAAGTATGTAAAATGTGGAAGTGCTTTGGAAATTGAATAAGGTATAGATACTGAAAGAATTTTGAAACACATGAGAGGAAAACCCTAAATTGCCTTGGAAAGACTATTGGTGAAGCCTCAGACAGAAGTCAATAAAGTCAAGGAAAGGTTTACACGGGGAAGGAAATTGACTTTATTGTTTACCAAGGATGGGAGAGAAGGGGAGGGAAATTTTCTGACTAATTAAGATTCATGTGTTGATTTCGGTGGAGGGAAAGGCAACATAACAAAAGTGTGTGACCAGCACAATAACAATGGGGAAAAGGACGACACAGAAACATGCACAAAAGATACAGACAACTATTACATACACAATACTGCATTACCACTGGCAACAAACACTAGTCTATGGGTAAATGCACAGATAGGTGAGAAGATCAAGTGTGGGTAGGTGAACAGAAGTATACCCATGACCATGGATGGGTTTGGCTGATGACATTCTTACATATGCATATATATACATATATATATATACATATACATACATATATATATTTATAAAAATACCCATGTACTTTACAGAAGTAACAGGGGACAAGGTTGGAATAGCTTCTCAGTGACAACCAAGCACCTGGAGGAAGTAAGTCATGGGACTTGAGAGGTTAGGGCCATGGTCTCAGGGGTTAACAAGCTCAATTGGCACAACATAGTGCATAAAAATCTTGTTCTGCACCTGACTTTGATAAGTAGTGACTGGGGTCTTCAAAGATTTTGAGTGGCCATCTAAGATACAACTACTGGTCTCCCTTTGTCTGGAGCAAAGAAGAATGAAGAAAATCAAAGTTATATGGAAACAATTAATCCAAGGGTATGATGGACCACAGGAACCTCAACCTTCATGATGCTGAGACCAGAAGAACTAGATGGTACCTGGCTACCAATGCCAACCACTTGGAAAGAGATCAAAATTGGAGATTGTGGATGGAAAGATGTGGAACAAAGTTCAAAAACACAAAAATGACCAGTATTATTGGTCAGATAGAGACTGGAGCAACCTCCAAGACTATGGTCCCATGTCTGAAACTGGACTCACTTCCATGGATTAGCTCTCAGCTAAACAGTAGAAAGGCCTGCAAGCAGAACACCTACCCCAGGGAGATGCACCCCTCTATCCTAAGGAGAGGGAGCTCTGGTAGCATAGTGGCTAAGGCACTTGACTGCTAACCAGAAGGCTGGCAGTTCAAACCCACCAGCCACTCCTCAGAAGGAAGATGGGGCAATGTACTTCCATAGTGATACTGCCTCAGAAACCCAAGGAGGGGTTGCTATGAGTCGGGTCCAACTTGACAGCACATAACAACAACACCAAATCCTAAGGAGATGCACCTCTGCACCCCTTAGATCAAACAACTATAGGACATCAGAAGGACAGCATCTCCATAGCAGAATGCTGGACAGACTGATAGATAAGAAGGACACAGGAAGGGCATGGTTGCAGGGAGAAGATGGGGGAGAGTTTTAAATTGATGGGATTGTAATTGGGGCAGTGGAACCAAATGTGCATAAACTGTTGAAAGTAAAGCAAATCTGCTTTGTAAATTTGCACTCAAATAACAATAAAAAATTCACACACACACACACACAAAGAAGTCAATGATGTGTCATGGCCACTCCATGTGTGTTAAAATACAATTGTGCTTCATAGGGTTTTCAGTGGCTGATTTTTCAGAAATAGATATTCAGGCCTTTCATCTGAGTTACTTTTGGGTGAACTCTGACTTGTGACACATTAGACAGAAATTAGGAACATGTTATTGAACAGTGGAGGAAAGATAATTCTTGTTATAAAATGGCAGAGAACATAGCTGAATTGTATTTTAGTGTTGAGTGAAAAGTAGAATTTGTTACCAGTGAACTTTGTATTTAGGTGAAGACATTTCCAAGTAAAATGCTGAAGGCATGATCTGATTTTTCTTTGCTTCTTATAGTAAAATGTGAGAAGAAAAAAATAAATGGAGAGAATCACCAAGTTTCTATGGAAATGAAAAAGACCTTAAATAAATGAAGCTCTACTAAAGAAGAGCAAAATAGGAGGCCTCACACTCCCTGACTTCAAAACTTACCACCATGATAGTTAAAACTTACAGCCATGATAGTTAAAACAGTCTGGTACTGGTACAATTGTTGTTGTTATGTGCCGTCAAGTGGGCCCCAACTCATAGCGACCCCTCCTTGGGTTTCTGAGGCAGTATCACTATGGAAGTAGGATTGCCCAACCTTCCTTCTGAGGAGTGGCTGGTGGGTT
>NW_006921588.1:2652775-2714431 GCF_000298275.1 Orycteropus afer afer | reverse complement strand
GGTCTGACTCGACGGCACATAACAACAACAACAATACATGTCATAAATACATTATCAGACATAACTAAATAGGCACAAATACCAGAACATAAAACACATGGTTGGGACCTCCTAAAAATTACTTACTTATGTGCATCAAACAGTTTCACTAAAAAAGTAAAAAGAAAACCCACAGACAGGAAAAAGTTTTGTCAATGACATATTAGACATGGAGCTAATTTCTAAAATTTATAGAAAACTTTAACACCTTAACAAGAAAAAGATAAATAATCAAATTAAAAATGGGCAGAGGACATGAACAGACACCTCACCAAAGAAGACATTGAGGTGGCTAACAAACACGTGAAGAAATGCTCACAATCATTAGCAATTAGAGACATGTAAATCAAAACAACAATGAGATATCATCTCACCCTAGCAGTAATAGCAAAGTTCAATAAAATAGAAAACAAAAAATGCTAGCTCAAGGGTATGGCAAGGCTGGAACCCTCCTCCTTTGTTGGTGGGACTGTAAAATGGTGCACCCAGTTAGAAAAATGGTATAGTACTTCCTGAAAAGCTGGAAATAGAAATACCATATGATTCAGCAATTCCACTACTAGGTATATGTCCTAGAGAAATAAGAGCATGACAGAAACAGATATGTGCACATCTGTGTTCATTGCAGCATTATTCACATTAATAAAAAAATGTGGAAACAACCTAAATGTCCACTGATAGATGAATGGTTAAATAAACTATATTACATACACATAGTGGAATACTACACAATGTTAAAGAACAACAACGAATCTGTGAGACACCTTGTTACATGGCTGAACCTAGAGAACATTATGATGAGGAAATTAGTCCATCTCTAAAGGACAACCAATGTGTGAGACCACTGTTGCAAAAAGTGAAGAAAAAGTTTTCACACAAAAAGAGATATTCTTTGATGGTTACCAGAAGTGGGATAGGAAGGGAGGGTAAGCCGCCTACTAGAGGGCAGACACATATTAAACAGGGTTAAGGGTAAGGCAATGAAAATAAAAACAAAAAATAAATTGAGAAAGGAACTGCTTGGCAAAAAGGAATCAGACTTTGATAATTTGGAAAATTTTCAGCTTATCTATATTTCAAAAACTGTCAAAGTGTGCTCTGGAGGAAAATAAAAAACAAGCATTTGCTGAGGAGATTAGGTGTGAGATTTAGGGATCCAACCAATCATCTCCATAGAAACCTGGCTTAGAGATGGGGTTATTTATGAAGAATCTGTGGAAAACTTTTCCGTATAATTGTGTGAATCCCCTTGAAGTCCACAGAAGGTCAATAAGGTATTTTAGAACATTATAACAGTAGGGACACTGTCATCTTGGTCTGAAGGTACAGAGACCGGACAAAATGGAAGAAGATGGTTGGACTTCCAAAATTCTACAAGCAGGAAACTGATCAAGAGTGCAGGTCCACTGTTATGAGACAAGAGGCTAGGATGGGCATAGCTTCTGTGACAAAGCACCTAAAAGAGTTGCTCTGTTGGGTTTCAGACTTACTTGGGCCCCATGACTCTTTTTTTTTTTTTTTTCCTGTTTATAATTTTTTTGGAAAGGGAATGTCTAGCTTATGCTTGTCTCACCATTGTGTTTTGGAAATAGATGACTTGTTTTCTAGTTTCAAAGAAACTAGAAATGAAGAGGAATTTGGCTTCAGAATGGATCATACTGAGAGTCTCACCTATACCAGATTTAGAAGATGAGATTTGTTACTTTTTGAGTTGATGATATTTAGAGGAGAGTTTGGATTTAGAATTAATGATAAATTAGGTAAAGACTTTTTGGGATTTTGAGATGGGTTGAATGTATTTTCACATAAGATGGATATGAAGTTTTGCAGGCCAGAAGGCAGACCATACTGGGTTGAATAGTACCCCCCCTCCCCATTAAATTCTACCCACCATCTCAAAATACGACCTTATTGGAAAATAGAATGATTGCAGATTAGAGTAAGTTAAGATGAGTTCATACTGGATTAGGGTGAGTCCTAAATCAAATGATTGGTCCTCATAAGAAGATCATGTGAATACACAGAGATATAGAGGGAAGAAGTTCATGTGACAACGGAGATGAAAACTGGAGTTTTGCTGTCACAAGCCAAGGAATGCAATGGATTTCTGGCAACTAGTAGAAGCTAGATGAGGCAAGGAGGGATGCTTCCTGCCTTTGGAGTGCCGATACCTTAACTGATTTTTTTTCTTCTATCCTTTAGAAAGGAGTCCCTTGGTGGCACAAACAATTAAGCCCTCAACTACTAGCTGGAAGGTTGAAGATTTGAATCCACCCAGAGGTACCTGGAAAGATATGTCTGTGGGGCAGTCTGTTCTGCATGCATGAGGTTCCCATGAGTCAAAAGTGACTTGAACGCAACTAACAACAACCTACAAAAATGTGAGAGAATAACTTTCTGTTGTTATAAACTATTCAGTTTGTGGTACTTTGTTCAGACAGTTGCAGCAGTATATTGACAGAGAATTTGCAGACATGTAAACTAGATTCAGAAGAAGATGTGGAATGAAGAATATTACTGCTGATGTCAGATGGAGCTTGGCTCAAAGCAAAGAATACCAGAAAGACGTTTATTTGGGTTTTATTGACTATGCAAAAGCATTCAATTGTGTGGATCATAACAAATTATGGATAACATTGAGAAGAATGGGAATTCCAGAACACTTCATTGTGCTCATGAGGAATTTGCCTATAGACTAGGAGGCTGTCATTCAAACAGAACAAGGGGACACTGCATGGTTTAAAATCAAGAAGGGAATGCATCAGGATTGTATCCTTTCTCCATAGTTATTTAATATGTATGCTTAACAAACAATCCAAGACGTTGCAGTATATGAAGAAGAACGTGACGTCAGGATTGGAGGAAATCTCATTAACAACCTACATTATGCAGATGACACGACTTTGCTCGCTGAAAGTGAGGGTGTCTTGAAACACTTACTGATGAAGATTAAAGACTGTAGTCTGCAGTATGGATTATACCTTAATATAAAGAAAACAAAAATCCTCACAACAGGACCAATAAGCAGCATCGTGATAAATAGAGAAAAGATTGAAGTTGTCAAAGACTTCATATTACTTTGTTTTACAATCATCACCTATAAGACATCATTTAACATTGGGCAAATCTGCTGCAAAGGACCTCTTTTAAGTGCTGAAGAGCAAAGATGTTTCTTTGAAGACTAAGGGGAGCTTGATACAAGCCATGGTATTTTCAATCACCTCATATGTATGTGAGAGCTGGACAATGAAAAGGAAGACTGAAGAAGAGTCAATGGTTTTGAGTTGTGGTGTTGGAGAAGAATGCTGAAAGTACCATGGACTACTAAAAGAACTAAGGAAGAAGTGCAGCCAGAATTCTCCTTGGAAGTGTGAATGGCCAAACTTCATCTCATCTATTTTGGTCATGTTGTAAGAAGGGACCATTCCCTGGAGAAGGATATCATGCTTGGTGAAGTGGAGGGACAACGAAAAAGGGGAAGGCCCCCAATGAGATGGACTGACACAGTGGCTACAACAATGGGCTCAGGTATAGTAAGGATCATGAGGCTGGCAAAGGACCAGGGAGTATTTTGTTCTGCTGTACATGAGGTCGCTATGAGTCAGAGATGTCTTGACAGCATTTAACAACAACAACAACACCTGAACTTAGAGACCACCTCAAGCATAGATTTATGCATTGAACACTAATGAGTGAAGACCAGATGAGCTGTGAGATGAAATCAAGAACACCATACATTAAGACAGCAAAAGACCATTAAAAAGACAAGAAAGAAAGAAAAGACCAAAATGGATGTCAGGATTGACTCTGAAACATGTGGAATACATAAAATGAAAAGGAGAAATGAAGTAAAAGAGCAGAATGGAACATTTCAAAAGGTGGCTCAAAAAGACAAAGAAAAGTGTTAAAATGAGGCATGCAAAGAGCTGGAGTTGGAAAACAAAAAAGGAAGGATACACTCAGCATTTATCAAGCTGACAGAACTGGAGAAAAAAAATCAAGCTTTGAATTGCAATATTGAAAGATTCAATGGGGAAAATATTGAATGATTGAGGAAGCATCAAAAGAAGATGGAAAGAATGCACAGAGTCACTGTACCAAACACAATTGGTTGAATTTTCACCATTTCGGTAGGTAGCATATGATCAAGAAGCGATAGTACTGAAGGAAGAAGTCTGAGCTGCCCTGAAGGCATTGGTGAAAAACAAGGCTCCAGCAGTTGACAGATTACCAATTGAAACGTGCAATAAATGGATGCAGTGCTGGAGATGCTCATTTGTCTATGCCAAGAAATATGGAGGATAGTTACTTGGCTAACCAACTGGAAGAGATCAATATATGCACCCATTCCAAAGAAAGGTGGTCCAACAGAATGTGGAAATTATTGAACAATATCATTGATATCACACACAAGTAAAATGTTCCTGAAGATAATTCAAAAATGATTGTAGCAGTACATCTACAGGGAACTGCCAGAAAGTCAAGCCAATTTCAGAAGAAGATGTAGAATGAGAGACATCATTGCTGATGTCAAATGGATCCTGGCAAAAAGTAGAGAATACCAGAAAGATGTTTACCTGTGGTTTATTGACTGCAAAGAAATTTGAATGTGTGGATCATAACAAATTATGGATAACATTGCAAAGAGTGGGAATTCCAGAACTCTTAATTGTGCTCCTTAGGAACCTGTATAACCTAGAGCAAGAGGCAGTTGTTTAAATAGAACAAAAAGATACTGCATAGTTTAAAATGAGAAAATATATGTGTCAATGTTGTGTCTTTGTTCAATCTGTATGCTAGAAAATAATCCAAGAAGCAAGATTATAGGGACGAGACAGTGATGTCAGGATTGGTGGAAGACTCATTAACCACCTGCAATAATGCGATGGCAGACTTGCTTGCTGAAAGGGAAAAGGACTTGAAGATCAAAGACCACAGCTTTCAGTATGGATTACACCTTGATGCAAAGAAAAATCTTCACAACTGGACCAATAAGCAGTAAATGGAGAAAAGATTGAAGTTGTGAAGGATTTCATTCTATTTGGATCTACAATCAATGCTCCTGGAAGCAGCAGTCAAGAAATCAAATGACCTATTGCATTGGGAAAATCAGCTTTGAAAGACCTCTTTAAAATGTTAAAAAGCAAAGATGTCACTTTGAAGACTAAGGTGCATTTGACCACGGCATTTTCAATTGACTAATAAGCATGACCAAGAATAAGGAAGAGCAAAGAAGAATTGATGCTTTTGAATAACGGTATTGGCAAATAATGCTTAATATACTATGGACAGCCAGAAGAATGAACAAATCTGTCTTGGAAGAAGTCCACTCAGAATGCTCCTTAGAAGCAGTGATGGAGAGATTTCATCCCACATACTTCGGACATGTTATCAGGAGTGAGCAGCCCCTGCAGAAGGACATCATGATTAGTAAAGTAGATGGTCAGGGAAAAGAAGACCCTCAGTGAGATGGACTGGCACATTGGCTGCAACAATGAGCTCAAACGTGGTAACAATTGTGAGGATACTGGGCAGTGTTTTGCTCTGTTGTACACAGGCTCGTTATGAGTCAGAACCTACCTGACAGCATCTGGCAATGAGGAACGCTGTCTCCAGCCTTTCCAAAAGTATCTTTCAAAATCTGCCCCCATAGCAAACCTCCTGATTTTAATGTCTCAAAGACAAATTTCTTCACTTTTTTTTCTGCTGTAGAATAAAAGTGCAGAAATTATGTGGTAAAATATTTCTGTATAGTATGCCATGTTTCTACATATTAAATGGAATTTGGGTTAATAATTTTTGGTTATTAATCTTTTTGGAAAAGTTCTTTGTGTGCTATAGACATCTAGTTTATCAGGCTAGTTTTTTTTAAGAAGTATATCTCAAGAAGTTTGGCATTAGACCCTGGGTTAGGAATGTAACTTTCTATTTTTCAATTTTCTGAAAATAAGATCCAATTTGTCTCATTTCAATTTTTCAGTCTTTTCCTCCAAATTCAATCTGCTCTGAGTATAAGATGTTAGTCTTCCGTGATTTCTCCTAGGAGTGCACAGGTTATCTTGCCTCTCTTTTCCACCTTCAAAGCCTTTTCTTTTCTTGTGGTATCCGGCTCTTCTGTGTACTAGGTGAAAAGAGGGTTGACAATGTGGCAAAATGAAATTGTCATCTTTTGTGGTTATCCAGTGCGGTGAGCAGTTGGTCTCCTTGAGGTATTTTTGTGCAGCTTTTCACAGGAGCATTTTCACGTCCCCACTGAACTGATAATGATGAAACTTCAGTCCCTGTTGCCTTCAATCATTTTCTTATTGTGCCAGTTCAATGAATGTTCTTCACCTCCAGTCCTGGTACCCGGTCTGGCAGAAGCACAGGGCAAAAATCATCTTGGTGCAGGGCTGTGGTGAACTTCACTGTTAATTCCCTGTTAATGTGCAATCTGAAGTCCTATTCATAGAAAAATTGTGTTCATGTTGTAGCAAAAGGGAGAATGCAGAAAAATGACAGATGTGAGATGAGGGAAGAGGCAACCTTTAATCATTTTGTTGTCAAAGCAGCTTTGGATCACTCTTTGAAAAAAACACTTTCTTTGCTGCTTCTAGAAAGATAGAGACACATCCCTTTGCCCCTTGCAGATTCCTCACCCAGAGGGTTAGACTTTGCACTGAATGAAAACTTTGGAAACCTAGATCTTTGCTACAAAGCCATCCAGCTTGTACCAGATTATACAATGTCAGAAGAATTAAATTCTTTTCCTCTGACTAGATAAAAACATCATGACTCAGTTTATATATAATTTTTCAGAAAGGGAAGAAATTATATGACAAAACCCAGGGACTGAAGAACTCGTTTTTATTTGTGGTTGGAGCAGTTCCATTTCATGGAGAGGGTAAGTGTTAAAGCATGTCATGTGTATAAAGTAAAAGCCCTTTTTCCTTAATCCCCACATGATTATAATTAAGGAAGCGAGTTAATTTTATGTAAATCATGCATTACTGTAATTGCGCACAAGTGAACATTCATGTATGTCTTATTTAAAACAGAAATATAATGTTATTATGTGGATGTTGGTACAGCAAAGTCTCAGCCTCTGGGGGGAAGGCAGCAATGTCAATGGCTGTTTACAAGAGTCACTCTTCGGTCTGCGAGCTTAATTATAAATCACCAGCTCTGCTGGGCGCTGGCCTCTGAAGAACTGAGCCACATGCTTTTGGAAAGGCTAGTAGGTGAAACACAGGGCCTTCCATTCCTATTTCTCTCTTAACCTCCACTTATAGAGAAGTCATTTTTTCTCTTTCTACCTCTCTTTTGAAACCTAAACAATACTTTCCGATGGTTTGCTCTGCTTGGCAGTTCTGACCCATATATCCCCAGGCAGACCATAAATGGATTTGTCTTCTGTAAGCAGGTGCTAGTCTGTTTCCTTTTTTAGCGTGTCTTTTCTAATGCTACTCATGGCTGCTTTAAGACCCCAGGATTTTGTTTGCCAAGTATAGTGGGATCAGATACTATCCAGGAGCCCGAATTTGTGATTGCAACAGCGTTCACAGCCCCAAGAGGGAGGGCGAGCCTCTGGGTGGAGAGAATGAGCTGTTCCTTTATTTTTTATCTCCTAGAGCAGATCTAGTGCTTTGGCACAAGGTTGCCCTGCAGAATATAAAGAATCTCATCTACATATCTTGAGGTCAAGATTTGTGAGGGAGAAAATATGCACATGACAAAACTTTTATTTTAAACATATTCTCCTCCTCACCCAGAGGCCTGAAAAATCATTTTTGAAGTTGTGCCTTGGCCTCATTCTGTCCTGCTTGCCAAGCCTGCTCCTCAGCCTACAAACCCTGTACACGCAGCAATTTAGCCTTCCTTGATTGTAGGGCAAGAGGCCTTCCCAGGACCGTTGCTTCTCTGCACCTCACTTTCTTGCTGCCACTCCATATTCCTAAAATCTTGCTTTAGATGTGTTTCTTCTTGAAAGACAAAGATGAGTGAAGGATTTCTTCCCATAATTGCTCGTTCTCCAGTTGTTTCCTGTCTCCATTCCTCTCACTTTCCTAGGTCCATGATTTCTCCCTCAGTTCTTTCTTGCTCACTTTTTCCTCTGCCTTCCCCCCACACTGTCACTCCTCACTCTGAGGGTGTGTTACTTGAAATGCCATCTGACTAGAGGGTTGCGGATGTGAACAAAGGAAGTAAGTTGTAGATAAGGATGTTTTTTTGCAAGTAAATATTAAGGGGGGAAGTGTGTATGTGCTGTGGCCATTATGTTTTCTCGCCAAGCTTGCTTTTATATAGAGACTCCTTGAAGTCACATGTAGTAAATCCTGTTAGTAGAATAGACTATATTTATTGGACTAATTTATCTAGTAAAATTCAGTGCCTTTTTGTATTAACTGAAGGAGCCCTGATAAGACAGTCTGCTTGGCTTCTAACCAAAAGGTAGGCAATTCAAACCCACCAGCTGCTCTGTGGGAAAAAGATGTGGCAGTCTCCTGTAAAATTTACAGCCTTGAAACCTTATGGGGGAATTCTACTCTGTCCTATATGATTGCTATGATTTAGAATCGTCTTGACAGCAATGGGTTACATTAATTAAATTCAGCTCAGGTATTGGTTCCAGCAATTTGTCCATGCCTTTATTTAAATAATATAGTATTGTGGCTTCATTTTTAATTATTCAACTTTGTATTGTGTTTGAAAGTTGCCTCAAAAACTTTTGAAAATAACCAGATAGAAACAAAATAAAAGTAAAAGCAAGTATACTTTTTAATGACATCGTTATGGTTATTTAATGTGAATACTGTTAATACTAACTCCTGGTTCTGAACCAAGCTAATTCCTCAGGTAAAGCTGGCATCAATCGAAGGGTTTTTCCCTGAAGCATAGAAAGCAGGGCAAGTGGCGTCGATGGGGAATGAGTCCTAGTTTGGAAAATACCTCAACTCAGTGGTTAGCACTAGTCATGAACTCACTTAACCTTAAGGACCTTTCACATGAGGAGGGATGACAACCTTGGAATAAGTGCATTGTGGACATGAGCTATTTAAACAACAAACCTGGGGCTTCTGTAGCCCCAGGGATCAGTGAGAGGCTTCTGTAGAGTGCAAAGAAATAAAGCTTTCCCAAAGTGAGGGGAGGGTAAGGCTGCTTTGGTGTTTCTAGATCCAGACAGAAGCAAGTTAGGCACGAGGACAATTAAGACACACTCTTTAGATGAAGTTCCCATACTTCAAGCATCAACTCTGGAGAGTTGCAGACTTGTGTGACTGAGAATGTTTTGCTATGGCATGAAAGCTCTGGAACTAGAAAAGCCATCTCAAGGTAGTAAATGAGATGATAGTAAGTCAGTGAGATGGGGACAAGAGAGATAAAGATGCAAACAGGGATTGCTAGAGATTATTATTGTCAGTTAAACTCTTTAAAAGCCTCACTGATTCCTTAGTGAGAGGGATTGAAACTTACCCAAGAACCACACTGTATATATTTATAGCTTGATAAATATGACTAAATGACCATTTATTAACCTTTAACCCACTGCCATTGAATTGATTCTGACTCATAATGTCCCGCACAGGATTTCTAAGGCTAGATATCTTTACAGAAATAGCTTGCCTCATTTTCCTCTTGTGGAGCAGCTGGTGGGTTCAAACTTACTACCACTTGGTTAGCAGCCCAAAGCCTTACCCACAATGTCACCAGAGCTCCTTATTAACCTTTAGAGTTATTTATGAATCTTTAAGAAGAGTCAGTTATCATTGCTAAGCTATTCTACTGCCTTTAAAATACACTTAACATATATTTCTAGAAATTATCTGAAAGAATATACACAAACACCATGGTGGTTTTCTCTTAGTGGTGGGATTGTGTTCTGTTTTTTGGTTATCTGCATTTTCTAACTTTATGCTTAATCAGGTATTACTTATGTAATGTATTTATTAATAATGTGAAGTACTGTCGTGACAATGTGAGACTTTACTCTGTGCCTTGTTTGCACAGCTGAAGGTCTAGGTCCATGAGGGAGAATTAAGTCAGATTATGCAAGAGAAGGGCAGCAACAGAGGTTGGTATTTTAAGAGATGAGGGAAAGACTGGGATCTGGGAAGTGGTTAGATCTCCTGAGAATGGGAGGAAACCAAGGAGGAGAGATGTTCACCGACAGGCAGAGCATTGCTATCATTGCTGTTAGTTGCCTAAGAGTTGATTCCCACTCCCTCTCAAATACACCCTGCCAAGAGAGCAAGAGGTAGAAATGGGTTGGCTGTGTGAGAGACCCTCTGGGAAATCTCTATGACAAAGCCAGATGGGAAGGTGTATCTCTGATGATCAAAAGGGCTAGAAGATGTAGCAATGTCAATGGGATCACTAGGAACATATATTCAAAAACCAAACTCACTGCTGTCCAGACAGATACAACTCATAGCGACCCCTCTTTGGGTTTCAGAGGCGGTATTACTACAGAAGTAGAAGAAGATTGGGCAATCTACTTCCATAGTGATACCACGTTGGTAACCCAAGGAGGGGTCGCTAGGAACATAGGACCAGGATTTTCTCCTGTCCCCCAGAATACTTGATTTTAGACTTCATATTAACTCTGAGTTAGGTTCTTGTGTTGGATTAAATTTAGTTTGCAGAAATAGAGGGAAACATTATTCCCTTCACCTCTGACTTACTGCAAAAGAAATAAAATAATAAATTAAGTTAAAAATTAAAAATAAAAAGGTAAAATATTTTTTTAGGTATTACTGGAGACAAGGTCCCAATGTCCAGCATGGGTGGAGAAGATTTCCATCTGTAGTAAGGCTGGAAGGACGTCTGAATGTGACTGGGTGGACCTTACATCACATGTATTTTCCTGATGCTGATTTCAAAGGTAACATTCATTTGTGTATTGATATGTTGGTTATAAAGCCAATCTCATGACTTCATAGTTATACTTCATATAATATAGAGATACCAATTAATTCAATGAAAAGTTTTTATTATTAATGTTCATTTGATTAATTATGTAACTAAAGGAATTATATATAGTAATTGGGGGACAGTAACAAGTGGTGCAGGGAGTTCCTGAGTGGCACAAATGTTCAAGTGCTCAACTGCCAACCAAAAGGTTGGCTGTGGAACCCATCGAGAAAAGTCACAACCTTGAAAAACATGTGGAACTGCTCTACTCTGTAAGACATGGGGTTTCCATGAGTTAGAATGGACTTGATGGCAACATTTTATTTATTTATTTTGTTAAAGGTGCTGTGGGTGCTGAATAACTCTGGAAAAGGGCAATAATGTCGGGATATGAACATTAACCCACTGCCATTGAGTCTATTCATAGTGACCCCGTTAGGTTTCCAAGGCAATAAATCTTTACAAGTAGATGTCTCACTTTCTTCCCATGGAGTGGCTTATGGGTTTGAACTGCTTACCTTTATGGTTAGTAGTAGCCCAATGCCTTAATCATAGCACTACCAGTGCTCCTTGAAGGTAAACATTAACAGAATCTAATATGATTTTGATATAATCTCTGTCATATTTCAATATTCTGCACTAACTTCTTCCCAAGGATTTGTGAAAGTAAGGAATTTGTGCCTACAAAGTCCTGAAATATTGACTCATTTATCCTGTGCCTGGAACCACATGAGAGGTTTAATGGTGATTTACCAGGATAGACCTCTATTAAAAAGTGAGAATAATTCTCTTTTTTGTTCACACACAATGCCAGAGGAGTCACTGGGAAAAATCTAATAAAGCTACATTGCTTCTGAACACTGCATTGGCTATTTTTCCAGAACCAAAACCACCTTCTCTGTCTCAAAGATATAGTTACAGTCATTTGAGAAGCACAATTGCTGATTTCTCATTGTAACCACGTAATTCCCACCATGCATTATTGAACTGACCAAATATTGTTTTTCTTATTTTCTTTTATAACAAATATTCATCATATTTCTGTTAAATAATTGTTAGCATACATTGAAAGTTAACTGTCCATGTCATTGGTTTAGGCATTTAACATGGATTGTCTCATTTATTTTTCACACTAATCATAATGGGCATGGAAAGACATTTTCCTCTCTGTTTTAGACATGAGACATAAAGAAATTGGGCAACTTGCCCAAGGTAGTTGGTAAACTAGAGCTGAGATTTGGAATCATATTTGTTTTGCTTCAGAGGCCAAGCTTTAAATACCACATTCTCCTTGTCAGCCCCCAATCCCACTAACTGCCCAGTTACCGTGAATCACATTATTCTATTTTTAATTCTTTTATAACTTTCTGCTTTTGTTTGATTAAACCTCTCCTCTCACCCACCTTGGCCTCCTCCACTAGAATGCAAACCATAGAGCAGGGACCTGTTTATCTAGTTCATTGCTATATCACAGATCCTAGAATAGTGTCGTGTACCATATAAGCACCAGTACATGTTTGTTGAATAAAACACTCAGCATGGTGCACATTTCTGCCTTCTCTTGCACCCAGGCTGAAGAATTGACAGTCCTGCATTGACAATTAAGAAAAATATGGAAAGTGCCATAGAGTTAGGAAGATTACCAAGGTGGTCACAGTGGCTTCACCAATAAATTGCTATTTCCCCTGTGTCTTGAGGATGGGGCAATCTACTTCCATAGTGATACTGCCTTGGAAATCCAAGGAGGGGTTGCTATGAGTTGGGTCTGACTGGACAGCACATAAAAAGAACAACAACATTGTCAAGAAAAGGAAGGTGCAAAGAGGGCAGGGGGTGTGTGTAAACAATTTCAGAAGCAAGGAGTTCTATTGTGTGGAGAATGATGAAGTCATTGTGTTTATTTCCAGATGAAGAGGAGCACGTACCCAGCCCAGAGGTGTCTTCTCAGAGCTCCAAGCATTCTGAATTGATTGTTATCACAGCCTCTTTACATTCTTTATAATTTTTATTTACTTCTAGTCACCCCTACAGAGCTGTAAAATCTTGAATGCAAAGAACCAAGCTGATCCGGAAATAAGTTCCTTTCAGGCTGAGACTCTGCCTTATTTATCTTTGTCTTCCTCTAGCCTCCCTTTCATGGCATTGCTAATCAGTAGCCCTCAGTAAATGTGTAAAGAATGAATGGATGGATGAATGAATGATATGGCTTGCTAGCATTTCCCTTAACAAGAATTTCTAGTTTTAAGTTGAGGACAGGCTACAAAAACAGTTAATGTAGTCTAGGGGTAGTAATAATGTAAGTAAAGTATCTAGATTCTGAGTAAACCATATTTTGGAACTACAGAGCTAGGAGTGACCTTATGGATGAGGAAACCTAAACTGAAGACGTGAAATGACTTATTCAACATTACATAACAAATGTATGGTTAAAACAGACAGCACCTGAATTTTAGTTCTAATGACTCAGTTAAATTTTCTTTCTACAAATTCTACTATTTTCTGTGCTTGTCAGACCATAACTGCAGTAGACTGTGCAATTCTGAGCTTCATATTTAAAGAAGTACATTAAAAAAGTAGAGTTCGTCCAAGGAAGGATGCTACACATGCTAGAGAAATATGGAAACCATATCATATGAAGAAGAGGGAGGATATTAAGGATGTTTCTCCTGGAGGAGAAAATCCTTGCTGAGGGGCCAGGAGGTGAATGGAAAAATTTAGTATTTTCTTTTTATTTATAGATACTTAAGTCATTATTTCTTTGTTTTAGAAAGAAAAATAAGAATGATGAATATAAACCACAAAGAAGTATATTTCAAATTAATATAAGGAAGAATTGCACAAAATTAGAATTTTCCAAGAATAAATAGACTTTAATTCCAAATTATAAGAAATATGCAAGTAAAGACTCACACTCGACTGTGAGTTCTTTTAGTGTAACGCTAAAATGCAACACACTACCGTGGAGTCCGATCTGACTCATAGCAACCCCTCCTTGGATTTCCGAGGCAGCATCATGATGGAAGTAGATTGCCCAACCATACTTTATTTGTATTTCTCCAGAATCTTGATTAGTCCCTGACACGTAGTATATGCTCATTTAAGATTTGCTGAATGCATCTTTTAAAAGGGATTCCTTCATGGGGTGGGTGAGAATGGAGGTGAATAAGACTAAATGATATTACTAACTCTAGGGACTTTTGCAAAACTAAGATTATATGATCCTTTGATAAAAATTCATGCAACTTAATACATTAATAAGTAATGAAGCATTAATTTGCATGAATTTTTATCAAAGCATCATTAATATGTAATGAAGCATTAATTTGCATGAATTTTTAATCAAAGGATCATTAATATGTAATGAAGCAGAAGCTCTGGTAGCATAGTGCCTAAGGCCCTTGACTGCTAACCAGAAGGCTGGTGGTTCAAACCCACTAGCTACTCCTTGGAAGCAAGACTGGGAAATCTACTTCCATAGTGATACTGCCTAGGCAACCCAAGGAGAGGTCGCTATGAGTCGGGTCGGACTCGATAGCACATAACAACAACAACAACAATGTAATGAAGCAAGTCATTTTATAATCTCACAAGTAAAAGCCAGCGGAGTTGTGTCTTTCTTTTAAACTCTGTGAAGCTTGGTGAGGTTGCATTTTTGCTCTTCTTTTAGAAGGATGAACAATTGTGTACCACTACTGTTGTCCTCAGAAGGAAGGTTGGGCAATCCTACTTCCCTAGTGATACTGCCTCGGAAACCCAAGGAGGGGTCGCTATGAGTCGGGGCCGACTCGACGGCACATAACAACAAACAACAACACTGTTGTCTCACAAAGGAGAGCAGAGCTGGTCACATCTCTACACCTGTTAACCAAATTAAAATCCCATGCAAAAATTTGAACAAAATTTGTCTTGTACAAGTAGTATAGGACCAATTCATAGAAACACCTGAGTAATGATTATGCCAATAAATTGACACTTTTCAAAGTGATGACTAACCTAGTAAGCCAGGATTTTCACAGAGTCCTAAATCTTACTTAGATTGTCACCTTTATGTCTGTTTTAACAAATATCTTAAATATTACTTCAGGAAGCTTACTTTTCACTGAATATTTAATATTCAGAATGTGTTGATTTTATATTCGTGCCTTATTGTTACCATTTGTTTTTGGATACAGCCGTGCAGTTCCTTTTAGTGTATGCAGAGGTCATTTGAAGGAGACAAAGAAAACTTTATTTAGATTTGCTGTATTAGCCATGAAAAGAAACGCAGACGTAAATGATAATAAGGCAATTATTTCATCTGTTATTTCCACCTTATTGTTTCATCTAGTATTTGAAATTTTCACAGTTTTTTTTTTTTTTTTTAATAAACAAAGTGATTAAATCTATTTGTATGCTTTGAACAAATAAAAATCCAAACCAACTTCCCACTAAGGTTTTTCCAATGCTGTGGGATGAATTTCCTTTCTTATCTCATCATATAAATATGCTGAAAACAAGTTTCTCTCTTTTAATGAAATATTAGCATCATCTTAGTTTCATCTTAAGTAGTGGTCCCATCTTAACCATAAAGCTATACATGAAGTATTTTAGTTGTGATCCTAACTTCTTTCCAAAGAACCATATACTATAAACATAGCAAAGTGCTTCTAAGAATTCATGATTTTGATGTTTCAAAATTAATGACTTTATTAAATTTTTCCTCTGGTTGTTAATTTCACTCTCATAGATGGAATAAATTTTGCCACTCTGAGATGTACCTTGCTCAAGGACCCTTTGGATATATTTTCTTTACTGGGAGATTCTAAACTACTTCCCAAATAAAAACCAATATCTTCTTTTCCTCTCCTTTATGAGTTATAAAACACTCCCACCCCCCTTCTGCTTTGATTTAATTTATATGCCAGAGAATTTTCCGCTCTGGGGATGAAAATGGAAGACTAGGGAAGAAAGTTGATGAAATAGAGATGATTTAAAGATCTGAAATATTTTATCCTTACTCAATATAAAGTAAATTATTTTTTCTCTTTGCCAATAACCATCATTTCCCTTGATCTTGGAATCACTCAAAACCTAGCCAGTGAATCCTGTATAAACTAATGCTCCATCTCCAGATATGGGGAAAGATGAAATACCGGCACCTGTACAGATTGTACTAGCGCGATTATATTCACAGCTATGAGATACCGCAAATTTAAGAATGCCATTTTTTTCTCATCACTGAGTATTTATTATATATAACAAATACATGGGAAAGAAAAAAACTATATTGTGTGATATAAATAGTTTATTTACATTACAGAAAAACATCAGGACAATGTATACTATTTCAAATATATCCATACATAATCAAATATAGCTGTAGTACATGTTTTCATTGGTGTAGATTACCACAAATGCAAGGCAACATGTGTAGATCTCTTGTCTTATTCTTTTGTCTATAATACTGTATCGCGTAGTCCAAGCTCTCGGTCGTCTGGCCACTGTGGAAACATGCTCCCTTTAGATTAACCTCGTGGACGCTCTTGTTGTGTTGTCTGAACTGTAGTGTCCTGTATTTTGCTTCTGTCTGTGAATTCTGTTGCTTCTGGGGCATTTCCTAGAAGGTTGGAAAGTTTACAAATTTTAGTCCAGTGTCACTACCTAAAGTTTGATCCTTTCAGAGTGAAGCTGTAGATGAAGTAAACTATTAAAATATTCAGAACTCATTAGTAGTAGAAGCTGGGATTTTGGGAGAAATTATGTTTCTGCTTCTCCTTGCAGGCGTGGTTAAGCACCTGTTGAGGAGAATGGGAGAAGAGCGGCACAAGTTGAGAAGGAGCCCACTGACCTTGTCCACCACTGCTTACTCACCAAGCACAAAGAATGACTCAGCTCAGTGCAGTCGAGCGTCGTAGGCTCATCTAATCTCACTTTAAAGGTCTCCAACAATTTTATATTTTAAATGTCTTAAGGATAAATGTTATATTGCCATTTCAGTATTACAAGTTTAAATGCTATCAAACTAGAGAATGAGCCAATTGTTAATATCTGAGATGTAATGGGGAAGGGATATTGTTTTTTGTTCAGCCTTGCATCATTTTTATATATTAATGCTATAAGTTAGAGATATAAATTGGTACCAATTATTTAGCTTCTATTAAAAGCTAAGATTCAGTCAAATTATCTGAAAAGCTCTGAGATGGCATTTTTTTCTCTTGCAATAAAAGAGTGCTTTGACTATGTAAACAAGAACACTATAAATTCACATAAAATCGTATTACGAGCTGTGAGTTACGAGAAAACTGTGTGTGTGTGTGACTAAAGATTTTTTGTATTTTTGTTTGCTTTCTGGTAGAGCTGTCAAAATAAACATGGAACTGGAAATCACATTAAAAGATCAGCAATCCAGTTTCTCAACAGGACAACTCTTTTCATCCCAGAACATGTCTTTACATGTTCATATTTTTTTGTGACACACATCGTGTTTGGGAGCAGGATCTGTGCTTGATTAGATAAGTGAAGAACAAGAAGAGGAGGACGGAATTAGAAAAAAAGAAAGTAGGAAGAGGAAAGAAAGTAAAGAGGGCTAGATACGAGCAGAGAATGGGTGAGAGGAGATTAAAGGCACATTAAAGAGCACGAGAGGGCCTCTGCTTGGTGTTATTTTTGTAAATCTCTGTGCAACTGGATATTTTAGAACAGTCCTTGAAGGATATCTGTACCCAGGTCACCAGGAAACTAGAATTTCCTGAGGAAAAGGGGAGAAAAACAACTTCAATTTTCTCAGTTGGAAAATTACGATTTTTGAGCAGAATGTTGTTAAGTAAATGAAAAGAATCTACATTGGTTGTTGGTGTGGTTTATTGATTAAAACAACTTCTGGAAAAGCTGTGGAAGGCTTGGAGGTGCTAAGTAAGATTTTAAAAATGCATCATGATAATGCTAATTTAATTCATATGCTATTCTTCTTCCTTAAAAGATTATAGGAGGTATATAAATTTAATATGGAAAATTAAAAAGGCCATATGCTTTGAAGAAATGGCTTATTCATTCTACTTTGGAGTCTAGTTTAGTAGTTGTAAGCATCAGCTGTATAAAATCATGACCAGCCAAGAGGCAGGATGAACAGTGGTTAAATGCACAGGCTCCGGCAGGCAATTTTGCCCTCGCTGCTCAGCAACTAGGCAATTTGCTAACTTCTATCTTAGGCTTCCTCTCTTGATATGGGGACGGTTGTAGCTCTTCATAATGTATTACATAACACGTTAAATACACATGAGAGAGGGACTCACACCCACACACACACATTTCTAGTGTGGTAAAGATGGAAATGGAGTACTTGGGTAGTACAAATGTTAAACACACTCAGATGCTAACTGATAGGTTAGAGGTCCGTGTTTAACCACAGGTACCTCAGAAAAATGGTGTGGCAGTCTACTTCTGAAAACTCAGTCACTGAAAACTTTACAGAACACAGTTCTACTCAGACACATAGGGGGTCACCAGGAGTTGTGATCAACAACAACTGGTCAGAATGGAAATGTGATTAATGGATGGAAATGTGATTAATGATAGAAGTGAAAACATCGGCTAATATATTTTAAAGTTTTGCATTTTTTTCACATTTGAAGAAGCAATCCTATTGTTTTGAGATTAAATCCATTAAATGTTGTTGTTGTTGTTATTTGCCATCTAGTCGGCCTCGACTCATAGCGACCCCTCCTTGGGTTTCCGAAGCAGTATCACTACGGAAGTAGGAATGCCCAACCTTCCTTCTGAGGAGTGGCTGGTGGGTTTGAACCGCCAGCTTTCTGGTTAGCAGTCAAGTGCCTTAGGCACTATGCTACCAGAGCTCCTAAATCCATTAAATATGAATTTCATTTTTTTCACGTGCCAATATTCTCTAGATATTAGGAAACTCAAGACCCATAGAGTAATGTGGGGCACTTTCTTGTGTTTTAGATTTTGTTTTTTATCATTTTGTTTAATGTATCTGGTTGCTTGAGTTATCTTTGTGTTCCCCAGAATCTATTTTAATGAAATCCATTGACTCACTTGGCATCTGAACGTGAGAGTTGAGTTGATGAACTCAACTTAGCTTAGAGCAGCACAAAGCTCCAGTCAATGATCTTCCCTTAAGCCTTTGGGCCAGGCAGGATTTATGAACCATATTTTGTCTTTTTCAAGAGCAAATGCCACACTTGTCCTTAAAGAAGATAGTGCAATACAGATACTGAGATATATTATGGCCTTTATTTTCTAAAGAAATGATACTTTCTTTTATTTTCTTGTCTTTTGAAAATAATTTTTTCAGGGAAGTATTCTGATTTACTGTACAGCTGTACAATCGAATGAAGTCTAAATGAGTTCTGACTGGTGAATTTGGGAAAAACCTTGAAAAACTTCCTTGGAACTTTTAGACAGAGAGGAAAATCAGATCTGAAAGAAATACCTTCAGTAACTTTTCTGATGACACATGACATAAATAGCATCTATTTGATTTAGAATCCAATTCTTTGTTGCTGTGGTCTGTATGCTAATGAATTTTAGTAAATGTCTGTCCTTACTCCTTAACTATAAGCCCAATATCAGACTCCACTGATAGTTCAGGGTCTCTTCTCTCGTTGAAACTTGGTGACATTTCCGATCTCTCTCAACCTAATTCTCCAGGAAACAGTAACTGATTGATTGATTGGACTAGGCATTTGATATAAAATCTTGTGATATTTGCTGCATGTTTTCATATATCCAAGATTTTCACTCACTAGAACAAACTTTTTCACTACAACTATTTCTTGTATTTCATGATTAAAAGCTATTTTGTAATCTTCACTTAGGACAAAAGATGTATTTAGCAGATCTGTTGAAAATTATTATACCTGAAAGTTATACTTAGAAATATAAAAGCCATGAATGGAACATGGAATTTAATACTTTCCTAGGCCTTGTTTAAAATCTATCCTGACTTCATTTGCAGTAAGTATTTAGAAAGTAAGAAAGGAAACTGATCATTTTAATAGTCTGTTAGTAGTCTGAATGAAGGCTGACCTTTCATAGTTAAAAGAGAAAAGCATATTTAAACAAAGGTTACAATTATACATTATGGAAAATAATGACCTTTGTTAGAATATAAATAATCCCCATCATAATGCAAAAATAATGAAAATAATTTGTACCACTCCAACATAAAAATCACTATCTTTCAATTTGTCTATTCAAATGCTTTTAGGATGAGGAAACAAGACTCCCAGAGAATTCATGGTTGCAGAGCCCATGAAGGGACTCATAGTCAGAGTGATCTCATTAAAACAATGAAGAATAACATAGCCCCTTATTTGGATGGTCACTGAATGAAGCATAACTTATCCCCTACTTAGATGGTCTTGTATACAGTTACGGACCTTGTGATGCAGAGGACCACCACACAGATGACAGCAATCTGAATCGTTCCAATCACAGCTGCAATTAAGACGTACTGAAATCTCACAGGACCGGGAACAACATACAGAACACTGTAGTCCTTTTTTTCACAGTGTTGTCCAGTATAACCAGCATCACACCTGGAAGAAAATATAACATCCAGTTACCAGTAGCTGCTGGATTCATTTCTAAAGGTGGCCAAAAAGTGCTGATCTTCATCAGGAAATTAAGATTTTTTTTTTTTTTTTTTAAATCTCCCTCTCTAAAACAATACTGCTTTGTGGATAAGGCACTTAACTATATATTTACAACATGATTCCTTTATATTTTTAATTTGGAAGATACCTGGTTTCTTTTTGTAATTATAATCCTGGATTTTGAAGATAAGAGGATTGGTAAATAATTTTTTTGCCTTCTTTTATTTTTTAATGACAATATTGAAAGACAATAGATATTCTAGAATAATTGTTCTTCCTATATTTTTTTAGGTGAAACTTACATTTATTTTTAAAAACTTGCTTTTTACTCAGCCTAAGTTAAAATGATTGCCTGAGAAAAGTTTGTTTCTGATGATATGGATATAATAACTAGACCTATTTTAAATTTATTTTTTGGATAATACATTGCCTATGCTACTCTCAGAATAAATGTTGAAAATATTGTGACTAGCAGCACATAATAGCCATTTATTTAATTTACTGGTCATAAAGTCATCTGCTGATGTTAGAGAGTTAAATTTTGTTAGACAAAAAAGCACTTATGATATAGGATATATAGTTCTGAAAAAAACAAATAAACAAACATTTGCTATTCATCTCAGAACGAATGTAGTCTCTCATTCACTAACCCCTGCCCAGAAACTAGGCAGACAACCTGCACGTGAAGATTAGCATTTGACCACAAAATGAGAAAACCTCTCTTATGAAAACAATACTAAAGGGACTCAGTTTGTCATTGATTTTGCAAAGTGTTTTGGGACTTCACTTTTAATGCATCATAGCTACATCCTGGGACCTTTCCTCCCTGCAGCAGGAAGGGTTTAATTATGGTGGATCTGCTGAAGAGCAGCAGGAGGGAGCTCTCAGTTACCTTCACTTTCCCTAGCTTCTCTACAAGCCAGATTCTAGTAGATTCAGTGAAGGGAAACATGAAAGGAAGACAGTTCTTGACAAAATGAGAGGGGGAGAGGAAGGCAGAGAGGGATGGAAAGAGAGAAAGGGAGGGGTGGATTGATGGAAAGAGGGAGGAAAAGAGAGAGAGAGGGGAAGGGGTGGGAAGGGAAAAGTGAAGGAAACATGGAAGAGGTAGAAAAGAGTGAGAAAGAGAGACAGAAAGAGAATTCCTTTCATTGCATCACAATCCATTATTTCATCCTACACTACTAATATACTCTAGTCATTGAAATAAAAATACATTTATTTTTGCACTTTGGTTCTTACCATCTCTTAAATAATTCTATTTCAGTCAATAATTCAACAGATATTCTGTTTATTAACTAGATCCAGACAAGCAATTATTAATTTATTTATTTATTTTGGCCTCTCTACTGTGTTTGAGACTGTGACCATACAATGAATAACCCACCTCTCTGTACAAGGTTTGTGGATAAGAGATCCACAGAAAAAAGCAAATGCTTGGTAAATCCAAGAAGGGTGATATTTATTGGAAGATGAGAAGGACATAGGAAAAGATTAACTCTACAAAGCAACTATGTTATCTAATGTACAACAAGCCCTTGTCCATTAATCTAAGAATTATTTATTGACCACTTAATAGATGCCAAGCACTGTTCTAGGTTCAGGCAAAAGAATGGCGAATAATACAGAGAAGTCTGTGCCTTTAAGGAGGTTCTAGTGCACAAGGTATGATTTCAAATTCTACTAGAAGAATATATGTAATGATGTGCTACATAATACTTTAGTGAGTAAGATAGAGCAAGTTTGTCAATTTACTCTGTGTGTGTGTGTGTGTGTGCAGGAGAAGCAGACAATAGATTTGTTTCTGATCATTCATTCAGGCAAAATGCCAACCAATTTTCTTTAAACATATAAAATTTAGTTTCCCCATTTTTTTTTTTTTTTTTTTTGCTTTATGCATTTAAATAGTTAAAGAGTGAAAACTTTACCTGCAAGATGGCTCCTGCATATTGATGGAATGTTCGCACTTCCCGTGCATGCAGAAACCGTTGTAGTGTTCTGGACAAGGTATGTGGTGTTCTCTGGCACTTTCCTCTAATTTGTTAGCATTCTCTGTGAATACAGATAAAAGCAAGCAGTCTTATAAGTACTTTCTCAGCCCAGTAGGATTAAGCAGTACATTAACAAGCAAAGCTACAGTAGGCAAAGATACTTAAAAGGGCAAGAACTGAGAGGCCATGCTTCAGAAGAAAAAGGGAGAAAGAACTGAAAGACAGACATCTTTACAATTGTGTTTAGAGAGGAAACTGCAAAACTGCCCAGTGCTTTTCATGCTCTTATGCAATTTCCTACATCTTTAACATGGTGATGTTTCTGTGAGATGTCAGAAAGCTTTAATTTTCCTTGTGAAGAGATTGTATATTGATCATAAAATAAGAGAAATATCTTATTTTTTGAATTTCAAAGCCCAGTATAATGTCCCTAAGGGTAAATTGTCCCAATATCTTGATACTTTCTCAATGAAGGACCTTAAAAGTTAAAATATGACTGCTCTCAATTGTTAAACAGACATTTTCCAAAATCTAATACAAATTTCAGAAAATATATTCTTTTAGGTATTTTTTTTTTTTCCATCTATGGTGGACATGAATTTTACTAGTGCCCATACATTTTTTTAATTGTTAAAATAAAGCTATTGAAAGAGCAAAAGTTAATCACTTATGTAGATATCTGTAAGTACATATTCAATGCTGTAAGTATATTTTAATGCATAGTATTTAGCCTATGTTAAAAATATTATGTGAAATTTAAACTTAAGAGAAAGTGAAAAAAAAAAAAACCCTTGTGTTCTAAAATGAACACTTTACCTTGTCATTAAGAACAAGTTTTATTTGTTTTCTCAAGCTTCTGTAAAGATATTTAAATATATATTTTTAACCTTTGTTGGTTCAAATGTTTGCTTCATATTTGTAACACTACCTTTAAGTAGTCTTTTTGATTTATTTATATGTTGATTTTACAATAAAAAGTTTTACCATTTTTAAGTCTCACTTATAATCTGAAACTTGGTATTCTTGAAAGATCCTCCCCAATCACATAAGAAATAGGACTTTCCTTGTCTCTGGTCTATATCTTTAAACACCACAGTAATTGGTCATTATGAATTGAAGAATGTGAACAGTTACTATTTTTGTGAAACAGATTATTTCCTATTATTTGTCCACAGGATTAAAAATCAATACCTTTTGTATTAGTGAAAGAGACAAATGGATTATTTATATTTAAGCAGAGTTGTAAAACATCTATACATTTTAAGATATAGGAATCATCATAAAGCATTAACATTTGAAATAAATTTTAAAATATGTTTAGTGCTTTTGTATGCACGGATATATGTCCATTGGGAAGATAGGTAATTTTTCAATTTGTATACCCAGATTAGTGTTATGTGGAATTTACCATGAACATGCTAGAAAGCTTAGAGTGGCCATTAATTTGTCCTTTATCTGTTTCTCTTTAGCTTTGATGGCAGGTGATCCTTCTTTTTTTTTTTTTTGTATTCTAATATTTCATCATTGATATAATTACCACTAAGGTCTCGTGGCATAGTACCTAAGGCATTTGACTGCTAACCAGAAGGCTGGTGGTTCAAATACACCAGCCACTCCTCAGAAGAGCAATCTACTTCCATAGTGATACCACCTCGGAAACCCAAGGAAGGGTCACTATGAGTTGGATCCGCCTTGACAGCAGTGATTAAACTGAATGAATCTTCCATGCAGAAGACTAAGACCAACTATAATTTTCTCATTTCATTTCTTATCCATCCTTTCAGGTTACTTTGAAATTTTGTGACATAGTGTTTTAAGCAGCAAATTAAAGAAAGCTTCAGTAAGCAATACTAAAATTGAAATTGATGAGTTGGGAGAAATTTCTAATATGGAAATATGTGACCAAAATGGAAACAGGGCAACCACAGTATTTAGATACTTGGGATGGCTGTGGTCATTCAAGGGTTCCATAGAGAAGACTTGGCTCATTGTGTGCCAGGGCCAGGGGGCTACAAGCTAGACTGGTCAAACTGTGCCCTTGCTGTTTAAAGGAGACATTAACAGTGGGGTTTGTCAGTTGAAGTAATGAACCAGCACTGATTTTCACTCTTATTTCTGGATCTTCTCCTGTAACTAAATACTCAGTGCCCCTATTTAGTGTTGGTTAGTAACCCTTCAGTGCCTCTGCACACCTGCATACAGGGCAATTTTTTGTAACATCCCCACATTTCAGTTATACATTATGATTTCAGTCATAGTATATCGTAAGCTGATAGTGTTACAGCTATTTTCTTTCTACCAGTTGCAAAACAAATTAAGAATTTTCTATTTTGCACAAAAATGTTCAGCTCAAAATCCTTATTTTAGATTATTTCATTTTTAATTCTGCTCCTCACCCCACACCAACAGTTTTTTTCTGGATATATACCATATACATGGTTACAAACTGAAGTCTATGGCAAAGTGAGCCTTAGCATGTTAAGAGCTAAATATATTCACGAGTTAATTATCCAGCCATGTTGATCATGTGGGAAGGGAACAGTTTCCATCAGGGAAAAAAAAAAAAGTGGATAATTAGTTTATATGAAGCTTGGAGTGCTCTGTTATGCATCTGGTAGAGTACTGTCAAATAAGAAAGTAGAGTGAATGAAAATAAATGAGTAGAAGAAATAATCCCTGGGCAAGAAATGAGGAATCATCAATATATGTCAACAAATTTATAGTCAATCCAACCAAGTAAACCAATTGATTGAAAACCTGAATACATAACCACTTCTAGTAATATAATAGGCATATTTTAGAAATGAAATTTAAGTATATTAAGATGAGTAGAAACACAGAAATCTAATATCCCAACAAAACAAATATATAGGCCATGCTGAATATTTGTGATCCTGATATGTATGCATAGATATTCAAGTAATAATAAAGCATTTAAAGATTTAAAATTATATAAAAATGATACGTTTATAGTCTTTGTGCTTCCTTATGTGGTTGATGATTTAGATAATCAATTTCTCTGTATAGTGTTTAAAAAGAGATTCAACGTGAGGGTTGTATTCTTTCTTCTAAGAGAGATAGTGACTATGGTGGAAACCTCTCATATTTCTGTTTAGAAACCTCATCAGTTTTCTGTTTAAATGTTTCAGATGGTTTGTTCTGAAAGAGATGCTGACCCTTTTAAGAAACATTGTCTGGTAAAATCTGAATTACTTACAGCAGAGCTAATTGAGGCTCATTGTCGGTCAACACTCCAGTCAAGAGTTACAGAAGAGGCTGTTGTAAAGCATCAAAAAAGCAAAACACATGGCCATCATTTGTGGTTGTTAAGTGCCATCAAGTTGGTTCGGAATCATAGAGACCCCATGTACAATATATGAAACATTTCCTGGTCCTGCCCCATCCTCACGATCATTGTTATGCGTGAGCCCATTGTTGCCGCCACTGTGTCAATCCGTCTAGTTGAGGGTCTCCTCCTTTCAGGCTGATCCTCTACTTTACAAAACATGATACCCTTCTCCAGGGGATGGTTGCTTCTGACAACATGGGCAAAGCACATGAGACAAAGTCTAGCCATTCTCACTTCTAAAGATCATTCCAACTGTACTTCCTCCAGACAGATTTGTTCGTTCTTCTAGCAGTCTGTGGAATTTTCAATATTTTTCACAAACACCCCAATTCAAATGCATCAATTCTTTTTTTGTCTTCCTTATTTATCGTCCTGCTTTCACATGCATATGAGGCTGTTAAAAATACCATGGAGTGAGTTAGACACACTATAGTCTTCAATGTGATATCTTTGTTTCTTTACAACTTTAGAATGGTCTGTGGCAGCAGATTTTCCCAGCATAGCACATTGTTTTATGTCCTGACTGCTGCTTCCATGGATATTGATTGTGGATCCAAGTAAAATGAAATCCTTGACAACTTCAATCTTTTCTTCATTTATCGTGATTTTGCTTACTGGTCCAGTTGTGAGGATTTTTTTGTTTTGTTTTGTTTCTTCATGTTGAGGTATAATCCATATCGAAGGCTTTAATCTTTAATCTTCATCAGTAAGTGCTTCAAGTCTTTTTCACTTTTCAGCAAGCAGAGTTGTGTCATCTGCCTATCACAAGATGTTAATGAATCTTCCTGCAATCCTAATCCCACATTCCTCTTCATATAGTCCAGCTTCTCAGATTATTTGCCCAGAGTACAGATTGAATAAGTATGGTGAAAGGATACAACCCTGATGCACATCTTTCCTGATTCAAACCATTCAGTATCCCCTTGTTTTGTTTGAATGGCTGCCTCTTGTTCTATGACCAAGTTCCTCTTGAGGACAATGAACTGTTCTGGAATTCTCATTCTTTGCAATGTTATCCACAGTTTGTGATGATCCACACAGTCAAATGCCTTTGCATAGTCCATAAAACACAGGTAAACATTTCTGGTTTTCTTTGCTTTCAGCCAAGATCCACCTGACATTAGCATTGAGATTCCTTGTTTCATGTTCTCTTCTGAATTTGGATTGCATTTCTGGCAGTTCCCTGTCAATACATTGTTACAACTGTTTTTGAATAATTTTCAGCAAAATTTTACTTGCATGCAATATTAATGATATTGTTTGATAATTTCTACATTCTGTTGGATGACCATTCTTTGGAATGGGCATAGATGTGGATCTCTTCCAGTCATTTGGCCAGATAGCTGTCTTCCAAATTTCTTGGCATAAACAAGTGAGCATCTTCAGTTAACTCATAGTCATGGAAAAGCAGACTGTCACATCTATCTACCTTGGAGTGGCTGGTGGGTTCAAACCTTTGATATTTTACCTAGCAGCCAAGCACTGTAACCACTGTGCCACCAGGGCTCTTTGCTCCAAAGCACAATTGTTTTTATCGCATATTGTTTTTATCCTGGTGCTTTTAGGGAAAGAGGCAGGAGAAGTTAGAGAGAAAGAAGATATGAGAAGTTCCTGGCTTACCACAAGTCAAGCAGGTTAAGTGGGTAGACAGAGGGCAGAGCCAGGCATAGTAGTTAAAAGATTTAAATCAATGTAGCCCAGAGTGGGGTATGTATATGTGAGTCTGTGTGCACATGCATGTCTCTGTGTGTGTGTGTGTGGTTGTTTATGTTGACTCCTCCTTCCCTTTCTTCAAAAAGCTGAAAATAAGATGTTTTTCAGAGATTTAATCTACAAAAGCAACACATTATGGATCAAAGCAGAAATATGGCAGTGTAAGATTTGATTGCAACTATCAATATATGTAAAGAGAGAATTATTCCCTAAGAACAAGAGTTAGGGCTTGGCAAAGAGGTTTCTGAAAGTCATATCTTGCCATCTATTCAAGCAGTTTCCAGGATGGTACATCCTAAGAAGCCAGCTTGAACTGGCACTCTCAGAGTCCCAAGTACCGAGATGGATATACCAGACTATTAGTGTCTGAGGTTATTCACTCAGTCAGCCTATTGCTCTCATTCTTCTATCGTGCTCTCTAAATGGTCTTGAAAGGAGCCTACAAATTGGGAATGGTTTGACAGTCCAACATGAGTATCTTTCATCTGATAGTTATATGTTTCATTTGAGTGGATTGATTGGTACTGAATTTCTGGAGATCTATTTGCCATGAGTCAGTCTTCTTCAGCCACAGAGTTCTGTGGCCTTGAAAGATCAAATGACTACACTTATGGGCTAGAGGACCAGTATTAGCATCTGGGAGGCCTTTTGATGGCAGCTAGGAGGCCTTTTGAAGGCTGGCCAGATGATATTTCTCTGAAGATACCTCCGTGCTTTCTTTCCAATTAGGCCACTGATTGCCCAGGAGGAATAAGAGTTTGAGTGGATTGATTGGTGTAAGGATTTCAGAGTAAGTTGCAAAGATTATAAGCTAGAGGTAACAATAAAGATTTAGTAGATATTTTAGGGGAAAAAAAATTAAGCAACTAGAGCTGTTCAGTAGGGGACTAGGTTGAAATAGTGAGGTTCTGGTGATGCTAAAAAGGAACTGTGTTACCATTTCTAGGGAATGTAGTAGTAATGTTACTATGTGCTACTCTGGATTATTGAAAATCTCTGTTGTTGTTGTTATCTGCCATTGAGCCATCTCTGACTCACAGCAACCCCTGCTTGGGTTTCCAAGGCAGTATTTCAATGGAAGTAGATTGCCCAATCTTCCTTCTGAGGAGTGGCTGCTGGGATTGAACCACCAACCTTCTGGTTAGCAGTCGAGTGCCTTAGGTACTATGCCACCAGAGCTCTAGGTTCTTCCAACTGGAAAAGCAATATTGATTTCTGTTGGTAATATTTATTTTAAATAAATTACTAGTAAATATAAATTAATATTTTGTTAAAAAAGTGAAGAATAGAATATTATATAGATATGCTAAGCCTTAATGATATGGACATTGTACTTTTTCAAAGCATATAAAATATATTAATTTTTTACTATATCTACAATTCAAACATTGTAGCATAAAATGACCTTCACTATGCATTATCTTCCTTTTAGGGAGCAATATGTTTTATGAATCTAAATTCAATTTTTAACATCATGCTATAACACCACAGATTATCTTGACAAGAAAATGCATTTGAGTAGTACAGTTAGTTTGCTATCTTTTCAACTATCCCTTCTTTTGGGCATACACAACCTCCCATACTTTCTTAAAACACCATAATTTATCTTTTTGAAAATATTTATCTGTGGTGGTGTAATGCCTAAGGCATTTGACTGCTAATCAGAAGGCTGGTGGTTCAAACACACCAGCCACTCCTCAGAAGGAAGATTGGACAATCTACTTTCGTAGAAATAATGCCTTGGAAATCCTAGGAGGGGTCACTAAAAGTTTGAGTCAACTTGACGGCAATGAGTTTTTTTAATTTAATTCAGTAGTGTAATATTTCACATTTAAAGACAAGACTCAAAAAATAAAACCCACTACCATCAAGTCAAATCTGACTCTAAAAATGACAGTGTAGGGAAATCCCATCATTGTTATTTTCATAGATTTGCATACCTGTTGTGGTTACTTGATTTTACTTGAAATTTCCCTACTTACTGCCATACCTACCAAGCAATTTGAAAATAATTTTATTTGACCAACTGGAAAAACTATTTTACTTTTTAAATTATATTTGCATTGTGCCTGAGACAGAAAACATGAATTTAGAAATAAAATTCAAAAAATGTTGATGAGAATTGATTGTAAAGAAGATACATAATCTTATAATATCCTTTCCTTATCTTATCAGGGGGAGCTCTGGTGGCCTAGTGTCTAAGGCATCTGACTGCTAACCTGAAGCCTGGTGGTTCAAACCCACCAGCCACTCCCTGGAAGAAAGGTTGGGCAATCTACTTCTGTAGTGATATCACCTCAGAAAACAAAGGAGGGGTCGCTATGAGTCAGACCTGACTCCATGGCAGTGGGTTTGGTTTGGTTTTGGTTTATCTTATCAGGTAGAAGCATATGAGGTGGAAGGGAAACCTATCTTGTTTGAATTGCAATCCAAGTTTTTTAAAGACCAGAAAAGCACTTCTATTGGTTGAGTTCTGAAAGGAATGCAATAAGAGTATTTGTAGTTTAACAAATCCCATAATAGCGACATGTGCTGTCATAGTTTCTTCAATACATAGATGAGTAGATAAGAAGAGTATCTATTTTTTTTAAGCCTCTAGGACAGAGAGTCAAATGAGATTGCTAGCTAAAAGTGACAGCCTAGTGCAAGAGATGGGAGCTCTGTAGCATAGTGCCTAAGGCACTTGCCTGCTAACCAGAAGGCTGGCAGTTCAAATCCACCAGCCACTCCTTGGAAGGAAGGTTGGTCAATCTACTTCCGTAGCGATACTGCCTTGGAAACCCAAGGAGGGGTCGCTATGAGTCAGGTCCGACTTGACGGCACATGACAACAACAACAGTGCAAGAGACATGGAGACCAGAAATTCAATATTTCTCCTACAAGTTGGACATTATTCTTTTTTTTTTTTTTCCAGAGGAGTAATTGAAAGTACTTGGATCAAAAACAGTGCAATTAGGCAGTGGCATGGATAGGAGTAAGATGATTGAGGGTAGAGAGGAAATCTTGTCCCACCACTGGTCAGGCACTAATGTAAAACGTGAGATGTGATTATTCATATCACCGCTTGCATATATAAATATTCTTATTGGATATAAAATTAAAATAAAGTGAAAGAAAACTAATTTTCATGTTACTACATTCTTAGGCAAAGGCTTAATGACATTTTTCAAGAACTGTTTGAATTTAAATTGGAAAAACTGCTAGTATCTGAAATATGCAAAGTAATTTGGGGACTGGAGTGATTGAAATGCAACAATACTGGCTGGTTATTTGCATGGGCTTTTATTATCTCAGTTTCTACTGGTAATATATTTACATATCTAAAAGCTAAGAAATCTGTGAAATCTTGGGAGAGAAAGTTTTATGTAACATTTTCCCTTATGATATCCAAATACAGTTTTATAATTAAAGAATCTGACATAATAAGGCTCATATAAATTTAGTGAGAAATTCTGGACCTCCAAGTAAAAAACTTGGGAAAATATTTTTGTTGTTACTTGTTTATTATTAAGAGCAAAATAAGCAGGTCCTTAGCCATTTGCTCCATCTCCTGACTTAGAAATAAACTGGCTTTGAATGGTATGCCCTCAAAAGAGAATGAAAAGGACAGGCCACTGGGCAAAGCTATATTCAGCCTCTAATGGTCCTTTTCAAACTTCACCATTCAGTCAAGAGCCTATTAACTCTCAGCAAGTGAGTAACTCCTATAGGTTTAGAGGATTTACCTTGAAGACCTTTTAAAAATACAGTATTTCATGGAACTTTAGATGTCTTTGACAACACCTCAATAAACATCAGGTCTTGGGAAGAGGCAGGGATCTATGGTTCATTAGCCTCTTGGGAGCCCAGAGCTAGAGTTGCCTTAAGCTTATCTGGGGCAATTTTCTACTGTTGTTCCCACCGAGTTTTTACTGAAGCATTCCTCCTCATTTCCAGTCTGCTCTTAGAAGACAAAGTTTGCTATAAAACCTAGAGAAATAAAATATATATATATATATATATATATATATAGGAGGCCATTTTTGCTCAAGAATAGTTTTTCTCCTTTCTTTTGTCTCAAACTAAATCTATGGTCTCCAGCCAAATTTATTTGCTTAATTGGTAATCTGGGAACCTTTTCTTAGTGTGCTTTCTTGGTGACAGTGTTGAAAATGACAACCCAAGCTGACATGAGTAAGAAGCAGTGTGATCAATTTCTGTCCACATTAGCCTTCTGGGCTGTGTGAGCCAAGCTGTTTTTTCCTTTGTAGGCTGCTTATGCAGAGCTGGATAAATTGTTAAAGTAAGCCTTCTCAGGTGATACATTTATTTTACTCTGTGACCCTGAAGTTACTAACCAGCACAGACTGAGGGGGATTTAGGCTGGAACACTCATAGGAATGCAGAGAAAACAAGAATTTTAATAATGTAGAGAGGACAAAAAAACCCAAAACACACAAAAAACCTGTATTCCAATATTATTATTATTATACAACAATGTCTTGAGTATCTATTATGTGCCTAGCACTGTGCTATGTTCTTTATATAATATGCTGATTGTTAATATAATATATATATTTGTTGTCTCCACATGGTTTTATTTGTTTTCTAAACTTCACTAAGAAAATTGATTTCTATGAGAAGATGATATAAAAATATCTGTCATTACCTGAAGATCTGTAATGTGCCCAATATAAAATGAAACTAAAATATATTAAATTACTTGTCTTTGTAATTTATACCACTGATAAGCACAACTGGGGTTAAAGCCAGGACTGTTTCCATACAGATCCTGAAGCTTATACAAAAGAAGACTACATTTGACCTCCTTATCTTATTTGTCTATTATTTTCCCTCTAATATCTCCTGACTCCTCATTCTACCTGGATCTTATTGCTGCTCTGAAAACCTGTCTAAGGCCAAGCTGTCATGAATCCCAACCCTTCCATCTTCTTCAAGGCATCTCTTCATCAATTATCTCCTTTCTGTCCTCTATCTACAGCCTTTTCTTCACTCTTTACTCCCTGACATCACCATTTAAACATTTTTTAGAGTCTCCCTTCTTAAAATAAAAATATAAAAATCTCCTCCACTCCAAGGTAGCCCTCTTGTCTTTCTCCCTTTAAAGCTAAACTTCTTAGCAATGTTGTCTCTACTCCCTGTCTCCACTTCCTGAACTATCACTTATTCACTCTTTAACCCATTAGGCTGGTCACCTCAGGGACACAGTTCTGACCAAGGACATCAACAAAATCTTTGTTGGAAAATGAGTAGTCTTTTCTCAGGTTTCTGATCAAATATCAGAAATATTTAGTACAGATGACCACTTCTTTTTTGAAATCTTCTCTTCCCTGGGTTTCCATGATACAACCTATTCTCTTTTTCGTTGTCTTGCTCCTTCATAATCTATTTTGTAGGCTCTTCCTTTTGAACTGAGGCCGAAATTTTGATGCTTTCTCAAGGTTCTTCTCTGTTTTATACATAAACATTCTCCCTGGGAGAGGTATTCCTCAACATGGGTTTCTGTTGTTATGTCACTGCCACTGATCTCCAAACACTGATTAGTCAGTCAGATCATTTCTTTTAAAATTTCATATCTAGATGGGGCAATCTACTCCTGTAGTGATACTGCCTTGGAAACCCAAGGAGGGGTCACTATGAGTCAGGTCCGACTCGACAGCACATAACAGCAACAACAACATACCAAAGTGCGGTGTCTCTATTGAATCACTTACTGATGAAGATCAAACACTACAGTCTTCACTTTGAATTGCACCTCAACAAAAAGAAAATAAAAATCCTTACCCTGGGCCAACATCTTGATAAATGCAGAAAATATTGAAGTTGTTAAGAATTTAATTTTACTTGGATCCATGGTCAATGCTCATTGAAGCAGCAGTCAAGATATCAAATGACATTTTGCATTGGGCAAATCTACTGCGAGAAAGACCTCTTTAAAGTGTTAAAGAGCAAAGATGCCACTTTGAGGACTTTGGTGTGCCTGACCCATGCCATGGTACTTTACATTATGTCCTGCGCATGTGAAAACTGGAAGACCAAGGAAGAATTGATGCATTTGACTTATGGTGTTGATAAAGAATACTGAATATACCATTGTGTGCCAGAAGAATGAACAGATCTGTCTTAGAAGAAGTACAGCCAGAATGAATGCTCCTTAGAAGGGAGGATGGTGAGACTTCATCTCACGTACTTTGGTTGTTATCAGGAGGGACCAGTCCCTGGAGCAGAATATCATGCTTGGTGAAGCAAAGCATCAGCAAAAAAGAGGAAGAGCCTCGACAAGATGGATTGATAAAGTGGCTGCATCAGTAGGCTCGACCTAACATCCATTGTGAGGATGGTGCAGGACTAGGCAACACTTTGTTCTGTTGTGCACAAGGGTGCATGAGAGGTGACTTGATGGCACCTAAGAACAAAAACAACAGTGTCTTTCAGACACTCAAACTCATCATCCCTTTTCCTACTTCCTTCTTCTGCTTCTTATCCTGGATATGCTCATCCACTCAGTGACGCAAACCAGAATTCTAAGCTTCACTTTGAAATTGTAATTGAGTAAATCACCAAGTCCTATGATTTCCATGTCTTAAATATCTCCCAAATTGGTCCATTATTTTACATTTCTACTACTACTCACTTAGGTCAGGACATCCCTTTCTCTAGATCACCCTGTCTCCAATATTGCCCTATCCAAATTAATTTTCCACAGTAGAGCCTAAGTGATGTTTCTGGAAGGAAATATATACATATATATATAATTGCATCATGACTTCCCTTAAAACTCCCAAAGATAATATATATATATATATATATATATATATATATATAAAATTGCATCATGACTTCCCTTAAAACTCCCAAAGATACAGTTCTAAAGTTGCTTCTCATTACTCCCAGATTATGCTGTCTCCAATATTGCCCTTTCCAAATAAATTTTCCACACTAGAACCAGAGTGATCTTCCTAGAAGAAAAGCAAAACAAAACCAAATGATTACATTATAATCTCCCTAAATACTTCCAAAGAAATAACTCTAAAGTTGTTCCTCATAACTACTCCAATGAACTCAAAGTTTAACATCACTTAGAAGGCTACTTTGGAAGGAAGGTTGGGGAATCTACTTCTGTAGTGATAGCACATCAGAAATGCAAGGAGGGGTTGCTATGAGTCGGGTCTACTCGACGGCCCATACCACCAACAACAGAAGGCTACTTAGAATTTGGCCCCACTTCTGCATTCTCACCTTTTACGATTCTCTTCCACCTCTATGCCATCATATTAAATTTCTCTCTTGCCTCTGGAACTTTCATACGTGGTTACCTTTCCCTGCAAAGCTCATTTCCCTCTTTCATCCTGCTAACTCCTACTCCATTCAGGTCTCATTGTGGACATTACTTGCTCTGTGAAAATTTCAGTGATTTCACCCCTTCATTCTGGGTTCAGTGGGCTGTTTACTTAATCCCACTCTTCTTTATCTTACCAAATTGTCATTGTTGTTTATGTGTCTGTATGCAAGTTAGTCTGGAAACTTCTTTTTAAGGGCAAGTATTGCAATGAGTCCTGGTAGTCCAGTGGTTAAGCACTCAGCTGCTAGGTGAAAGCTCAGCAGGCACCAGAAGCTCTGTGGGAGAAATATGTGGCAGTCTGCTTCCATGAAGATGACGGCCTTGCCAATCCCATGGGGCAATTCTACTCTGTCCTGTAGGACTGCAGGGTATTGCAGTCAGCCTGAGGACAATGAGTTTGGGGCATTGCATCTGCTCTCCTCCCACTGTAGTCTCTGCATCTTGCACAGAATGTGGCACAGACAGAGAATATGGATTTGTTTAGATAAATCAGTGTTTCCCCACTGACACAGTTACTCAGTCTAGACCTGTCAGAAAAATACCCAGACATTATGAACAGTAGAAGAGGGATCTTAGTTATGTGTTATGGGAACAACTTTTTTTGTAGGGCGAGGGTGGTGAGTCAGTAAATAACCAAGGACTGTGAGAAGTGCCTTATGGAAAGAAAGCCTGCTAGAGAGATAAGGCTATAGATCCTGTAGAAATGAACCCAACGAAAGGGATGCATTTCCTTCTTTACACAGGAGCTTGAAGAGAATGAGTAGACTGTCTCATTTATAAAATCATATCTCCTCTACTAACAAGGGAGGTGTAACTCTAAAAGTCATTACAATCACCTTAGTTTAAAGATTGAACAATATAGGAAATCTCATTCTTCTCAGTGGATAAACTGGTATCTACCTGCATGTCATGATTCAGATATCACATTTGAACCACACTGGCTAATTCTGAATTTAGATATCATGATTTTCTAATTCACACTGTTTCTCTAGCATTGTCCAGTAGTGACAAATGTTGGTTAAACTTTTTCAGGACAATGAAAAAGGATTCTTTAAAATAACAAAAAACAACCAGGCAAATATATTTCCAAATAGAAATGAGAATTATAAATCAATGAAACATTTTTCTCAGAAGTCTGCTTTTAAATACACTCGCATTATTCTCAAACTTAAAAATATGTTAGGGTATTGGATTATGAACACGAAAACTGTAAGTACGGACATACTTGATGATATTGCAAGGAGTGAATCTAGTGTTCAGCTTGGTTTTCTATAAGAGCACTCTAAAAAGAACTGGAGAGCTATTATAGTTTCTTAAACTAAGAAAAAGGTATAGCTTTTACTTTTCGACAAGCTTTTCTGAGCAGAATCTCAAAAGTGCTTGAGAAAAGGCACTAAGAGTAATGTAAAATTCTCTATGGAAATAGGCTTAAATCCGGACTTCTGGAAAAAAGAGAAAGTAAATAATTCCATAAAATAGCTGGTAAAAGTACTTCTAATAGCTAAAAAAGGTTATATAGTATTTAAGAAGAATATTTAAGGGATAAGTGCTAAACATTAATAAACTGCTTAGCTTAAAAAGCACAGATAACCACCCTTGAGCATATTGTGCAATGCTAGCCACCAGAACAACATTTGTAGGTGTAATACTGTACTATTTGGATGTTACAGAATCCTAGAAGACACTTTTGATGCTCGGACATCCCTCATAGATGTATGTGTATATGTATGTATGTATGTGTGAGTTTTTGTGTAAATAGAATTCTGTGACCTTTTGTTGTTAGTGACCATCAAGCCAGCTCTTACTCATGATGATTCCATGTACAATGGAATGACACATTGCCTGGTCATTCATGATCTTTGGTATGTTCAAAGGCATTGTTGCAGCCACTGGGTATTTTGAGTGCCTTCTAACCAAGGGTATTCATCTTCTAACACTATATTGGGCAATATTCTGTTATGATCCATAAAGTCTTCACTGGCTAATTTTTGGAATTAGATTGCCACGCCCTTCTTCCCAGTCTATCTTAATCTGGAAGCTGCACTGAGACCTGTCCACTATGGGTGACACTGCTGGTATTTGAAATACTCGGGGCACAGCATTCATCCAGTGTCATAGTAACAGATAGCCACTGAAAATATATAACAAACTGACAGATGGCGGCATGACCTATTAGGAACTGTAGCATTTAAGGAATGACATAGGAGTATGTTTACTACTGTGAAATTTCTCTTTTAGGGAAATTCTGCTTGTTAAAGTGCAGACTCACCTCAACAACTTGTCAGAAAGAGATTTCCAGGCTTTGGTTCTGATCAACTAAATCAGAATCGTCAGGCAAGGGGTGGGATGTTGTCCTTTAAAAAGTCCTGTGGGCGATTCTGGTGGTCAGGTATTCTGAAGAGCTTCAATTTGGATCACCACACTCTTGATCTCAACTCCTTATTTCTCCTTGTCTTTGGCTATCTAATGCGGGTGTAAACAGTTTGTGTTCAACTACTAACCTAAGCAGTTGGCAGTTCAAACGTACCCAGTATGCTGCTGAGGAAAGACCTGGTGATCTGCTTCCTTAAAGAACACAGCCAAGAAAATCCCATGGAGCTCCTACTCTTTCACACACGAAGTCACCATGAGGCAGAATAAACTCAACAGCAACAGGTGAGGTGAGGTGATCTGACAGTAGGTTTTCTAGCCCCTTGCGTCCCATTTTCTTTGCATAAATATACTGTAGCTGGCCCACCCTTCTGGTGCCAGGTCTCTGCCATCATTTCCTCTGTAAATTACTCACCTTACTTAACTGTTCTGTAGGCCATGAGTGTGTGAGGAAATGGTTTGTCCTCTGCTGATCTTCCCATGACCCCTTGCATGTGACAGGAAGTCATCAGGGACCTTCAGTTTGATCTTGCTTGTCAGTCTGAACAATTCATTTCATTTTAAAACATCTTTGTTTCTTTGGAGAATATAATACTCAAAGAACAGGCCATGTGCCTATGATAAGTGCCAGCATCTGTGAGAGATTTCTAAATTTTGTCAATTCTCAAGTATCTTGAGGTGAACATTTTCACATCAAGCCTTCTTTAATGAACCCATTAGACACCAAATAGAACAAAAAGAAATTCCTGTGTGAAAGCAAAGGAAGCAGCCTTTTGGGTCTAGGAATAAAATAACACAGCTGAGGAAAGATGCAGATATTATCAATGTTTATGATTGGTTTAATTTCCAATCAAAGAATACAATCAAAAGAGCATTGTTTCTTTGGTGGTATCTATACCAGTTCAGCCAGTCTGTGGGAAAGCTAATGTCATAGGAGAAATAACAAGGGCAGGAAATAAAGCAAATGGAAAGAGGGAAACATATGGAAGCAAAATCACTGTTTGTGGCAGTGTGACAACTAGGAGAGATTTGTTGTAGCAAATAGCAGGTGTTAGCAGCAAAAGAGAAGGGGCAACAGGAAAGGGAAAGCTCTTCAGTTTCGTGGGGAGAGACAAACAGCCACCTGTGCTTCTAAACTGCAGGCTTTAGAGTCATTAGACACGCTTTCTCAACCAGTTTTCCACGGGGTGCTCTTTTGATTGACTTCTACTTCTGTAGCAGGTTTCATGGGAAAAGGGGTCTGTAGTTAAATAAGTTTGAGAAAGAGTGGATTAAAAAAAGTTATACGGGTTACTACTGATTTTCTCAGAGTCTTGAAAAGGCTCACTTGCACTATGAGATGTCAGGAGGGGGTATGCAATACATAGTGTTGTTAAATTCATTGGATCATGGATGCTCCCTCTTCTTGTGGTCAACCTTTTTGTGGGAATACTCCACCCGGCTCCATTCTGGGAAGCATGACATTAGGCCATGGAATACCACAAAATTTCCCATCTAGCACACAAATAAAATGATTATACTTATTTGTGGCAACAGGAAGAGACAACCAGTCTGGGGGATCCAGCCACCTGACGCATCCTGAGGGCAAAGGTGGGTTAACACATAAATTCACCTGTTACCCACTCAAGGCGCATGAGAAATTTTGTACTAGACTTTATCCTTTCTTAGGGCAGAGACTGTGCATTACTTTAATGGACATTCTCCATGGTTTGGAACAGAGACTGGCACAAAGCGAGTGTTCACTAGTTAGCATGAATAAATGAATAGATTCATATTATGAATATGAGACAGATATTTGGCAACCGCCTGTATGTACCTTAGCGTGGTGGCTTTGAAAAGATTAGTGCCTTGAGATTGTGTGAATCAAAGAGCCAACTGCACTTCAGTGATGATGTGCCCTTCAAAACATAACCAATCTTGACAAAGCATATGACAAGGTAAGACGCGATCTGGTGCAGAACTCTAGTCTACGAAAACAAAACAAAACCAAGTACTGCCAAGTCAGATCCAACTCATAGCGACCCCTCCTTGGGTTTCTGAGGCAGTATCACTACGGAAGTAGATTGCCCCATCTTCCTTCCAAGGAGTAGCTGGCGGGTTAGAACCGCCAGCCTTCTGGTTAGCAGTCAAGTGCCTTAGTCACTATGCTACTAGAGCTCCCAGAGCATGTATATGTGCAGTGTGACAGAACTAGGTCCATAGGTAAAAGCTATGCTTTTCTTTCTTTCTTTTTTTCTCTTTATCTTCAGGCAAAAGGCTGGAGGGTAAAAATGTGCTGTTACTCATGAAATACAAGAGGGATACTCATCAATGACTAGAAAAGGGCAAGTGCAGACAAACATTGATGGTTTTGCACATTTCTCCTGTATGACATCATGGTCCCAAGAGAGAAGCTAAAGAATTTACAGTGTAGATGTGGATTCATTTACAAATTTGGAGTATATGATGGTGAGGAGCCCTGGTGGTTTGAACCCACCAGCCACACTCCACAGGAGAAAGATGAGGCAGCTTCCATAAAGATTTGCAGCCTTGAAAACCATATGAGGCTGTTCTGCTCTGTTCTATAGAGTCACTGTGAGTTGGAATTGACTTGACAGCAATGAGTTTTTGCCATACAAAGGTACCTGATCAAATTAATGTAAGTGGTTAGAAGAGTTAGAAGATATATTGTCTCTTTTTAATATTCAGTAATAAGAAAATATTAAGAAACAAGTGCAGCTGATTCTGCTATGAGTATTTCTGAACGTTGGTTTGACATTTCAAATTAGCATTCTGGATACAATTAATGAATAAAAAATGACATCAGCTCAACTATAAGGAAAAGGTTTGTCATTTTTACTAAGAAATAATTTCTGAGCACAGTGTAGTCCTGAAGAGTTTCATAGTGTTGAAAAGTTTTGTTTTGATCATATTTCTCAATTTTATCCTGGCACAAACCAGTAACTCAAGCATCTGTATGTTTAACCAGAATAAGAATGAAAATGATGATGAGAATGAGAAAGATCAATGGCTCTTCCATGATGTGAAGATCCATCACAGATTTCTACACTATCCCCATTTAACCTCTTACAGAGACAAGATCATAAGAATGCACACATCTTTTCATGCCCAGTTTTATACTTCTTTCTCTAATGTCGGTAAAATCTTATGTCTAGTTATTGTTTGGTAAAATAATAACCAGATATTTTATTTCATTATTATTTACCAACCAAATTCTTACCTTGATGAAGTATATATTTTTATCATCCATGTAAGTAATGTAAGTGAGCTAGAAGATTGATCTCAGCTAGTATGTGACCTGGACAGTCCTGTGTTATGTCTATTTTCCCATCTTAATTATTAACAGTGTCCCCTCTCACTCAGAAGTGTCCCAGTTTGGATGATAAATGATATGAACACCTGAATTTAAGGTTATGGTGAAGTACCTGTGTTTCATTGCATTCAGAACACAAAGGTTATCTTTTGAAGATGCTCATATGTCAAAGGATACTAATATCCACAATGAAGAGGAATTTTTGAGAGGGTGGGAAAACTTTTTGGAAGGGGCTGCTCCATTTATCTTTGATTCGTTAATTCACCTTCTAAGAAAAATCAGTTACCTTACATTGTTCATTTTACCATATAGTTAATGATACAGCATTCTACCTTTATTAGAAAGAAGCAAGTGATCAGGAAGCAAACTACTTTCAATAAAAAGATTTCAGGTCGCATCTAGGGTGTGATTACTATTGCTATGCACTCTGAATCATCAATGCCTGAATCATCAATGTCCTCTTGAAGTCTCACTCAACCAGAACATACTACGTTTTATTCCATATCTTTTGTTTAAGGATGGAAGTTTAAAATATACCATGAGGAAATATCAAAAATTAAATATTCTTGGTATTTGAAGTGTTATCCTCCAGTTAAGTGCAAATCTTTTTTTATCTAGGACAACTCATTTCTCAAGTATTCTAAATAACTGTGGATTCAGTGTTTTTCTTTCAGCTTTGAACAATTGATCTGCTTCTAGCACTTCCTAAATTACTAGTCAGTGATAACTTTCAGTGAAAAAAAAAAAATTCGCCAGAAAAAGTTAAGGATGTGATGTGGGTCTAAACAGTTTCTTTCCACTTGGACACCATTTATAGCTTAGAATTAGTTATTAACTAAATGGTACTTTGTGGTCTTATAGTTTAGAAAGTGTTACCTTTTAACAGGTCTAACTTACTCCCAGTGTATAATTTACACTCTCTGAGTACATGGTTAACCACTCAAGAAATCAATAGGGGTTATAAAACATGTACAAATTTGAATTTGGAGACAGTCAAACACCTATTTTGTCCATTAGAAATAGAACAGCTGACATTTAGAATTGAAGCTTAAAAGGAACCACTTATTTGAAAATAGAAAAAGCACAAAATGACTATGTCCAGAGATGGGAGTGAGTATGAGATAGGTAATTCAAACAGAGACCTTCACTTTTGCTTAACTGATTCTGTCAATATCAACCCACAACTTTTGACTCTTGGTGAGTGACCAGATAGCACTTTTGCAATCCAAAGAATGTAAGAAATATGTTTTCTCTTATGACATTTCTAATTTAACTATACTTCAGTCCTGCTGTATTTAATTAATTCATCCATTCATTCACTTGAAAATATTGACTAACCTCCTATTATGTGCCAAATGTTGTTAATATTCCAGGTACAGATGTACAGTAGTGATTCAAATAGACAAAGTTCTCTCTTCATGGGCATACATGCTAGAGACAGACAATATATAAAAACAAAAACAAACAAAAAACTAAAAACTAAACTAAAATGTTATGAGAATGGACAGGATGTTCAGATATAAAATGGCAGACTGAGAGGCCTTCTGGGAAAGAAGTTCAAGAAAGAGCCAGCTAGATGAAAAGCCTGAGAAGAGTCCTTGACTGAGTGAACATCATGCACAAAGGAAGTCTCTAATGTAACAAAGAGATTTCAAAAACCAGCTTTATGGCTGGAGAAGAGAGTGCAAGGTAGAGAGAGTCAAAATGAGGTGAGAGAGGTCAGCAAGAGCCTTTCTAAGGAATTTGTATGCCATGCTCAGGAGTATGGATTTAAGTTAAAGTGCACTGGAAAACTAGATAATTTTCAGCATATTTGACTGGTAAGAAGGCGGTCTGGTGGTGTAGTGCCTAAGGCATTTGACTGCTAACCAGAAGGTTGGTGGTTCAAACCCACCAGCCACTCTGCTGAAGGAAGACTGGAAAATTTACTTCCGTAAAGATTTACCACCTTGGAAACCCAAAGCGGGTCACTGTGAGTTAGAATTGACTCGATGGCAGTGAGTTGAGTTAGACAGGTAAGGAAAAATCATAATTGAGGATGAACAGAAGAAGCAGGGAGAGCAAATGGAAGCCATTAATATGGTATAGATTAAAAGATAAAGTCCAGAGTATTGCACTAGGATAGTAGCAATGGAGAGATTAAAAATAGCTTTATTTTGGATTTAGTATCACTTGTTGATGTGTTACAAAATGGGAGGAATGAATCAGGTATGAGTAAGCATTTAGCTTGAATATCTGGACAGTGCAATTTTAGACAATGGGGAAGACGGAAGAAAACACATTTAAGTGGCTCTGTATAAATATAAGAAAAATCCATTCTCATGAATTTTGAGATTGTATTGAAAATTCTGTTTATGTTTGGGTAAGTCTATAATAGAGATGATAGTAACTGGAAATAATTCATAGTTTAGAAGAAAAATTATTATGCATGAAGTACCTACTATATAAAGTGAAACAAATTTAAGATTATTAAATTGAAACTTTTATCCAAAGTAGGATGAAGGACATTTATAATTGCCCATAAGAGATATGGAGATGTAAATTTAAAGGTAAGATAATAAATATGAAATAAAAGGAAAAAACTAGACAATGAAGCAATGTCAGTGAGGAATGCTTTTAAAAGCAGTTTTCTCTCTTCCTGAAAAAAAATATCATAAGAAAATTGTTATTGTTGTTCTTATGTGCTGTTGAGTCAGACCTGACTCATAGCGACCCCTCCTTGGGTTTCCAAGGCAGTATCACTACAGAAGTAGTTTGCCCCATCTTCCTCCCGAGGAGTGGCTGGTGGGTTTGAACCGCCAGCTTCTGGTTAGCAGTCAAGTGCCTTAGGCACTATGCTACCAGAGTTCCTATAAGAAAATTAGAATCCTTTTAAAATAAGAAGTTTGTCGATATGTTATCTTCAATTTCCATTATATTTCATAAGTTTGCTTTTTTGCCAAGCAATTAATAAATGATGTAATTATTTTACATTTATTTAATAAGTTCTTTTGTAACTATTATTTTATTTAAGACTGAAACAACCCTAGGAGCTCCTAAGTTATTGTTATTAGTTGATGTCAAGTTGGGTCTGACACATGAAGATCTTATGTATAATAGAACAAAATGTTGCCTGTCCTGCTAGAATACACACACACACATATATTTTCCTTGATAAATCAGGAAGTTGAGGCCAGAAATATTTGATTTTATTTGCTAATGGCATATAGTGGATTAAAGGTTGAGAGTTAGTACCAGAAGCCATGTGTTCTTGTATTTCATATGTCTATACCTATATCCAGGAGCTCTGGTGGTGTAGCCTAAGGCATCTGACTGCTAACCAGAAGGCTGGTGGTTCAAACCTATCAGCCACTCCTTGGAAGGAAGATTGGGCAATCTACTTCTGTGGAGATACCACCTCGGAAACCCAAGGAGGGGTCACTATGAGTCAAATCTACTCGAAGGCAGTGAGTTTGCTTTTTTTTGTTTTATCTGTATCTATCTGTCTATCTATCTTTCTATTTATCTATCTATCTATTTATCTATCATCTATTTCTCTGCAGATATAACTTTTTAATAGTTTTGGATTTATAAAAAAGTAACAAAGACAGTATAGAGAATTCTTACACTCATGCCCAGTTTTACTTTGTGTCCTTATTTTTAAATCTGCTGTACTCGTCACCATTTTTCAATAGTAAAGAATTGTCTTAACTTGAACATGTAGAGTTTGGGGGAAAATGAAAGAGGCAGTCATCTGGATAATTCCAGCAAAGAAAGCAATTTTGTCTGAAAGATATAGGTAATTGAGACAGAATATTTTTTTTCTTTTTTGCCTGGAGAGATCTTTATGATTGTCTTCTTCCTCTACTCAAATCTGTAGATAGAGCTATAACCACAGGTGTTTCATTTACTAATAGAAAACGGTGTATCTTTCAATGTGAAGAATGTGGATTTTTTGAGGGCTACATTCTTGGCTTCTTCATTTTTTTTTTTCTTAAAAATAAAGTATATAGAATATTTTTCATTATAAAAGAAATTCATCTGCTTTTAAGAAAAAGTAGAAAATACACAAAGCAGAGGAAGGAAAGGAAGTACTCAATTTTCACAACCTAAAGAAACTATCAATAGTTTATTTACTGCTGATCTTTTTATCACACACACACACCTTTGGTTTGTTCATTGAGATTGTATATGGCATTATATTTATTTTTACCTTTGTTTTCAGGCTATATCAAAAAGCTGCTCTCAGGACTACCCACTCCAGAGCTGTTGAGTTGAGTCTGGCTCAAAGCAAGCCCATAGGACAGGTAGAACTGCCCCACAGGGCTTCCAAGCTTGTAAATCCCTACAGAAGCAGACTGCCTCATCTTTTTCCCACCGAGCAGCTGGTGAGTTTGAACCACTGACCTTTCGGTTAGCAGCTGAATGCTTTAACAATCGCACAACCAGTGCTCTTTGTTTTCAATACTAGAAGAGTTACATTTTTCAGTGTGGTTATTTATAAGCAGGCCATTTAGTTTTTGGTTATGCTGGAGGGAGTGTAATCCTTGTACATCCTAATATGTTAGATGAGCCAGTAGTTGATGGTACAGATTTAAGAATTTAAGATAATGTTGGTGGGAGAGAAAATGATATAAACTTTTTGAAACAAATGTGGCATCATGTATCAAGAGCCTCTCAGGATTCCCTCCACCTTTCTGTTAAATTGGGCCAATATAAGCCTTTCCCTTTATCATGTTTTCAAGCCAGAGCATTCCAAAAAAATTAGGAGAAAAATACAATCATGAAGAGATTTGAGTACAATGGTTTTTCTCTTAATATCTAAATTTTTCTCAGTGTTGTATAAGAGATATTGAAAATAAAATATGTTTGCTGTTAGTCTCACAGTACATGGGAAAGAAGACTGGGCCATCTACTTCTGGAAACCCAAAGGGTCACTATGAGTCAGAATTCATATGATATAACAGTTCATATTATTCATATGATATAATAGTTTTGGTGATTGACAGTGAAATTTTAGTAATATTGAAAACAACATAATTTCCCTTGCAAATGCAGGGAAATTGTATAGTATTTACTCTGTCAAACTGCCTAAATTAAGAAAAAAAAAATTTTGCTCCTCCATCTACTAGTTATGGGACCTAAAACAAGTCATGTATTCCTCTGTGAGTCAGTTTCTTCATTTGTAAAATGGAGATGATAATATTTGCATCATAGGTTTATTGTGAGGAATAAATGAGAGGGTCCATATAAAAATCCTTAAAATAGCTGGTAAATAATAAATAATAAATGAATAAGTTGATATTATTTGTTATTATCACATGATGATTATCACTATTTATCACATTCATTATTTGTTCTTATATTTACATAGCCATATAATTATGTTTTACATCAAATGAGAATGAGGCAATGGGTATAAAATTAAACATTCTCTGTGCCCTCTCAGATCACTCTGCCTTTGTTCTTATGGGCATGCCTATCTGTGGAGAGATGCCTTGATTAGCATCTACAAGAAACTATTTAGCAGAAGGAAAAATGCAGACTTTGGATCATTTGTTATTGTTAATAGTCTTTTGGCACATTACTCCACTCTTCAAGGCTTCTGTTTCCTCATCTAAAAAAGAAGGAAATAGAAAAGCAAACAATCTAATACAATGCAGGGTGATGACTGGGTATGGGAGGCCAGAGGAGCCTACAAAATAGTACGAAGGTGGGGAGTGAATGGTCAGTTCCTTCCTTTTTAAAATGGGTGAAATAATTACATCTCAACATAAAGAAAACAGGAATCCTCACAACTAGACCAATAAGCAGCAGCATCATGATAAATGGAAAAAAAATTGAAGTTGCCAAATATTTCATATTGCTTGGTTCCACAAATCAACAGCAATGGAAGCAGCAGTCAAGAAATCAGATGACCTATTGCACTGGGAAATCTGCTGCAAAAGACCTCTTGAAGTGCTGAGGAGCAAAGATGTCTCTGAAGACTAAGATGTGCCTAACCCAAGCCATGGTATTTTGCATCACCTCATGTGCATAGGAAAGCTGAACAATGAATAAGGAAGACGAAAGAAGGGTTGATACTTTTGAGTTGTGGTGTTGGTGAAGAATACTGAAAGCACCATGGACTGGCCAGAAGAACTAACAAATCTGTCCTGGAAGAAGTGCAGCCAGAACATTCCTTGGAAGCAAGAATAATCAGACTTAGTCGCACCTACTTTGGTCATGTTGTTTGAAGAGACCATTCCCTGGAGAACTTGCCTGCTAACCAGACGGTTGGCGGTTCAAACCCACCAGCCACTCCTCGGAAGGAAGGTTGGGCATTCCTACTTCCGTAGTGATACTGCCTCGGAAACCCAAGGAGGGGTCGCTATGAGTCGGGGCCGACTCGACGGCAAATAACAACAACAACAACAACATTCCCTGGAGAAGGATATCATGCTTGGTAAAGTGGAAGGTCAACCAAAAAGGGGAAGGATCGTGGAATGGATTGACACAGCGGTTGCAATGATGGGCTCAGCAAGGATTGTGAGGCTGGCAGAGGACTGGGCAGTGTTTAGTTCTGTTGTACATAGGGTCACTAGGAGTCGGCGACGACTCAACAGCACCTAACAACAACCTGTAAACATTCTTAATATCACAGATTTGGGAGCTAGATTCTCGGGATTCAAATCCTGTTTATTTGTGATTGTTTTTTTCTTTCTCACTCTGTGACCACAGGCAAGTTATTAAAACTTTATGCGTATCTGTAAAAATTTCTAATGTCTGGCACAGAGTAAGTATGCAATAAATTATAGTTATTTCAAATGAATATGTGTAACGAATACATGAGATAAGTACTTATTTAGCACAGTGTCTGGCACATACTAAGCACTCAATAAATGAAAGTAGCTTTTAAAATCATTATCATTACCAGAGGAATGATATCTAAGCTAAGGCATGAAGAATGAGTAAGAATTAGACAAGCAAAAGAAGCCTAAGAGTATTGCATGTTGGAACAATACATACAAAGGCAGACATGGGAGATAGAGCATGGCTTTTTCAGAGAGCTGGCACTGTCTGGGGCATAGAGAGTAAAGGGATAAGGTAGGAAGTGGGTATGAATTAAGAGGTGTGATGCAGGCTCTACAAGTTATGGTGCAGACCTGTATGTATAGATACGTGTGGTGCTCTGACTCTCATGGGGAGCCTGCCTCTCCAGCTAGCCCAGCAGATACACCACCATGCTGGTTTTAGTCAGCCTTTGATTATACGTTGTTGCTAAATTATGGGAGGGGTTCAGTTATATGTAGTAATGGATACTTGTAAGCACACTAGGGGCTGAAGGAAGCCTGGATAAAAACCGGAGGCAAAAGATTACAGGGTCAGTAAAGACACACTTCCTTTTGACAGTCTACAAAGGAGGCAAAAACCATGGTGTCTCTATTTCTAATAAAATGATTTATCCTCCATGAAGTCTTATAAAATGAATGGAATTCTATCTTGGCAAAATAAAATCTATCCCTTTAGGCCATTTCTCCAACTAAAGGCAATATTAAAACTGTAATCTGAATCACTTGCATTAATAATAACAAATCTTACTACTTGAAATGTATTCTATATATATTAGACACAAGAATTGCTGACATAGTATTGTCTATTCTCATGGTAACAAGTTTCCTACAATAAGAAAACATCTATTTCCCTCTGTTTAAAAATAACTGTAGTTTTTATGTTTGATGGAATGATTAGATTCTGTAATACACTGGAAAAAATCTTGCATGATATTCATTCATTGTGGCAGTATATCATAATTAATGAGCTTTTCTTTGTCATTAATAACAGAAGATTATGAATAAAACATACTAATATCTACCAGATGTTCAGAAAAACATAAATATCTACACGTCAGCACATTTTAGCAAAAAAGTCTACAAAATTTTCTCTTCCTTCTTTTCCCTTTTTTAGTTCTCTGAGTATGTTCTTTGATATCTTTTAATCCTCATTAGGGATTTGCTTTTAGTTCCTATAATACCTGCCACAAGGGACTGCATTTTTTCAGATATAACCAACACTCATATTGCTACCTTTTCCCTCTTCCTCTATGTACGAAGAGGCAAGAAGGTGTAATGAAAAAAGATCAGCCAGTTTTGTCATTCAATAGACCTCAGTTTACAAACACTCAACACTTCTTAATAGCTAAGGGACTTTGAGTAGATGGCTTAAACCTTTTGAGTCATTTTCTTTATCTTTACAATTGAGATAATAATTCTTTCTTTGAAGGGCCAATTTAAAGAGGAATACCAATAAAGTGCCAAGCACATGGTCTTGTTCAATAAAAGGTGGTAATTATATGACCCATCTGAAGACACTTTAGATTTCTTGGCTTTCTTTGACTACTGGATTTTCCATTTTCCCCCACTGATACCTTAAGTTTATTAAAATTTCTCTCTCTCTCTCTTTCTCTCTCTGAAATTCAAGTGTTTTCCATCAGTTATCATCTTGGAAGCTTATTCTCTCAGCCCCAGCTTCCTTATAAACATGCTAAGAAGGAGGTCAGGCTTTTTTATGCTTTCAAATGCACAAAATGAAATTGTGGTACAGGGACTACCTGACAGATTATGGGCAGCTCCCCTTAGAAGGGAAACACAGCTCCCATTTGAATTCCATGAAATGGCTAGTAAAAATTCCATGCAACAATTTATTTTTATTTTTTCTTTTCCTGGGGTAAATTCTGTAGTCTCAACTTGGAAAGGAGCAAAATGTTCTACCGTAAAAATAATACCTGGGCACCAAGTCTCCAGGAACGGGCTGCCTATTCAGGTGAGACTAATTAACTCCTCCAGAAGCTGGGAGTTCCATAACAGTGTAGGAAAAATATAAATTATAGAATGGTACTTTTGAGTGCTGGAAGGATAATTCATGTAATATAGAGGAGTTATTTATCCCCACCTGGTAGTTTACATACTACGGTTTACCAGAGGTATTCTCCCAAAGTGACCATCTTGTACCAAAGCAATGGAACAAATATGAAATAGAAAATTAAAAGCTGTTACTTTTTTTGGTTCAACCTTTGGAACTTCACATAAAGAACAGCAGTGGCATAGAGAATTCTGGTTTCCATGTCAAAATTTTGAAAAGAAGCCAATAATTGATAATTGAGTTGTCATATTTTTACTCTGTGAATTCCTCCCCTTCTAGTTGGTTCTTTTTTCTTAACCATTCAAACGCTGTAGGGTTTGATTTCACGTTGGTTTCGTTTTGGGCCACATGGTCTTTGACCTAGAGTGCCACAACCGTGTTAAGAGCTAGTGATGAAATGCTCTTTATACCCCGACTCACTGATGTTCTGTTTACTTTGTTTTGATATAGAAGTTGGCTAATGCTATACAAAGTCTCCCTTCTCTAGAATTCAGAAATCAGCTTATTTATATGTAGCTATAGCTATATGACATTTTCAAATGCCATACATTTGCATATGAAGGTCTCTTTCTTCCCCTTTCAGAAAACAGACTGCTATTACCTCCACAGCAATATTTAAAATTATATTTTCTATACAGGTCCTTCCTTAAAATGTTTTTTAAACGACCAGTAGAGATTAAAAATCAACCAACCTACCAACCAACCTTCAAGCTGGAATCTATTACTTTTTTAGAAAAATTTTAAGGGTGAGCATTAATTATATGATTAGTAATTTAAGAGTTTACTTTATGATTAGTATATATGTCTTTTAGTAACTTCTGTTTCTATGGCTTTGTACTGAAATTACATAACAGGAATATTAATATTTTTAAAATCTCTCAAGAGGAAAGCAAAAGTGACAACAATTTTGTATGGAGTTTATTTTAGAAAGTTCCTGTAGTACTTGGAGGACATTATGCTGAGTGAAATAAGTCAATCACAGAAGGAAAGGTTTATACATAGAAGGAAATTTTCTTTGTTGGTTGTCAGGGATGGAGGCAAGGGAGGGAAAATTTCTAGATAGACTGAAAATATACAAAATATTATTAGTGGTTACCAGAGGTAGGAGGGAGGGGGAAGGGGAAGGGAGAAGCTTTTATTTGGGGCACATTATGTTTATACTAATGTTGTTGTATACTGCCAGGGAGTCCTATCGGACCCACCCCTCCTTGGGTTTCCGAGGCAGTTCCAAGGTGGTATCACTACAGAAGTAGATTGCCCAATCTTCCTTCTGAGGAATGGTTGGTGGGTTTGAACCTCCAGTCTTCTGGTTGGCAGTCAAATGCCTTAGGCACTACACCACCAGAGCTCCCATAGGTGGCAGAATATTTTGGAAAAGGATAGCAATAATGGTGGCACAACATGAAAGATGTCCTCAATTTCTCTGAGCTGTATATGGGAAAGTTGCTATGTGGTGAATGTCTTATGTATGTTTTCACCACACACACACACACACACACACACACACAAGAAGCTCATGTATTTTGGTTTCTGGAGAGATTGCCTGTCATTGCCACCTATTTATTTATTCAACAAATAATTATGTCATGCCTCCTATATGTCAAGCATTTTATCAAGCACTTGTTTACAGTGGTGAACAAGACAAGTTCCCTGCTCTTAGTGCTTATAGAGAAAGAAGATAGAAATATAAAAATACAAACACACAAATACGTGAATAAAATTCCACGTGCATTATGCACTGTGAAGAAAATAAAGCAGAGTGCTGGTGTAGAAATGCATGCGGTGTGAATGGGACATGAAGTAGTAGTCAAACACTTTTTCTCTTGAAAGGTCTTATTAGGAGATTAGAAGAAAGCATATCATTATGAGGACAGAACATGGCTAAGGTGAATTGTAGGCTTTAGACATCATTTAAAAGAAAAGTAAGTTTTGAAACTGCAAAGGCATTGTTAAATACAACTCTCAAAGTGAAAGTTTATTGAATACCAGGGCTTTGAAAATCTATTTAGATAAATATAAAAATAGGAGAGTTCTAAGGAAAATGAAGGAAGAAGGAAGGAAGCCAGCCAGGAGTGCAGTCACTGGATATCCCCCCAAGATCCAGTTGTTGCCAGTGCTCCTGGCCATGTGCTGACTGTCACCCAGGGGTTTGTTCTCGGCCCCCATTGGCTTCTTCCTTAGCCTGAGTTCTCTGGCTCTCAAGGCTCAGCTTCTGCTTAATAATTTTAGTCTCCATTTGTCTACTGACTTCTTGCCTCATAGGTTCAATTCTGTGATGATGTCTTCAAACAAAACAGTTCAAAATTGACTGATCATTTTGCCTCCAAAACTAATCTTCCTCATGTTTTCCCTATTCTGTTGTTGTTGTTATATGCCATTGAGTCGTCTCCGACTCATAGTGACCCCTCCTTGGTTCCGAGGCAGTATCGCTATGGAAGTAGATTGCCCAATCTTCCTTCCAAGGAGTGGCTGGTGGGTTTGAACTACCAACCTTCTGGTTAGCAGTCAAGTGCCTTAGACACTACACCACTAGAGCTAACTTTCCCTATCTTAGGAAACATCTAATCAACCAACCATGGAAACTTTGCATTTACCCTGACTGCCCTTGTTCTGGGAGCTCTGGTTGTATAGTGCCTAAGGCATTTGACTGCTCACCAGAAGAAGCCTGGCTGTTCAAACCCACCAGCTACTCCTCTGAAGGAAGGTTGGGCAATCTACTTTTGTAGTGATACTGCCTCGGAAACCCAAGGAGGGGTTGCTATGAGTCGAATCCAACACAATGGCAGTGAGTTTGTTTTTTTTTTTTATTCCCCTTGTTCTTGACATTCATACCCAGTCAATTACCAAGTCTGGTAACGTTTTCTCTCCTAGAGTCACCTAAAATCTGTTTCAACTTCTTTGCTATCACCATCACTACCAGCACACACACTTCATTGTTCTGTTTGGTTATCATCTTAGCCTCCTGACTTATCTTGTCTTCTGTTGTTATCTTCTCTAGGTCATTCCTCACTTTGCTGCCAGTGTTACTTTCTTTTCAATAAAGCTTTTATATCATTTAAAATACCTCAGTGACCCTGACAGAAGGATAAATTCTAACTTCCTTTGCAAATGAGAAAAAAGTCTTGCTTAAAGCCTAAAATTCTGTTACCAATTTATCCACTTTCTTTCCCCTTCTTTATCCCATGCTTCAGACACCAAACTCCTTGCTATTCCCTGAACAAGTCTGTTCATCAAAGTCTGTTTGCCTTTTCAAATACTGTTCCCTATATTTATAAAGCTCTTTTCTTTCAGCTAAGACCAGTGCAAACACCACTTCTCTGTAACATCTCTGACTTCTCTTGTTGCCAGTCATAGTTACCTCAACTGTTTCAATCTCTGTTCTATCACATAAGTATCTCTGAGGTATTCGTTTTTCTAAAAAGTCCTCATACTCCCTAGGCAGTTGTGAAGATATGTGCTAGCATGATGTTTATGTATTGCATGGCATGAGGTAGATGCAAAATAAATTTTAGTTTCTATTAATTTATTTCTATTTTATAAATATTAAAACATTATTTTCTATAAAAAATATTTGACTAAACCATCACTTATTATATGTGCTTGTTAGAGTAACATGGCTTTTTGACCTTAAAAAGCTTATCTGGTGTAGTTTGATCTTGAATTTCCTTATTTCAAAGAGTCAAAAAAATATTACCAGCATTAGTGAGAACTTTATCAACTCTCATAAGAAATTCATTAAAGTTATAGATTCACCAAAATTAAAATAAATAATAAGAAAAGAAATTCACTAAATTACAATTGTAAGCCAAAATAACTAAATCACATCCCCTCTAAGGCCACTGCATCCTCCATATAAATAGGTGTTGTGGGTCTCATGTTGTTTTGTCATATCTGCTCCCATGGAGTCCTGGACACCACCAGCATGAAGGACAGGACATTTGCTTCATATATGTCACAGTTAAACACATGTGACTTGCTAGTGTCTGAAAATAACTGGTACTTTTCTAGGCTCACCCTTTCAATGAACATGGGCTAACATGTCAACAATAACAACAATGATTCAGAAAAGACAATCTACTGATACACTAATCATTTTCAGGATTTTGATATATTACATGCAAATTCTGAGGCAAATTATTGTTTAACAAGAACTGAGCACTTCAATTTGTGGCTTTGTGTGACATTACTCTATAGGCTAACGGAAAGGCAGGCTGTTATCTGGCACATTGGAGATCATCTGTCCAAGACCTATGGTTTACTGATATGAAAACTAGAGATCAAAGAGGTGACATCAAAAGCAGGATGCAATACAGGTAACCCTGGGTGTTAGTGCAAAGAATAGAGTGCATTAAACTAGAATCGAGGGTATATTAAACTCAGTTCTGAGATTTTCCCTCCTCCACAGAAATGCTTCTGTTATTCAGTGATTCTATAACCCATTTCACAGGTGTTAGCAGAAGATATAGGAAATAGTCAAAAGGAAAAGAAAAAGACAAGAAGGGAGGAGAAAATGTTAAAGTGATTTGAGAAGAGTGAAAAGTTTACTGACTAGCAAGTTTTAGGGATTACGACTTTAACACCAGGAATAAAACATACCATTGTATTGCTTGAGTTTCTGATGCTGAACCACATTTTTCTATCAGAATTTCCATTTCATCACTTATTTTTCATGTAACGCAATATTTTGGCATTTAAATATTGTTAGTTTTATCAGAATAGCTTTTCCTTTACTCTCTTAATTTTAAAAGGTTTCCTTCATTCACAAGGTGTGTTTTTAGACTCTTAAAACTCTTGCTTAAGAAAAGTGTCTTGGGTTTTACAGTGAAAGTCATCAGAAGCCAGAATTCATTTAACAAAAATTAGTTTAAAGTAGAAATCCAAGTAGGAAAAAAACAAACCAAAGCCACTGCTACCAAGTGAATTCCGGCTCATAATGACCTTTTAGGACAGAATAGAACTGCCCCCATAGGCATTTGAAGCCTGTAAATCTTTACAGAAGTGGACTGCCTCATCTTTCTCCTGCGGAGCAGCTGGTGGGTTCGAACCGCTAAACTTTTGGTTAACTGCCCAGTACTTTAAACACTATATCATGAGCGCTCTTCACAGTATTTTCCATTAAGCAAAAGAAGGAACTGAGCATAGTAACTTCGTAGTGGGAACTCTGTCTTGCAGTAGAAATCTACTGCCTCTTTAATATTTGACAGTTTCAAAAACATTCTACATTTTAATGATCTTAACAACACAATACAAAAGGGGAATGACCAGTAATAGACATTGGTGGATCAGGATACTATGACAAATTGGATGAACTGACAGGCAGTTGATGAATAATTTTAACATGACCCTAAAAATAGCGGAAGGATGTTTGCACATTGACACTTATCTAAAGGCAGCTGGATATGCATGACCTGAGTTTTTAGACAGGTGTCAGGAATATTGATGAGTGGTATGAGGATGATCATTTTCTTAGCACTGTTGCAGGAGACAGTTTGCATGACTAATGATGCTTCTTTGTCTTTTTTTTTTTTTCTCCTAGGGGCAGAAAGGGATATGAACCTTTGTCACCCCAAGGAATGTAAGAATTCTGCCTGAAGGTAAGGCGAGAGAGCTTTATTCACCTAAAAGCACCATTTTCCTTTTTGGGGTGAGGGAATAGTAGTAAAATATGCAAGTGATCTTGAAATGTTGATGACAGGGCCATGTCGGATGATCATAACATGCTTTTATTAAGAGGGTTTTACCCCACGGAGTAGGAAGCTTGCACAGGTCTGAGTGCCCAGTGCTGTATCCTTGGTGCTGACAAAAGCAAGAGTGAGCGAAAAGTGACTTTGGGAGGCATCTGAACACATCCAGTGTTTGAGTGAGTATTAAGAACCACTCTAAAGGAGCAACACAAGACTAAGGCAGGAAATAAGAGGTGAGATCATCTGCCTAATATTTATATTCATTTCACGTTTTCAGAGACAATTTTCTGATTCAAATCAATTCAATATTGTTTCTAAATGCTGCATCTAGTGAGAAAGGGCTTTTTTCCCCAAGAATAATACTGTTTGCTCAGGTTTTTAAAATGTCACATAGGGCAGTGAATGAACTATGCTATTTCAAGGCTCAAAATTAAATACAAAGTCTAATAATAGTTTCTAGATGTATTCTGCTAAACCCTGACTAGCCATCTACTAAAAATATTATGAAAAGTAAAAGTAATATAAGCTATGAAAGAAAACTGCAGAAGGCTTTTTTTTTTTTTTTTTAGAAAAAAAAAAGGAAACCTTGGAAAAGAAGTCCCAAGGAAAAATCTTGGTTAATCAAAAAGAAAGCATTTCTTTTTTTCATATTGAGGATTAATAAATAATGGGCAGGTGACCAAGAAAATTTAAGAAATTTGTTTCCTCAAATGAATCAAAAAACAGAATATAAGGCTCATTTGTATGGGGAATTTTGGAATTTAACTTTCATGAAGAAAACTAGCTAGATTGGTTATTTCTTTATTTTCTGTTTAGCCAGAGAGGTATTTTTGTGAGAGGACAAAAGACTGTGACTGAAAATTCTTCCTTTGCTGGTATTGGGAAAGGTTTATATTTATTTGTATTGACTGATGAAATATATCCAAGGTAAAACTCATAGCCTAAAACTAGAAATGATGGAGTATGCCTTGCCTGGAATATGCTTTTAACATTTTTAGCTCATAATTTTTATTGGCACACTGCTGCATTCAAATTCTATAATAGATTTTTCTTAAGAGCGTTGTATAACATTACTGTTGACTAATACAATTTTAGTTCAAATTCTGAAATATTGTGTAGATGCTGAATCCAGAGGATTCTTCCATTCCTGAGGAATATGGTAAGGAAAAAGCAAGTACAGTCAGTTGAATGGTTGCTCCAAAAACTCTTGTGGTTTTGGAAAATGGAGTTTGAAAAAGACATTAGCCAATCAGAGGCCAGCCTGAGGCATACATTTGAAGCTGTATTCATAGAAACAGTAAGATTGAGCCCATCAGCCTTGTCAATTTATTATTTTATATTACTTAGTTAATAAATTCATATATGGAAACAGGAAGATGGCAATCTAGAATTTTAAAATCTTCAGTTTGGATTTTTCTAAAATTAGATCAAATTATGCTTTCCAAATAAAGTAAACAATTCAGCCTGGAAAATAATGAAAACTTTGATGATAATATAGAAAACATTTTAGAATAAGGAGGGTCCAACCCTTAAATCTATGCCAGCAATAATTCCTTATAAAAGCACACTGAGTTAGATCTTACAAAAAGGGCTTTTATATCTAATACATGTGAAAAAGGAAGAAGAGATGCAATCTTTATGTTAAGGAATTTCAGAAAGCTTCAAAGACTTTCCCAGATGACAGGATATTTGTAAGTTAAGAGGCAAGGTTTAGAATACAGATTTTTAATTTCTTGTCCAATGTGTTTTCCACAAAATTAGAACATCTCAATAGGAAATTAACAAATTCTATACAGAATAATAGTCAATAAATAGATTATAAATAATTGTATGCTATGTCACTTGTCTATATCAGAAAGATTTAATTATTTTTTTAATAGTAATTTTGGCATAAAACTAATTTAGATTGAAAAAAATTATCTCTCTTTTTAGGAATAGTCTGTTTTCACAAAGTACATCATAAGTTTTTCAAAACATTAACAGAAATCTCTCAGATACAATTTATCTCCTGATTCCTCCTTTTTAGGTAGTTTCTTCCCAGTTTAAAAAAAAAAAAATGGCACACATACTGCATGAATAGGTAGTAGTATAATGGAAGACAGAAAATAACATTGCTGTGAAGTTACTCATTTGTTTCACTACTAAAGTAATTACTATAGCAAAGACTTTCTCGTTTATCATTTCCTGTTGTCTTTGCTATTTTTTTCAAGTTGTCTTTTTAAACAAATATCCTCATTGTCCTTGTTGCAAAACCAATAACTTTATTTCACAAGATACAACAGCAAAGCAATGTGGTAAGGTGGTAAGGCTTGTTCTCTGTTCCAAGGAGTGCCTGTGCCTGGGAGATGCTTAACAGCATCACACATTCATGTCCTTCCTGAAGAGTGTGGAAGTCTAGCTAAGCACTATCTTGCCATTTAAGAGACATTCTTCAGGTTTCCTTTCTATTTCAACTATGAAGTTTTTCATGAAACACTTGAGGTCTAACACTGTATCAAGCATTTTTTTTTCCATATACAACACAGTTTTAGTCTTGCTGTTGAACAGTCTAATAGAATTTTGTCACTTGGTTTTAAATCTTTTTCTAGGAACCAAGGTTTGCCACAATTTATATTGTGGAAGTGTTCTGATAATAATAATAATAATAAAAAAATAATAAGTGCTTTTAAGTGGTTTTTATTTCCTCTTCAAAGAACTTCATTAAAATTCTTTCAAACACAGTCAGTGTCTTGTTCAGCAGCCTGGATAAAATTTGTAGTGAACAATTGATAGGAACAAAAAGCTTTGAACAGAGGAAAAACTAGAACTCAGATTATGAGTTAAGAATGGTTAGCAATATTGAATAAGATCAGAGATCCATTTTTCACTATAAGACTTTCCTTAATAACTTACGATACCTAAACATGCTCAAATATAATAAATGTAATTTGTCTTTTAATCAAATGAATTTTTTTTTTTAACCATTTAGATAACCTACTTTGGAGACAGATAGATATTCCCTCTTATTGAGAAAACTTAAAGGACATTTCTATCATGTTAAAAAGGTTGTGTGTGTGTGTGTGTGTGTGTGTGTTAAATGAGATGAAAAGAAGCTTGGACTAGGCCAGTTATTGTTGATCCAGAGTTGCGTCTTCTTTTGAGGCACAGGAGAACTGAGAAATGATTAGGGAGGCCCAGCCTTGGACTCCACTGTACCACCTAACTTTTAAATCCCACCTAATATGACCTTTCCCATAATTTCTAACACCATTAATTGGAGTTTCTCAACCTTGGCATATTGTCTGGATGTTTGGATGTCTTTGTTGTGGGGGATGTCTCTGGCTTCCTCCCACTAGATGCCAATAGAAGCCTCCACCACCAACCCCAGCCCACCGTGAGTCATGACAATAAGACGTGCTTCCAGATATGGCCAAATGTCCCAGGCTGGTGGGAGATGTGGTAAAATTGCCTGTAGTTAAGAATTGTAAGATGATGATCAACAGCTCTTCACTCAACTATGATTTCTGACTTAATTCTATATACTTGGTCATTGCTATTATTGTTATTGTTCATTTCTGTCAAGTTAATCCCAATTGATAGTGACTCTATATACTACAGAATAGAACTGCTACCTTAGGGTAGGATTGAGTGCAAACCATTTGTACCACTGAAAGACCTTATAATTGGTCACACAATCCAAACTAGAAAGACATCATTGTAACCTAATATTATTTTCAAATTTTACTGAAGGGAAAATTTATGCCCTGTGAGTTTTAATAGCCTTTCAAGATTAGTAGAGTTCTCTTGTGACAGAAAAAGCTAATTCAAAAGTTTCTGCATTCCTATTCCAGGTTCTTTTTCTTACAAAATGATTTTATAAGTGATTTATTCTAAAATACAAAAGAATTAAAGAAATAAATATGATTATACATATCACTGGAAAATACCCTTGTAGCCAATTCAAAACAACAGATAACAGGAATAAAATTTCTAGTTGATTTTTGAATGAACTATGTGATGCTATTCCAGTGGTATTAGTTTCATTATGGTGATCATAATCATGATAGTAATGAAGATGATAAGGGTTTTCATGGGCTAACATTATAATTACCTCTATTTCCTGATCACATACAATTCATGGCTAAGGTAAGCAGCTCAAAAGCATACTTACTTGCAGAAAACAGACAGATTGGATATTCAACCTAATTCAAAAACTCACTGCCATCTAGTCAATTCTGATTCATAGAAACCCCCATTGGATTTCCAAAGCTCTAAATCTTTATGGAAGTAGATTGCCTCATCTTCCTCCCATGGAGCAGCTGGCAGGTTTGAAGCCCTGACCTTCTGGTTAGCATCCAAAATTCCTTACTCACTACACCACGAGAGCTCCTTATGCAACATAATCATTCTTGTTGTTGTTGTTGTTAGATGCCATAGACTCATAGATGGCTCTGACTCATAGCAACCCTATGTACAACAGAACAAAACACTGCTTGGTCCTGTGCCAGCCTCACAATCTTTGCTATACCTAAGCCCAATATTGCAGCCACTGTGTCAATCCATCTCATTGAGGGCCTTCCCCTTCTTCATTAAACCTCCACTTTACGAAGCATGACATCCTTCTTCAGGGAATGGTCCCTTCTGACAACATGATCAAAGTAGGTGAGATGAAGTCTGGCCATTCTCACTTCGAAGGAGCATTGTGGAGCAGAAGATGGTGCTGTACCTATAGCCCACACATTTGTTCCCTCTAGCATCTTAATTCCTGAAAAACTAGGTGTAGCAGTTTGAAGCAGGGATTCTGGAGCTGTAAACTGCTGAGTAAATTAGAGGATGCCAGATTTAGCGGAGACAGAGAAAAAAAGCAGGGTAAACAGTTGGGAAAAATAAATGAATCAGCCTGGATGGCAGGAAGATGGAGAGGTGGAAGAATGGGAAACTCATTAGCAGTACAGGAGAGAGCGGTGGAGAGGAAAAAAAAAAAAAAGAAGAAGAAGAAGACAGGGCCACCACAGAACCCACAGAGGCTTCAGGGACTCAGAATACCCACACCAGAAGCTTCTGACAGTAACCTTGGGAGCCGAGCTGAGTAAATTGATAACCTTGCTGAGAAACAGAGCGGAAATCCCTGTGGCTCGGGCTGCCACTGAATTGAGAGTAGAGGGGGGGGGAAAGGAGGAAAGTCACTGCAGGTAGGTGGGACTTGGGAAGAAATCACAGCACAAGGCTGGGATTCAACTCTTCCACAACAGCGTCTTAGCAGAGAGTGGACCACGGTATGAAGTTTATGCAGCTTTCTGACCCAAGTGGAAAGTAGTGGCCCTCTAACCATTGGAGTCTCTGTCAGTTTTGAACTGTGGGTCTGTGAATGACAACAAAATGTCATCTTTTGTAGCCATGTCGGCAGACTCAAAACAAAATGCCAGAGGCAGCAGCAATTACAGAAACACAGAAAGAGAGGACTCACTACTGGCATCTTTTTTTTTTTTAATTTTATTTTCTCTCTCCTTTTTCTCCTTCTACCCTATCTCATCCAACAGAAGAACCACATTAAGAAAACACAGCACCTGCTTATCCCAACTCCAAATCCTCTTCATGACAAATGGAGACCAGCATCCACATTCCCAATAATGATTCCATCAACACAAAGAAAACTGCAGAGCAACACAACACATAAGAATTCATAACAACAACAACAATAAAAAAATAACCAGCTGCACACTTGCCAATATATTTAAACATAAAATCAAGGTGAAAACAATCAATATATAACTAACAGTTAAAGACCACAACTTCAGAATGTCTAGGGAACAACAGACAATGTCAAATCAAACAAACAAACAAAAAGCAGGAAAGGCAATAGAAATAAAACCCCAGGCTAAAGATTCATCTAACATGGAAGAAAAACTAAAACTAAACCAAACTCACTACCGTCGAGTCGGATCCAACTCATAGCAACCCCCCCCCCCTGGGGTTCTGAGATGGTATCAATATAGAAGTAGATTGTCCAACCTTCCTTCTGAGGGGTGGGCTGGTGGGTTTGAACCACCAGCTTTCTGGTTAGCAGTCAAATGCCTTAGGTGCTAAGCTACCAGAGCCAGGCAATAGAATTATCCAAAAAGGATTTTAGAAGATATATATATATATATATAGTACTCTCCAAGAGCTCAAGGAAACCACAAACAGAATCAAGGTGAACACATAGTATACTAGAAGAATTCAGGAAAACCATTCAAGAACAAAATAATAAGATAAATACACAATCAGAAATCTTACAGAAACAGCAATTAGAAATCCAGAAGATGAACACTAAAATTACAGAGTTAGACAACACAGGGGAAGGACAAGAGTAGACTAGAAGTGGCTGAAGAATGCATTTCCCAACTACAAGATAAATCCCTTGATGCCAGCCTGCATGAAGAAAAATCAGAACAAAGATTTAAGAGAAATGAAGAGAACTTTAGAGTTATATGGGATGACATGGAAAGAAACAACATACACCTGATTGGA
>NW_006921588.1:2634935-2652419 GCF_000298275.1 Orycteropus afer afer | reverse complement strand
CAGCAAAAAAAAAAAAAAGTCACTGCCATCAAGTTCATTGTGACTCATAGCGACCCCTCCTTGGGTTTCCGAGGCATCTCTATGGAAGTAGATTGTCCAACTTTCCCTCTAAGGAGTGGCTGGTGGGTTTAAACTGCCAGCCTTCTGGTTAGCAGTCAAAATACAGTAGGTGAACTGTCCATTGGATATGAGGGTGAAATTAAGACATTTTCAGACAAACAGAAATTAAGAGATTTTGTGAAAACCAGACCAACCCTACATTAAATGATAAAGGAAATTTTTCCAATGGAGAACCCACAACAGAGAACAACAAATTAAAATCAGGACATTTGACATCAACATTTAAAAACTAAATCAGAAATAGATGTTCAAAATAAGCTCATAAACATTGTACACAGTGAACAAGGGAGTCAATCTGCAGACAATGCCAGCAACAAAGCTAATAGAGGGAATAAAAATTCTAATTACAAAAGTTCTAAATGGAGAGAAAGACAGGACAATGTCCTTATAGAACAGACTGTTTAAGTATTAACGAGACAAGAATTCACTCCAAGATAACCAAAGAAAAAATTAACAATCCCTCTAAGCAAACCCAGAAAGAAGGAAAACATAATGGCTTACTAAACACTAAACTAACTTTAAAGAAGAAAAGAGAAGAAACACTTGATAACAAAGTGAACTCAGCATAGAAAAGTATTTAGACCAAGGGAATCTCAAACAGCACAACAAAAAAACAGAATAGAATGACAACAATCAATTCATACTTATCAGTAATTACACTCAATGTGAATGGACTAAATGCACCAGTCAAGAGAAAGAGAGTGGCAAATTAGATAAGAAAAGAAGATCCATCAATATGCTGCCTACAAAAGACCCACCTTCGAAAAAAGATAAAAACAAATTAAAAGTTAAGGGGTGGAAAAAAAAAATATACCAAGCCAACTGTAACCAAAAAAGAGTAGGGATGGCAATAAAATAGACTTCAAATTGAAAAACAGCATAAGGGACAATGCAATATATACGCACTGTCATCGAGTCAGGTCCAACTCATAGTGACCCCTCCTTGAGTTTCTAAGGTGATTTCACTACAGAAGTAGATTGCCCAATCTTCCTTCTGAGAAGTGGCTGGTGGGTTTGAACCACCAGCCTTCTGGTTAGCAGTAGACACTATATGATGTTAAAAGGATCAATTGACCAAGAAGACATTACCATAATAATTATCTATGCACTCAATGAAAATGCTTCAAAATATGTGAAGCAAATATTAACTGAATTGAAAGGAAAAATAGACAACTCTACAATAGCAGTAGAACACTTTAACACACCACTTTCAAGGAGGGACAGACCAACTAGGAAAAAACTCAGCACAGGTACAGAAGAACTCAACAACACAATCAACCAACTCGACCTTATAGATGTATACGAGCATGCCACCCAAAAAAAGCACAATTCATATTCTTCTCCGGTGCACATAGACCATTCTCCAGAATAGACCATATATTGGAACATAAAACAAGTCTCAATAAATTAAAAAACATTGAAATACTACAAAGGATCTTCTTGGACCAGTATGCTATAAAGTTAGATACCAATAATAGGAAGATAAAGGGGAAAATATCAAACATGTGGAAGTTGAACCATACACTGTTCAAAAACTACTGTGTAACAGAAGAAATAAAGTGTGAAATTAAAAAAAATCCTAGAAACAAACAAGAATGAAGATATATCTTAACAAAACTTATGGGACACAGCAAAAGTAGTGTACTTTGAGCAGTACTCAGAGGTCAATTTATAGCAATAAATGTACACATCAAGAAAGAGGAAAGAAACAAAATCAACACTCTGAGACAACAACTCAAACAATTAGAAAAAGAGCAACAAAAGAAACCTACAGCATCCAGAAGTAGGGCAATAATAAAGATCAAAGAAGAAATAAATGAAACAGAAAACAACAACAAAAGAGAAAATCAACAAAACAAGAAGCTGGTTCTTTGAAAAGATTAACAAGATTGAGAAACCACTGGCAAATCTAACAAAAGAAAAGAAAGAGAAGATGCAAATAACACAAATAATAAACAAAAAGGGTGACATCAAACAGAACCAATTGAAATAAAAAAGATATTGACAGAATATTGAAGAACTGTACTCCCGCAGATTTGAGAACCTAGAGGAGATGGACAAGTTTCTAGAAACACAAAACCTACCTTAACTACTATCTCAATTGGAGATAGAGTACTTGAACAGACCCATAACAAATGAAGAAATTGAGCAGGTAATAAAAGAAAAACTTCCCACAAGAAAAAGTCCTGGCCCAGATGGCTTCACTGGAGAATTTTACCAAATATTCAGGGAAGAGTTGACACCTACACTACTCAAACTATTCCAGAACATAGAAAAATATGGAATACTTCCAAATTCATTTTATGAAGCAAACATAACACTGATACCAGGGAAAGACACCACTAAAAAGGAAAACTACAGACCAATATACCTCATGAATATAGATGCAAAAATCTTCAACAAAATCCTAGCCAACAGGACCCAACAATACATCAAAAAATAATACATCCTGACAGAGTGGTATGCATACCTGGTATGCAAGGATGGTTCAATATCAGAAAAACAATCAATGTAGTCCACCACATAAACAAAACAAAACAAAATGATCATAACAATCAACACAGAAAAGGCATTTGATAAAATCCAACATCTGTTCCTGTTCAGATTACTCAGCACAATAGGAATAGAAGGGAAATTCTTCAATGCAATAAAGGGCATATATGCAAGGTCAATGGCCAACATTATTGTTAATGAAGAGACTAAAAGCATTCCCCTTATGAACAGGAACCAGACAAAGATGCCCTCTATCACCACTTCTATTTAACATTGTGTTGGAAGTCCTAGCCAGAGCAATAAGGCAAGAAAGAGAAATAAAAGACATCCAAATTGCCAAAGAAGAAGTAAAGCTATCTCTATTTGCAGATAGCTAAGAAAACAAAACAAAACAAAACAAAAAACACTACTGGATCTAATAGAGAGGTTCGGCAGTGTCAGAATACAAGGTCAACATACAAAAGTCAGTTGGATTCCTCTATACCAACAAAGAGCCCTCTGAAAAAGAAATGAGAAAAACAATACCATTTACAGTAGCCACCAAAAAGATAAAATATCTAGGAATAAATCTTACCAGAGACATAAAAGACCTATACAAGGAAAATTATAAAACACTACTATAAGAAACTACAAGGCATCTACATAAATGGAAGAACCTTCCTTGTTCATGGATACGAAGACTGAATATCGTGAAAATATCAATACAACCCAAAGCAAATTACACATTTAAGGCAATCCCAATCCAGATACCAATAACATTTTTGAAAAATGTGGAAAAACCAATTACTAATTTCATGTGGAAAGGAAAGACACCTTGGATAAACAAAGCACTACTAAAGAAAAACAAAGTGGGAGGTCTTGCACTCCTGGATTTCAAAACCTACTATACAACCACAGTAGTCAAAACAGCATGGTATTGGTACAATGATAGACAGATAGACAAATGGAACAGAATAAAAACCCCAGAACCAAATCCATCCATCTATAGAGAGGTGATCTTTGAAAAAGGACCAAAACCCATTAAAATGGAAAAGAGATAGCCTCTTTAACAAATGGTGCTGGCAAAATTCTATATCCACCTGTAGAAAAATAAAACAAGATCTTTACCTCACCCCCTAAAAAACCTCAAGTTGGATTAAAGTCTTAAGCATAAAACCCAAAACTATAAAGTTCATCAAAGATATAATTGGGGGCCTACTTTATGGCATAAATAGACTATGTAGCATAACCTAGAATGCACAAGAGATGGATGAGAAGATAGATGACTGGGACCTTTTAAAAATTAACTTCTTATGTGCATCAAAAGACTTCTCCAAAAAGGTAAAAAAACCCCAACAAATTGGGAGAAAATATTTGCCTATGACATATCTGACAAAGGACTTATCTCCAAAACTTATAGAAAACTTGACCACCTCAATGCCAAAAAGACAAACAATCCAATTCAAAAATGGGCAAGAGACATGAATAGACACTTCACTAAAGATAATATGCTGGCAGCCAATAAACACATAAGGAATTGCTCATGATCATTAGCCATTAGAGAACTGCAAATCAAAACAATAATGCGATATCATTTCACCCCAGCAATAACAGTAAAGTTCAACAAGACAGGAAATAACAAATGCTGACAAGGTTGTGAAGAGATAGGAATTCTCATACACTCCTGGTGGGACTGTAAAATGGTACAACCATTGTGGAAAATGGTGCACCATTTCCTTTAAAAAACTGAAATTGGAAACACCATCTGAACAGCAATTATTATGAGGAAAGTATCCTAAAGAGGTGAGAGACAGCACAGGAACAGAGATATGCACACCCATGTTCATCACAGCACAATTCACTATAGCAAAGAGGTGGAAACCTAAAAGCCCATCAACAGATTAATGGATAATCAAATTGTGGTACATTCACACAATGGAATACTATGCTACATTAAAGAATAATGAAGAATATGTGAATCATCTCACAATGTGGATAAATCTAGAGGGCATTATGCTGAGTGAAATAAGTCAATTGCAGACAGACAAATATTGTATGAGCCCATTACTGTAAAAAGTCAAGGAAGGGTTTCCTTAGGGAAGGGAACTCACTTTGTAGACTATTGGGATGGGAGGGAAGGGAGGGAAAATTTCGGGCTAGTTGGGGGCCATATGCTGATTTGGGTAAGGAGAGCGACAGTATAGAAAGAATCTGTGACCAGCATGACAACATTAGGGAAAGGGAGGACACTGAAATACACACATAAGATATAGACGAAAGAGGCTAATACCAGTATATGCACAATATTGCATTATCACTAACACCAAACACCAGGCTATGGATAAATGCGTAGACAACTGAGAAGATCAGATGGTGGTCAGCAAACGGTAATATACCCTAGACAAATGATAGATTTAGCTGAGGATAATCTTGCACAGATACTAATGATACAAAATAACTGCAATCAATACAGAAGCAACGGAAGACAGAGTTGGAGTAATCCCTCAGAGACAGACAAACACATTGAGAGAGAGAACCATGGGCCTGCTGACTCAGGACCATAGTAATGGGGGACACCAGGTTCAATTGGCACAACATAAAACATAAAAATCTTGTTCCACACCTGCTTTGGTGAGTAGAGATTGGGGTATTAAAAGCTTTTGAGCAGCTATCTAAGATGTAGCTAATCATCTCCTCTCATCTCAAGTGAAGAAGGGTGAAGAAAATCAAGGCATTTGGAAACAATTAGCCCAAGGATATGATAGACCTTGAGACCAGAAGAACTAGATGGTGTCCAGCTACCAATGCCAACCCTCGAGAAGGGATCAAAACTGGAGATCCTGGATAGAGTGTGAGGAAAAACGTAGAACAAAATCCAGAAACACAATAATGACCAGAATTACTGGTTGGATGGAGTCTGGTGGGAGTCCCAAGACCATGGCCCTGGGATACACTTCAGGCTTCAGGATAGGATTCACTTGCAAGGACTGGCTCTCAGTACAACAGTAGAAAGACTTGCATGCAGAACATCCAACCCAGGGCAATGCACTCACTTACTCTACAGAGATGCACCCCTTGGAGCAGTTGGCCATGGGGCACCAGAGGGGCAGCATTCACATGGAGGAAAAGCTGAACAGACTGGAGTACATAACTAAGAAAGGCACAGGGAGGGAAGGTCACAGGGAAGGGAGGGGAGGAGAGTGGGTTAGAGTTGGGGATGGTAATCAGGGAATGAAACCAAATGTACACAAATGGTTGGACATAAAACAAAGTCAACTCTGTAAATTTGTACTCAAAGTACAATTAAAAAAACAAAAAACCTAGCACTCTGGCTGCACTTCTTCCAGGACAGATTTGATAGTTCTTCTGGCAGTCCATGGTACTTTCAGTATTTCTTTGCCAATACCACAACTCAAAAGCATCAACTCTTCTTGAGTCTTCCTTATTCATCATCCAGCTTCCACAGGCATATGAGACTATGAAAATACCATGGCTTATGGGTAAGGTTACCTTTGTCTTCAAAGAGACATCTTGCTCTTCAGCACTTCAAAGTGGTCTTTTGCAGCAGATTTGCCCAGTACAATATGTCATCTGATTTCCTGACTGCTGTTTCCATTGGTGTTGATTGTGGAAACAAGTCATATAAAATCTTTGACAACTTCAATCTTTGCTCCATTTATTGTGATCCTGCTTCTTGGTCCAATCGTGAGGATTTTAATTTTCTTTATGTTGAGATGTAATCCATATTTCATACTGGTGTCTTTAATCTTCATCAATAAGTGCTTCAAGTCATCTTCACTTTCAGCAAGCAAAATTATGTTGACTGCATATCGCAGGCTGTTAATGAGTCTTCCTCTAATTCTGATGCCACACTCTTCTTCATACAGTCCAGCTTCTCAGATTATCTGCTCAACCTATGGATTGAATAAGTATGGTGAAAGGATACAACCCTGACACACTCCCTTCCTGATTTTAAACCAACTAGTATTCCCTTGTTCTGTTTGAACGACAGCCTCCTGGTCTATATACAAGTCCCTTATGAGCACAATTAAGTGTTCTGGAATTCTCATTCTTCTCAATGTTACCCATAACTTGTTATGATCCTCATAATCGAATGTTTTGTGTAGAAAATAAAACACAAGTATACATCTTTCTGGTATTCTTTGCTTTCAGCCAAGATCCATCTGACATCAGCAAGATTTTACTTGTTGCTGTTGTTATATGCCGTTGAGTAGGCCCTGACTCATAGCAACCCCTCCTTGGGTTTCTGAGGCAGTATCACTACAGAAGTAGGATTGCCCAACCTTCTATTAATGATGTTGTTTGATAATTTCCACATTCTGTGGGATCATCTGTCTTTGGAATGGGTATCAAAATTGGTCTCTTCCAGTCAGTTGGCCAAGTAGCTGTCTTCAAAATTTCTTTGCATAGAAGAGTGAGCACCTCCAGCGCAGCATCAGTTTGTTGAAACATCTCAATGGGTATTCTGTCAATTCCTGGAGCCTTGTTTTTTCACCAATTCCTTTGGTACAGCTTTGACTTCTTCCTTCAATACTGTTGGTTCTTGATCATGTGCCACCTCCTGAAATAGATAAACATCAACCAATTCTTTTTGGTACAGTGACTCTGTGTATTTCTTCCATCTTCCTTTGATGTTTCCTACATCATTCAATATTTTGCCCGTAGAATCTGTCAATATTGCAACTTGAGGCTTGAATTTTTTTCTTCAGTTCTTTTGGCTTGAGAAATGCTGAGCCTGTGCTTTGCTTTTGGTTTTCTAACTCCAGTTCTTTGCACATTTCATTATAATGATTGATTTTGTCTTCAACATGTTGTTGTTGTTGTGTGCCATCAAGTTGGACCTGACTCATAGCAACTCCTCCTTGGGTTTCCAAGGTGGTATCACTACAGAAGTAGATTGCCCAACCTACCTTCTGAGGAGTGGCAGGTGGGTTTGAACGGCCATCCTTCTGGTTAGCAGTCAAGTGCCTTAGGCACTACGCTACCAGAGCTCCCTTCAACATAATAGTCCTGATTTATTTATATAAATATGAGCTGATGGTTAACTGTCATTGTTGACAGGATGCTATGGTATCAGTTGATCTCATATAGAAGACAAAGTGGATACCTTATAGATAAGTGTTCTTGACTTTAGGTTCTTCCTCATACTTCAATAGCTATATTTCATTACAAATCAGAAAGCATTAACAAAGACATACATTCAAAATATGGGGAATAGGTGAGTGGCTGGAATGATTGGATGGTAGTGGGATTTTCTCAGAGATGATTTGATACACTTTCCAATTTCGTGGGGCTCTTTAAATACCATACAAGTAAAGAGTGAAAAAATGGTGTAAGATTTGTAGAATAATTGTGACAGAACATGAACAATCAATCTGAGAAGTGAATTTGTTTGTGTACTGCCTGACAAAACACTAATTATTCATTGGTTTAAACTTTGTAGACTAATAATGTATTCTTTCTGCAATACTTAATTTTTGGAGGACAAATAGAGTTTGTATTTCATAATGATTTTTTAAAAAATATTTAATCTTTTCTAGCTAATTATACATTTATTTCCATTATGAAATAAAATTTTTAATGAAATATTCTTAGGAGTGGGTTTTCTGATAGATGATACACAAATCTTTGAATCCAAAAAATATGAAAGAATGATTAAAAGCAGTGGATTTTTGTCATCAGCCTAGAATATATTTTATAGTAACATTTTATAGGACTATCAAACCTTGATAAGGCATTAATAACTCCAGGCAGAAACCTCCATTTCATCCTGTTTATGTTTTTTGAAGTTAAACGTTAACAATGTCATAAAGGATATTTGTTGTGTAAATGCTAAGAATTATCTCAGAAAAAAATTAAAAATAAGATTAAATTTGCTTTTTAAGAACTATTTTTCTTTTGTTGTTATTAGTCAAACTCTTTGGATTATATGTTAATGAATTATTTTGTGTCAAAACTTTTGCAGGTTTCAAAAGAAGAAGGATCTACCTCCAATATAACTTGAAATATGTACTAATATTGCCATTACTTGGGGGCTAGTGAATGAGAGATCTGAAAGGAGCTTGGAAGTAAAAGAAGAATTGACGCATGCCTGTCCAGAGAACTAGAATGCCTTACTGTCAGGAAATGGCTCCAGAGAGAACAATCCTAAACTTTACCCTATTACATTTATCATATCTAGGAATGTAGGTAGCTTGGAAGGGATACTGCTCAGAAGTGGAAACTCAGACAAAAGAGAATAACACACGGCAATAGTATTAGAGCAAGCTCTGATCTGAGGTGAAGAGATCTTTGCCCAAGGGAGCTTATTATTATCCCTATCTGAAGGCTGAAGTGCCCCTATTGTAATGAGGTTTGTATCAGCTCTCTTAACATCTAAAAAATCTATGCACTATTCTTGTTAAAACCTGGCTTCTCAGAAAACTCTGTTCTAGGAAGAGAATGAACTGGCCAGAGGATTCAAGTCCTGTAGGTAATTAATTTCACATTGCAAATCAATATATAGGCATTGAGTTTGGTTAATGTGAATTCACCACTGAGGGATAGCTTACTCTTGGTTTGTTGAAAATTCCTATTTCTGAGTCTACAATCTGAGAGTCATACTATGATGAATTTAGTCAATACCAAAAGTCTAATTCTTGCACTGTTCTGTCCCAGTTATCCATCCTCCACTGACCAACACACCATGATATGCTGCTCTCCATCTTTGACCAAGCCTATCTCTCAGCCTCCAATTTCCAAATGCTTTCCAAGGTTCACCAGGAATTATGCTCCATAATCTGCAAATGTTTCCTCCATCCTCAAATGCTTCACTGAAATTCTCATCTCTCTTCATGCATCCAAAGCACTAGCTTTCCCACAGAACACCAAATCACTCAGCCTTCTCGGAATTGGGCCAAATTCTTCATCCCCCTCCATGTACCTCAGGACTCAGAGGAGGTACATTGTCCTCCTAGCTCCTCATTACTTTTTCTGCATTACTAGACCAACATTTTGCCTCAAACATTATCACTGATTTACATATACTGTTAAGTCTGAAGTTTATTTCATAAATTAAGTTTCTCTTGAGTACCTTTGAGTTCAAACCACAAATTCAATAGTTTTCCAAATGAACAACTAGAAGGTAAAAGTTATGGCCCAAGAAACAAGTAACAGCACTTAAAAATCCAATTTCTCTGAGACATTTAGTTTCACAGTTATTTTCAAATATTTTTTAGTTGATTGTGTTTGTACACAGTCTCAAATAGTTGAGATGTGAGAACTGCATTTTTAGTGAACTTGATAATGTGGTTCATATATTTGGGGCATGTCAGTCTCATTAACAAAAGCAGCAGTATCAAAGTGTGTGAACATCTTGTTATTTTGAAATGCTTAATTCTATTTACTGGTTTCATGGAAGACAATGTGCCTTGAAATTTTATAGAGTATTTGGACAGAGCCTACTCTTCTTTCAATTACATACATTCTACCACATACTTAGACTGTTGTTGTTGTGTGCTGTCGAGTTGGACCCAACTCATAGAGACCCCTCCTTGGGTTTCCAAGGCAGTATCACTATGAAAGTAGATTGCCCAACCTTCCTTTCAAGGAATGGCTGGTGCATTTGAACCACCAGCCTTTTGGTTAGCAGTCAAGTGCCTTAGGCACTACGCCACCAGAGCTCCTATACTTAAGACTATTCTTCCTAAGAATGAAAATAATGTACTTGAAGTGAAGAGATAGATTGAGGTGAAGAATTATTGCACTTTCACTAGTGGTATCTAGATGTTTGAGTTCGAATAGCATTTTTCTCTTAGCCTCCTATGCTAAGTAGACTTATCTTTTCTCAGTGATCATTTTCTGTTGAAAATATTCAATTGACCTTAATGTTCTATCTCTTTAAGGTGTGTGTGAGTGTTGAATATTGTCTTATGAACATTTACATTTTTAGTGGAAATAATTTTTTGCACAAACAGAAATAAATGCCTATATATGATGTTTAGAGTTCCTGGATGGTGAAAACAGTTAACATGCTCAGCTGTTAACCAAGAAGTAAGAGGTTCAAGTTGATCCAGAGGTAGAAAGGCCTTAGAAGAAAAGTCTGGTGATCTACTTCCAAAAAAATCAGTCATTAAAAACCCAATGGATTAAAATTCTACTCTTGACACACTTGGGGTTGTCATGAGTTGGAGCTGACTCAATAGCTACTTGTTTATTTGCTTACATTTATGTTATTATTACAGTGATACCTCCTTACATCTATGGTCATGCAATACACAGGATTCTTTTATGCAACTAATGCAAACATACACCCTGGTGCATAGATGAGCTCTGGTGGCATGGCGCCTAAGGCATTCAACTGCTAACCAGAAGCCTGGTGGTTCAAATCCACAAGCCACTTGTCAGAAGGAAGATTTGACAATCTACTTCCGTAGTGATACTGCCTCCGAAACCCAAGGAGGGGTCATTATGAGTCAGATTCGACTCAACAACAATGAGTTTGGTTTGGTTTTATAGGAAAGAAATATGTCATGCCATCACGATATTGCAATTATAGCATATGTTCCATCCTCCCACTAAATTTCTGTTTGAATCTAATATTGTAATAATCTGGTGATCATATATTATTTTAAAGTGACCAAAATATACCACACATAAAATTACATTGTCTGGAGGAAAATTGAAAAATTAGCTATGTAATAATATAGAAATATCGATGTACTAAAGGTTTATAAATGATAAATGCTGAATAAATATCTATTTAGAGATGAAGTAGGAGTCCCAGAGTGGCCTCAATAAGTTAAGTGCTCAACTACTATCTTAAAGGTTAGCAGTTCAAACCCACCCGAAGACACTTCAGAACACAGGCCTAGTGATCTGCTTCTGAGAGGTCATAGCCTTGAAAACCCTATGGAACAGGTCTACTCTGTACACCTGGGGTTGCTATTAGTTGGAACTGACTCTTTGGAAACTGACAACAATAAAGATGCATTAAAAATTCAGCCAATTTCTCTTGGACTAATTTATTATATGATTTCACTAGGGAAAAAAAAGCAACCTCATATAACTGTATGAGTTTATAAATGATAATATCTGTTTAAAAACTGAACATGTATCATATGAAGAGACCATATCCCATACAGTGTGCTATATTTCTATACAAATAAATTTGCCCTTTTGTGATTGACTAATTTCACTCAGTGTAATGTCCTCCAGGTTTATCCATGTTATGAGATGTTTCACAGATTCATCATTATTCTTTAATGTTGCATAGTTACTCTTTAACTTCGCATAGCACTCCATTTTGTTTATGTACCATACGTTGTTTATCCGTTCATCCATTGATAGGCACTTAAGTTGTTTTGATCCTTTTGCTACTGTGAATAATGCTGTGATGAACATGGGTGTGCACATATTTGTTTGTGCAATGGCTCTTATTTCTCTAGGATATATACTTAGTAGTGGGGTTGCTAGACCAATTTTTAAAGAAGTGTCATACCATTTTTCACAGTGGTTGCACTATTTTATCCTACCACCAGCAGTATATGAGGATTCCAGTCAGTCTCATCAGTATTTGTTTCCTGTTTTTCTGAGCATTGCTATTAATGCCGGGGTGAGATGAAATCTCATTGTTGGTTTGATTTGCATCTCTCTAATGAGCACTTGTCTGTCAGTTTGTTGTACTGCAGGGACTTGCGTGTTTCTCTGAGGCTGGAGGCTATGCTACAGGTATTTCAAATATCAACAGGATCACCCATGGTGGGCAGGTTTTAGTGGAGCTTCCTTTGGAAGAAGGAAGGGGCCATTCACTTTTAAAAGAATTGGCCAGGGTAAACCTATGAATAGCAGGGAAACACTAGCTAATATATTACTGGACAACTTTGTGAATATCCCTGAAATAATGTGTGATATAGTGCTGGAAGATAAGTCCCTCAGGTCAGGGGAAAAAAATAAAAATAAAACTCACTGCCATCAAGTCAGTTCCTTCTCATAGAGACCCCTCTATGGGTTTCCAAAGCAGTATCTATGGAAATAGATTACCCAGTCTTCCTTCTGAGGAGTGGCTGGTACATTTGAACGACCAGCCTTCTGGTTAGTAGTCAAATGCCTTAGGCATGACTGGAGAAGAGCTGCCTCCTCAGAGTAGAGTCTACCTTAATGATGTGGGTGCAATAAAACTTTTGGGACCTCCATTTGCTGATATGTTATGACTCAAAATGAGAAGAAACGTCTGAAAACATCCATTAATAATCAGAATATGGATTGTACGAAGTATGTATCTAGGAAAATTGGAAATTATCAAAAATGAAATGGAATGCATCAAGATCAATAGTCTAGGCATTAGTAAGGTAAAATGGATTGGTTTTGGCCATTTTGAATTAGACAACCATATGATCTACTATGCTGGGAATGACAAATTGAAGAGCAATAGCTTGGCATTCATTGTCACAAAGAATGTTTCAAGATCTATCCTGAAGTATAATGCTGTCAGTGATAGGATAATATCCATACGTCTACAAGGCAGACTAATTAATACTACTATTACTCAAATTTATGCACCAACTACCAAGGTCAAAGATGAGGAAATTGAAGATTTTTACCAACTTTTGCAGTCTGAAATTGACCAAACATGCAATCAAAATATGTTGATTATTACTGATGATTGGAATGCAAAAGTTGGAAACAAAGAAGAATCACCGATAGTTGGTAAATATGGCCTTGGTGATAGAAATGATGCTGGAGATCACAAGATAGAATTTTGCAAGACCAACAACTTATTTATTGCAAATACCTTTTCTCAACAGCATAAACGGTGACTATACACATGAACTTTCCAGATGGGGTACACAGTAATCAGATCGACTACATCTGTGGAAATAGGTGATGGAGAAGCTCAATATCTTCAGCCAAAACAAGGCCAGGAGCTGACTGTGGTTGTTGACTATGAATTGCTCATATACAAGTTTAAATTGAAGCTGAGGACAACTAAAACAAGTACGCGAGAGCCAAAATATGACGTTGATCTTATCCCTTCTGAATTTAGAGACCATCTAAAGAATAGATTTGAAAAGCGGAGGAAAGGAGGGATGACATCAAGGACATCATCCATGAAGAAAGCAAAAGGTCATTAATAAAACAGGAAAGGAAGAAAAGGCCTGAAGGGATATCAGAAGAGACTCTGAAACTTGTCCTTTAATGAAGAGTAGCTAAAGCAAGCTGAAGAAATGATAAGATAAAAGAGCTGAATGGAAGATTTCAAAGAACAGCTTGAGAAGACAAAATCAATTATTATAATGAAATGTGCAAAGACTTGGATTTAGAAAACCAAGAGGGAGGAACACACTTTGGATTTCTCAAGCTGAAAGAACTGAAGAAAAAATTTAAGCCTCGTGTTGCAATATTGAAGGATTCTATGGGCAGTATATTGAATGACACAGGAAACATTAGAAAAAGATGGAAGGAATACACAGAGTCACAGTACCAAAAATAAATGGTTGATCTTCATCCATTTCAGAAGGTGGCATATGATCAAGAACCAATGGTATTGAAGGAAGAAGTTGAAGTTCCATTTAAGGAAGTGGCGAAAAACAAGGCTTCAGTAATTGACGGAATACCCATTGAGATGTTTTCACAAATGGAGATGTTTCACTGGAGGCACTCACTCAGCTATACCAAGAGATTTGGAAGACAGCTACCTGGCCAACTGACTGGAAGAGATCCATATTTGTACCCATTCCAAAGAAAGGTGATCCCACAGAACGTGGAAATTATCAAACAGTATCATTAACATTACCAAACCCAAACTAAACTCACTGTCATCTCGTCGATTTGACTCATAGTGACCCCTCCTTGGGTTTCCAAGGTGATATCTCTACGGAAGTAGATTGCCCAAGCTTCCTTCCAAGGAGTGGCTGGTGGGTTTGAACTGCCAGCCTTCTGGTTAGCAGTCAAATGTCTTAGGCACTACACTACCACATGCAAGTAAAATCTTACTGAAGATAATTCAAAAACCATTGCAGCAGTATATTGACAGAGCACTTCCAGAGATGCAAGCTGGATTCAGAAGATGACGTGGAATGAGGGATATCATAGCTGATGTCAGATGGATCTTGGCTGAAATCAAATACCAGAAAGATGTTTACTTGTATTTTATTGACTATGTGAGAACATTCTATTGTGTGAAACATAACAAGTTATGGATAACATTGAGAAGAATGGGAATTCCAGAACACTTAATTGTGCTTATGAAGAACCTGCACATAGACCAAGAGGCTTTTATTCAAACAGAACAAGATGATTCTACATGGTTTAAAATCAGGAAGGGAATGCATCAGGATTGTATCCTTTCACCAAACTTTTTCAATATTTATGATGAGCAAATAATCTGACAAGCTAGACTTTATGAAGAAGAGAGTAGCATCAGGATTGGAAGAAGATTCATTAACAACCTGCAATATGCAGATGACACAACCTTGTTTGCTGAAAGTGAAGATGACTTGAAGTGATTACTGATGAAAGTTAAAGACTGCACTGTGCAGTATGGATTACATCTCAAAATAAAGAAAATGAAAATCCTCACAATTGGACCAATAAGCAGCATCATGGTAAATGGAGAAGACATTGACATTGCCAGAGATTTCATATTACTTGGTTCCACAATCAACACCAATGGAAGCAACAGTCAAGAAATCAGATGATGTATTGCACTGGGAAAATCCACTGCAAAAGACTTCTTCAGAGTGCTGAAGAGCAAAGATGTTTCTTTGAAGACTAAGGTGTGCCAACCCAGGCCATAGTATTTTTAATTACCTCATATGCCTGTGAAAGCTGGACAGTGAATAAAGAAAACCAAAGAAGAGTTGATGCTTTCGAGTTGTGGAGTTGGGGAAGAATGCTAAAAGTACCATGGACTGCCACAAGAAGCAAGAAGTCTGTCCTGGAGGAAGTGCTGCTGGAATCCTCTTCAGAAGCGAGAATGGCCAGACCTACTTTGGTCATGCTGTTAGAAGAGACCCTTCCCTGGACAAGGACATCACGCTTGGTAAAGTGGAGATTCAACAGAAAAGGGGAATGCCCTCATTGGATGGATTGTCACAGTGGCTGCAACAATGGGCTCAGGTATAGCAAGGATTATGTGGCTGGTGCAGGATTAGGCTGTGTTTCATTCTGTTGTACATAGGGTTGCTATGAGTTGAAGCCAACTTGGTGGCACCTAACAATAACAACAAATGGCTAATGACTGCAAGCAGTTGTTCATGTGTTTATTGGCTGCCTGAATGTCTTCTTTGGTGTAGGGTCTATTCATGTCTTCTTCCCATTTTTTAAATTGAATTGCTTGTCTTGTTGTTGTTGAAGTGTTGAAATTTTCTATAAACTTTAGAGATCAGTGTCCATTCAAATGTGATTGGCAAAATTTTTTCCAAGTCTGAACATTACTGTAAAAAGTCAATAAAAGGTTTACACATAAAGAAACTCTTTGAAAGTTATCAAGGGTGGTAGGGGAAGCAAAGGTAAATCACTAACTAGAGGGTAGACATGTACTAAGTTGAGTAAAGAGAAAGACAATATACAATAAGAGGAAGGTCAGGACAAAATGATCAGAGGAAAGAGGCACTGGGAGGAGCACAGAGTTAAAGATAGCATAGATAAATACCATATTACACAATCCTGCAATAACAGTAATAACAGCAACTCAGGAGTAAATACATAGATAGACACACAAGCTGAACAGATGTGGGAAGGCAAATGGGACTACACCCATGAATATATATAGGGTCTTGACAGAGAATGTTTCAACATACATATTATAGGCTGCAAATATATCCATTAATATAGTAGAACATATAGGGGACAAAGTTATGAAAATGTTTTAGTCATAACCAAACAAATTGAGTGAATGAGTTGCTGGGCATGAGGTCTCAGGACCATAGTCTCAGGGGACATTAAGGCCAATTGGCATACTATAGTCCACAAAGAAAATTTTCTACATCCTACTTTGGTTAGTAGCTGCTGGGATCTTAAAAGCTTATAAGAAGCAATATTAGGTACAACTATTGATCTCTCCTGGTCAGGAGCAAAGAAGAGTGAAGAAAATCAAAGATGAAATGAAACAGTCCCAAGGACCAATGGACCACATGAACTTGAGCCACTATGACCATGAAACTAGAAGAACTAGATGGTGCCCAGCTACCAGTGCTGCCTTCTCTTAAAGGAATCACAATAGGAGATCCTGGATAGAGTGGAAGAAAGGTGTGGAACAAAACTCAAAATAATAAAAAAATGACCAGATTTACTGGTCCAATAGATACTGTTGGAACCCCTGAGAATATGGACTTTAGACATCTTTTAAACCTAGACCTGAACTCACTCTGGTGGGTCAACTTTCAGCCAAACAACAAACAGTTGTATAAAGGGAGCAATAACATCAGGAAGGTACTCACTCCTTAGAGAAACCAACCATATGAGATCAAAAAGGCAGCATTTGCCCAGAGATTCACTAAAAGGGGAGGAAGGGATAGGAAGAATGACAAATGGAATGCTAAACACAGGGAGGGAATGGAAAAAATGGTGTTCCATTGTGGGGATTGCAATCAATGTCACAAAACAAAATGTGGAGGAATTGTAGACTAGAAAACCAAATCACTGTAAAAAGTCAAAAAAATAAAAATTATTTTCAGCTGTTCGACCAAAGGTAAGTAATAATACACACTACCACTTGAGAGCTCAATAGTTGTCTACCAATACTTTACAAGCTGTCTTTTAATTCAAACTTCAAGCCAATGTTGTTAGTTGTTGTTAAGTGCCGTCGAGTCATTTCCGACTCATAGCGACCCCATGCACAGCAGAACGAAACACTGCCCGATCCCGCGCCAGCCCCACAATCCCTGCTAT
>NW_006921588.1:2557154-2632020 GCF_000298275.1 Orycteropus afer afer | reverse complement strand
TTTCTCCTGCTCTTCTGGCCTGCTTCTTTGGGCATCCCTGAGTTTCCCCTCCTCACCTAATCCCTTCGGCTGATTGCTCTTCTCTTTGGCTCCCTGGGTTTTACCCCTTTCTCCTGCTCTTCCGGCCTGCTACTCTGTGCTACATCCGTGCTTACCTTGCTCCCGGAGACCCGGTCCCTCTCGGCCAATAGAGCCAATAGAGGTAGGTTTTTTGTCTTCATGGGGAAGATGAAGAAATTAAAGTTCAGAAAGGTGAACTAATTCACTCAAGGTGGAATAGCCAATAGTAGGATAGCCAGTGTATAAACTCAGCCTTTTCTAATTTCATGGGTATAACCTCTAAACCAGCTGTCATATATTTATGGAAGAAAAACATATATAAATAACACCTCAAGGTGCACATGTTGTTTCAGAAGGAGCATTTCAAACAAGAAAAAGTGCCCATAAATGATATGGGATACATTATGAACTATAGCATAAGCACAGAGCGTCTACCAGGACCCGAGGCAACTCTTCAGTAGAAAACCTTCAACTGTATTGCAAATACAGTATCTATGTTTATCTATAACCATGAACATAACACAATATTACAGATGACTGGTTACATGATTTTATGGGGAAAACAATGAAAGCACAGAAGTTCAAAAGAATAGGAAAAATTGTGAGTTAGAGTTCATAGTAAGCTTTATGAGTTTTGCAGCACTCTAATGTAAATCCCAGAGGGGAAAATACTTGAATTGTGACACTTTCCCTTAGAAATCTTGGGGATATCTGACATCTTAATTCATTTCTTGGGCTTAAATATTCTAGGCTAGTCTTGTGGCATCTTAATAGCCTGGACAAATATTTTTATTTATTTCACTATTGATACCAATATTTGTGCTACAAGCTGCTGCCTGCATTTGCTACTGTTTATTTATTTCCTACAGATCAAATTACTGCCCCAGATCTAACATGCTTTCCAGTGAAATGTTCCTTGTGTTCATGAGCAAATGGTAAATGCTTCCATTTTAAATGTAGATTTTTGCAACTTGACTGAATTAATTCATGTTATTGTTATAAATGTGATATGAAGCCACTTTTTTATATATGTATGTCTACATATGGATAATGGAAGAGCAATTGAAGCACCTATTAGATAAATCAAGTTAAGTCCCCTATTTGCACGAGTGGTTGGTCAGTTTATCAAAGTGCTGTGTCTAGCCTCTATTTCATTTTCCCTAGTATTTGTATTCCCATTTAATTCAACTGACATAAAACAAATGAGGTAATGTGAGTGGGTTTTTGTAAAACTACAAGGTATTACAGGAGGTTAGTATTTGTGCTTTCTATTAATGTAGGATTACTTGGTAGCAAACACTGTTCCATTTAGTTTCTCTTGTCTGTATGGAGAAACAGGAAAAGGAACAGGAAAATTTAAAAAAGCAAACAATGTAACTTTTAAGACAGTAAAAGACACAGACATTTTTTTTAAAGTGAAGAGTAACTCCTTGAAGCATCTCACAGCATTGCAGATATAACGGTAAACCATTTTTTTGCATCTGGAATTCCCAAGGAGTTAGCCTTTAGGTTGTAGAGTCACCCCTATCCCCTAAGTACGTTAGGTAGTGGCACTTCTCTTCTAGTTCTTCATCCTTCAAATTTTGATGAATTCTGGAATTAGCGATAATAGTTTGAACTTTAGCTCTATCACGTACTCTTTTTATTTGATCTCGTTAAGTCTCTTTTTTCTTTACCTCATATTTCTGTAGCGAAGACTGAAGAAAACAAGACTCTGTAGATTGCAATGACTTCTACAGAAAACAAGTTACTATGACAGAAAACAATTCACTTAGACCATCTAGATACCTTTATCTTTTCAAGAATGTCAGTTTCCTCTTAATGTGGAAAAAATAGGTTGACAGAATATAAGTGTCATGGATGGTATTTAAAAGCAGCTTTAGAGGTGTAGTGGGTGAGGCATGAGGCTGCTAACCAGAAGGCTGTCAGTTCAAATCCACCAGCCTCTCTGTAGGAGGAAGATGAGGCAATCTACTTCCGTAACAATTTACAGCCTTGGAAACCCAATGGGGGCCACCAAGAGTCAGAATTGACTTGATGCAGAGGGTTGGATGGCACTTTGCTTCAATGTATAGTTCTGGTTTCTTTCTTCCATATTTCAGACCTTAGTATAAATTTACATTATTGCTTATCCTTATTTCAGACTCTTTGAGTGTTTTATTACCCAATTCCTGTTGAAACTACAGATACATGGGGAAGATAAGCTGAACCTACTCTCCCCCACAGCCATTTTTCCTCAGTATTCTATTTTTGTTTCCAATTTAGACACATACATAAATGTAACTCATTACTTCAGCCTAACACAGAAACAATATCATTGTTTATGCATATTTTAATGATATGTTCTAGAATCTTTTCATAAATTGATTTTAAAAAGTCACCAGCCATATGATGAGCCTCTTGGTGTATTTTGTAAAAATCATTGTTGAAAGTATTATCCAGTCTATGTTTTTCAGTGATACCTGGTTAAAAAAAAAAAAAAAAAAAAAAGTCTATTCTAAATATTTCTTTTAGATACAACATTCCAAAAACTTTGTGTTCCGTTTCCAAATGGATTATTTATTTTTTTTTATCAGACAGTAAAAGAAGCTTCATTTAGCAGAGACCTTGGTTGATCTGTTCAACCTCTGCAGAGCTCAGAGCAGTGGCTGGTATAGAGCAGGGCCTCCATAAATATTTGTTGAATGAATTGATTCAACCATAATTTCTTTTTTTTTTTCTTTACATTGGTTTCTAGGAAGCTTAGGGCTAAATGCAGTAACTATAATGGTTTATGTTGCTGATATATTCATTTCCCTCAACAGTCTGCTCTTCTGTTTTCAATTTCTCCTTAAACAATCTCATTGAATATATTTTAATTATAAGCCATGGCCAGCCGTTTCTGGAAATGGGCAGAAAATGTCATAAAATAAAACACATTTTTTTTTTTTTTGGTGATAAAAACCAAAATAGCTTAACTTCATGGTTGCTTTTTTCCTCCCTAACATCTAACAACTTATGAAATTAAGCATATCTTTAATGAAAAAATATGTAGCCTTTTTTTAAAAGCATGGCCAGTCTTTTAGACAGAAAAGCAACATAATCAGAAAATAAAGAAAAGACAAAATAGTTGAGCTTCATTTTTTTCCATTACAAAACATGAAGGTATATACTTTTTGAAGAAAATGTTGCAGATCTCAAGAGGTGCAAAACATTTGCTATTTTAAAACATCCAAAAGGAAAGTTAAAATATGAGCATTTGAAACAATACAAAGTCCTGAAAATCCTAGCTTCGTTTTATAACATTTGTATTCTTTAAATCTTTCTGTGGGTGAATCAACAGATCTAAATCTAGATCCAAGTCTTAGATTGATGAAGGGAGAATAGTATTAAGTGATCTGTTTAGCATATTTGATCTGGAGCCTGTCACCCTGCCTAGAAACAAAACATCTGAAGCTTTTGATTCAACACTTCCTAAAGCCTTGGGTCTCATTAAAGAAGAGAGGGCAGAAAAGAGACCTGGAGGAAGACACAATCAGAAAGTAATGTGGTGTCAACCTAAAAAATTCTTTGGTCTTCTGGGGCCGACTAGCTATGTGCCTGTGAGGATCATGACATTCACAGCTCCTTTCAAGTTCGGTCGCACTCTGGTCTATGACATATGCTTGTCTTGGAGTTATGACTCACTTACTTTGCATCTAAATTATGTAATTCAGCCTGGTTGTTACTGGAGTCCCTTTCTTGTAAATAATATTAAAAATGAGATGAGTTAATTTATTTTAAGATTAGATTTTCTTTAAAGTATGCCTTCACTTCTTTTCCTTTTATAATGAGAAATATATGTTCTTGTGTTAATAGCTTAGGACATTTCATTTTGTTTTACATTAGGTCACCATGAGTCAGAGCCAACTTGACAGCAACTAACAACATGGTAGGCTCAAGGGGGAGAGAAAAATGGAATTGGTAACGGTTTCTTAACCTCTAGTATTAAGGACATGTAAGAGAAAATGACTGTGTGTCAAGAAGGTCACTTTTCCCTGGTGGGGAAGTCTGCAAATGTTTATCTATCATGGGAAATGATGACATAAAATTAGCTGGGAGCCCATAGCAAACTTCTAGGAATGTGAGTCATACCATTCCTGTTTGCTCTCCTTGGGGAATTTTCAGCATGTGAAATAGAAATTCAGAGTATGACATACTGGCTCTGTATTTGGTTCGTTTTATCTTTCCAGTTTGTGTTCAAGAATTCAGGAAAATGCAAATACTTTTGGAAGACTAGGGATGTTGAGGAACATGGTTATCATTTAAATATGTCTAAGAGAGTATAAAGGAGCTCTGGTAGCATAGTGCCTAACGCATTTGACTGCTAACCAGAAGGATGGCTGTTCAAATCCACCAGCCACTCCTCGGAAAGAAGATGGGGCAATCTACTTCCGTAGTGATACTGCCTCGGAAACCCAAGGAGGGGTCGCTATGAGTCGGATCTGACTTAACAGTAGTGTGTTGCATTGTTGAAAAGAGTATAATTTAGTAATAACATCAACAATGATAAAGATATTTTAATTAGATGTCAGGTTATTTTTTATTTTTCTTTCTTTGGGAAGAACAAGAGAATGTGTATATGTATATGTATATGTATGGCTTAAAGAAGACCAAAAATTACAATGTCATTATTTTAAGACATATGAAGTTCACTCAGTAGTATGCATGTGCTGCTGCATGTTTGTGTATGAGTGTGCATACAATTGATACAAATGTCTTCAAGTAGGGCACAAGGCCAATGTCTTCCTTACAGAGTTATGGGGTAGAGGGAAGGAGGGTAAAAGAAAAGAAGAATTCTGGCACCAGAGAGGAAGACCAAGTCAAAGAAATATCTTGCTTGGTTGCTACTCTATGTCTTGCTCCATGTATACCCTGGAACAAGAGCCACAGTGAAGGTCTTCAGCACAACAGTTTTGGAAAGCCAGCATGAAAGCCTATAAATATTTTTCTTAAATGGTAGATTAGGAGAAGTACAGAATACAGTGTCAGCATGTTGTTGTTGTTGTTGTTATATGCCGCCGAGTTGTCTCTGACTCATAGCGACCCCTCCTTGGGCTTCTGAGCATACCTGGGTGAATTTCTAACTTTGTGAATGGTAAACTGCAACATTCTTTAATTCATTTATTCTTTCTGAGTTTCTGCTTTCTTACCTGTAAATTAATAATAATAACAATAGTAATAATAATACAAGTGTTATATACTATAGGGCAGTGGTAAGATACAAATAAGGCATTTCAAGTGAAAGTACACTTTATAAATTATAAATACACCTACTCCTCACTTATTGACTATCTTATTATATTCCACATTTACAACCATAGTGAAAAATCTACTATCCAACTATTTTGCACATTAACGATGTACATCTGGCAGTAAGAACGACAAGGTGAGAGGCAAGAGTAAAGCTGGTTGTGATGGTTAAAATTATGTGTCAGCTTGGCTGGGCCATGATTCTCAGTGGTTTGCCAGTTATGTAATGATGTAATTTGGCCGTCATGCAATGATTAATGATGCTTTATTTTGTGATATGATGCGATAATCCTCCATTTTTCACATAATGCCGATTTTTGCATAATGACTTGGCCTTTGGAAACTAATCATGTCTAGGAGTGAGTGTATTTATAAATATATCATTGTAGTTATAATACGCTCTAAAAATAAATGGATCTGAATTAAAAAAGAGTAGCAGGGAAGCAACTTGATTTATAGCTCTGTGTTTCAGGGAGATTAAACAAACAAAACAACAACAATAAAAATCTCTTGAGTTTTGAGAGTCATTATGTTTCCAACTTTTGTTCAAATCATTGGAAAATATCAACATTTCTACTGATATGCTTATACCAAAATAACTTAGGGAAACAAAAAAAGAAAAAAAAAAAGAACACTGCCATCAGGTTGATTTTGACTCGTAGTGACCCTATAGGGCAGAGCAGAACAGCCCCCACAGGGTTTGCAAGGCTGTAAATCTTTACGGAAGCAGACTGTCTCATCTTTTTCTTGCAGAGTGGCTCATGAGTGCAAACCCCTGACTTTTTGGTTAGAAGCTGAAAGCTTTAACCACTGTACCACCAAAGCTCCTCTGACTTATGGAAAAATTCTCTGAATCCTTCTGTTGACCACATCAATACAGTTTCATTCTCAAGAAGGAAAAGCAGAATTTTCAAGTATGCAGTCAATGTTTAATTAGGACTTTGAAACTTCAATTGACATTATCATTGCTCTTATCTTGATTTCAGATTTCAACAAGCATGTGCTTTTGAACTTTACTTTTATCTTAAAAGTTTTCCTTGGGAATTACTTAGTAAATCCAGTGTCAAACCAGAAACCCCTGATTCACACTGAATGTCTAAATATTTTTTATCTGCATGTATTTAGAAACCTACTATCTTTTCTTCTCAAGTTGAAGAAAGAAATAAAATAGGAAATAACATCAATTATAGGCATTGACACTGAAAATCAGAGATCATCCATTTGAAAACAAACCCTCACAAAAATTATTTTTGAAATCACAATTCAATCTCAAATCATTCTGAAAATGGACAAACTGTTAAAATTCATTATGAGATGACATCACAAACAGCTATAGATTTTAGTATGATATTTATTAATATAATTTTATAAAATGCTTATATTTGTGCATTGAAGCTGGTTAACTTGAAGGGTTCTTTGTTTCAGGGACAAAATTCTCAGGTACAGATTTGATTTTCCCATGAATCCAGTGATGAGTGTCTCAACGGAGAAACTCTTCCAAGGATGTTACATTTTCTTTCAAGAATTTCTCAAATGAACTAGTTTGTAAGTGCAAAGGAATTTTAAGCTCCAGTAGTCAGCAACTAAGGAGACCTGGTGGAGCAGTAGTTAAAGTGCTCAGCTGTAAAGCCAAAGGTTGGTAGCTGGAACCCACCAGCTACTCAGTGGAAGAAAGATGTGGTAGTCTGTTACTGCAAAGATTATACAGTCTTGGAAACTCCATGGCAGCAGTTCTACTCGGTCCTATAAAGCCAGTGTGAGTCAGAATTGAAGCATTGTTTTTTTTTTTTTTTTTTTTTGTTTTTTTTGATTTTGTAAGCAGCTCCTTGTGTGGAAGTGAGATTTTTATGAAGCCTCCAATTTTTTCAGACTGAAGTAAAATAAATTATGCTAAGTAGTGACTTATAAAATAGTCAAGATATAGTTATGGTTTATTACAAAAAATAAAATTTAAATTTTAGTTTTATTTTATTTAGAATTTAAAGTATATTTTACTAGTCTCAGACCTTGATTTTCCATTATCAACTTTTTTACATTCAAAGTTCTCCTGTGGATCAGCATACCCCAATGTGCATTGCTGGGAGCACTAGTACTGCAAAATGTGTCACAAAAAAATGTGCTATTCATTAAATACTTTTGGTATAATGTATAAGAACTTATTAAGAATTATTTTTAGGTGTGATTGTAGCATTATGATTTATTAAAAAAGGGTTTATCTTTTACAGATGCATGCTAAAGTATTTATGAATGAAATGATGTAATATCTGAGATTGCTTAAATATAATAAGGAAATTGGAAAAAGAATAGGTTGTGGATAGGGCAGGGTTAGCAATGGGTTGATGTTACTGGGTTTAAATGATGAGTACATGTAGGTTCATTATAGTAACCAGCACCCATTTGTGTATATTTTGTATGTACTAAAAATTCTTCATAACAAATAGTGAAAAAAAAAAAAAAAAGGTGTGTATTTCATCTCCCTAAGAGAGATATTACAATGCATGTAAGGACTCTGAAGAGTTCTGAGTTAAAGGATTCATTGGGTTAGTTGGGCGCTTCCCAAACTTGTCTGACCAGTAGACAATTCATTTTATAGAACACCTATTAAAGACTCTCCTTGACTTTGGGAATGGCTATAAAACAATACTTGTGTGTCAGTTTGTTGTTCTGTAGTGGTTTGAGTGTTGCTGTGATGCTGAAAGCTATGCCATTGGTATTTCAAATACCAGCAGAGTCACCCTGGTGGACAATTTCAGCAGAGTTTCCAGACTAAGAAAGACCAGAAAAAGGAGCAGGTAATCTACTTACAAAAAAGTTGGCTAAAGAAAACCTTATTAATAAAGGTAGAACGCTGCCTGATATAGTGCTGAAAGGGGAGCCCTTCAGGTTGGAGGCACTCAGAATACAATAGGGAGGAGCTGTCTCCTCAAAGTAGAACTGACCTTAGTGACATGTATGTTTCAGTAGCTTCCTTTGTAGATGTGGCACAACTCAAAATGTGAAGAAACTGCTGCAAATATCCATTACTAATCAAAATGTGGGATGTATGAAGTATGAATCCAAGAAAATTGGTTATTGTTGTTGTTTGCTGTCGAGTCGGACCAGACTCATAGCGACCCCTCCTTGGGTTTCCAAGGCAGTATCACCACTGAAGTAGATTGCTCCATCTTTCTTCCGAGGAGTGGCTGCTGGGTTTGAACCGCCAGCCTTCTGGTTAGTAGTCAAATGCCTTAGGCACTGCACTACCAGAGCTCCCAAGAAAATTGGTAGACATCAACAATGAAATGGAATGCATAAAGATCAGTATCTTAGGCACTAGTGAGATGTAATGTACTGGCACTGGACAAAGTAAAGTATACATTTTCAGAGATCTGGAGTTAGAAAACCAAAAGAGAAGAACACACTTGGCATTTCTCAAACTGAAAGAACTGAAGATAAAATCCAAGCTTCGAGTTGCAATATTGAAGGATTCTATAGGTAAAATATTGAGCTATCCAGGAACTATCAAAAGAAGATGGAAGGAATACAGAGTCACTGTACCAAAAAGGAACTGGTCAATATTCAACCATTTCAGAAAGTAGCACCTGATCAAAAACCAGTGATACTGAAGGAAGAAGGCCTAGCTGCACTGCTGCCATTGGCAAAAACGAGGCTCCAGAAATTGACAGAATACCAATAGAGATGTTTCAACAAATGGATGCAATGTGAGACATGCTCACTTATCTGGGCCAAGAAATTTGGAAAAGAGGTACCTGGCAAATCACCTGGAAGAGATCCATATTTTCACCCATTCTAAACAATGGTAACCCAAAGGAATGCGGAGATTATGGAACAATATCATTAATATCACATGCATTTAATTTTGTTGAAGATAATTCATAAACAGTTGTAGTAGTACATTAATAGGAAACTGCCAGAAATTCAAACCAGATTCAGAGGAAGACATGGAACAAGGGATCTCATTAATGATGTCAGATGGATTTGGCTGAAACCAGAAAATACAAGAAAGGTGTTTACCTGTGTTTTACTGACTATGCAAAGGTATTTGACTGTGTGGATAATAATAAATTATTGATAGCATTGCAATCAAATTCCTTGAATCTACAATCAATGCCCATGGAAGTACCAGTTAAGAAATCAAACAACTTATTGCATTGAGCAAATCTGCTGCAAAGTACCTCCTTAAAGTATTAAAAAGCCAAGATGTCACTTTGAGGATAAGGTGCACCTGACTCAAGGCATGGCATTTTCAGTTGCTTCATATTCATGTAAAAACTGGACAATGAGTAAGGAAGACCAAAGAAGAATTGATATACTTGAAGTATGGTGTTGGAGAAGAATATTAAATATACTGTGCCTGAAGAATGGATAAATCTGTCTTGGAAGAAGTACAGCTAGAATGATCCTTGTTGTTGTGGTTGTTATGTGCCATCGAGTAGGACCCGACTCATAGTGACCCCTCTTTGGGTTTCCGAGGCAGTATCACTATGGAAGTAGATTGCCCAACCTTCCTTCCGAGGAGTGGCTGGTGGGTTTGAACCACCAGCCTCCTGGTTAGCAGTCAAGTGCCTTAGGCACTACACTACCAGAGCTCCCAGAATGATCCTTAGAAGGGAGGATATCAATACTTACTTCATCTCATGAACTTTGGTCATGCTATCAGGAGGAACCAATTCCTCGAGAAGGTTATCATACTTGGTGAAGTACAAGGCTAGTGAAAATGAGGAAGTCCCTCAACAAGATTGACTGACACAGTGGCTGTAACAATGGTTCAAACGTAGCAACAATTATGAAGATGGTGTAGGACTGGACAGTGTTATCATTCTGTTGTGCATAGGGTTGCTATGAGTCAGAACTTACTCAATGGTACCTAAAAAACAACTACAACACAAAATAATAAAACTAATTTTTTTTTTTCCCAAAGGATCATTGTTCATGGTAATTCTAGGATTCAGGCATGTGAAAAGTTTTATATACATATTGAAAAATATTCTTATGACAGATAAAAAACAACAACAAAAAAAAAAAGAACAAATCCACTGTTGGCGAGTTGGATCTGACTCACAGTGACCCCTCCTTGGGTTTCTGAGGCAGTTTCTCTACACAAGTAGATTGCCCAACCTTCCTTGTGAGGAGTGGCTGGTGGGTTTGAACTGCCAGGCTTCTGGTTAGCAGTCAAATGCCTTAGGCACTACACTACCAGAGGTCCTTTATGGCAGATAGAAAATAAAAAATAGAAATCTTTTTATCATTTTCAAATTCTGAAAGATTTAAGGTATCTTTAAGTAAAATATCTGATTGAGTATAAATAAAATATCTGATCTATTACTAGAACAGCTGATCAATTTCACTAAACTTTACATTACACACACACACACACACACATATATATTAGAAATATTATTAAAGAAAATGAATCTTCAGAAACAAAGAGTGGATGGTAATACATATTGTAAAGATAAGAAACAATTTTGTTTGATTGAAAATCAACCATAAATTTCATTAAAACACTTAATAGCTAAATGGAAAACTGTTAAAACAAACAAACAAAAAAACATGTTATGTAACATCATTATTTTATAGCCTCAATATTTTTTTTATTTTTATATCTAAAATCTAATAATTTAATAAAATTGCATAAATTATTTTTCAAACAAGGGAAATTATACTATATAGAGATATTCATCAAAATAAAATCCCATAATTGCTGAATAAGATTTTATATAAAATTATATATAAAATGTTTTATGAATTTGAATGCCTTAGAAGCTATGTTTTAGTTTCTAAATAAATTGAAGGAATTTATTATTTTAATATAGATTATACATACCATTTGAACATTGCATCTAAATAGAAACAAACTTATTATTTATTGCTGTCCTTTTTAGCTTTTCAGAGGATGGAAAACTTTTTTTATTATTAACTTTTATGAAAATTCAAACAAGAACATTTGCATTTATTACAATATACTGCCAAAAATTGCATTAATTTCCTTTGATGCCCATTAATTTGATAAATGTTTTGTCATTTGTACCATTTGCACTGTCAAAACAAGTTAATTATATCTTACTGACATTTTTGACAATTGCTTTAACTCTGGCAAAAATAAGAGTGTCTTATTTGCTTCAACAAAAATCCACTCTTGCCTACTGAAAGCTTGAACTAAGCAAGAGAATTCCACCACACCAGAAGTCTTACAAGGTTCCATTTAGTGTCCATTATAAAACAATGATTCCCCAGGACTCTTTTATGGAAGTATTTTGTAGTAGAAAATATTATGTACCTGCATAATCTGTTCTTGCGTAATGCCCATCTTCGGATTTAGTAGTTGTAGTTGTGTTATCTGTGTTAAAATATGACAGTAACAATAAAGATTGATTAATTGTTTCCTAAATAGCTAATGTCAGCCTTATATTATACCTCCAATAATATCTCCATTGCAATTAAGGAATTGTTACAGCTATCATTCTAACCAATCTAACCAAAACAAGGACAGATTTGCATTGTCAGTTTCTATCTGACTGCAAAGAATAGAATGATGACTACTTTCTAAAATTTGGGATAAGGGGAAGGTTCTCAACTGCAACAGAGATAAGTGGTTTAAAAGAATGAGCAACAAACCAGAACAGTTTGGTCCTCAACAAGAAATGAAATAGACTATTGTGATTTGTCTGGCTTTCTGCTAAATGAGCACATAAAAGCAGAGTGACTTGCTGTTCATTTCAATGTTGTCTAATAAACAGTTTCTTTGCTAAAAATTACTTAAATTAAAAATCATATTTCTTTTTTCCTCTGTGAGGAGAATGTCTTTTGTCTTTTGCTCATGTCATTGTGAAGACACAGTCCCAACATACAGGAAAAACATATGGACTGTTGCTGATACTGTCTAAAACTCCTGTAATCAACACAAATGCTACAAGACTCTACTATCCTTTATAAACCAAAACTGTTTTTCAGAAATGAAATAGCTGCCTAATAAGGGGTTATCTACACTTTTCATTTCTGCACAAAGACTTAAAAACATTCTTTGAAATGAATTCTGGTATGAACATTACCTTGACATCGACCCAAAGACATGACTTCAATTTTCTCCTGTTTCTGACATGACGCTTCTTTGATTTGACATGCGTTATCATAAGATTTCCCATCAGAAGCGCAGAGGGGATTGAAGTTGGTTTGAGAGCAGTCAATGTTGCACACACACCTAAAGGAAGAGAGAGAAATCAAAATATGTAACATCAATAGTGTTGCTACCACATTATGAATAAAACACAAAGTGAAAGAATTGCTAGGCTGGCAAAATGCAAGTTGGCAAAATTGAATTGTATTGTTCCAGGGAAGTTTCTTTACTTTTCTATCTGAGATGAAAGGAAATACCGAATTAATAGGAAATAATTAAAACAATTGAGCAATGGATGAAAAACGAAAAGGGGAAATGCAGAAAATGATCATCAGTTAATCTCTGCCTGTGGAACTTCTAAAACATATACATAAAACTGCCCTGCTGAGGCCTGTGCAATTTGACTGAGGTAGCCAAGACACTCAGCTTCAGAATTTCCTTAAATGAAATCCTATTGTGTTATTTCTTTTCCAGAGATATTCGAATGGTTAAAGCTTCAGTAAGATGGCTCAAAGGACCAGTAAGAGAAAGCAAAAAAGTAATATTTGGAATCCAATCAGTAGTTACATTTCTTCAGCATAAATAAGGATACACATAAAACATGCAAAGTAGGAATTTTCAGTGGTCTTTAACTTGTTTGGAGCCACTGAGAATTAAATTAAAACTATCGATCTCTCCCCTAAACAATGCCCATATTCACATAAATAACCTTTTGCATAAAATTTCAGGAATTACATCGGTCCCTTGAAACTTACCCCATGGACATCATTCCCAGATACACAATGTTCTTTCCTGGTTCTATTTTTAAATAATAAATACAAGTTGATTTGTCACTCATGATTTTTAGTATATTCTCTATAATAATAAAAAAAAAAAAAAAACTGTAACTTAATAAGAATTAGCTTACCTGAGCTAGAAGAATTAGACATTCTAGTGCAAATTTTATATTTTTCCTATGTTCTTCTATTGTAATACTCTGTATTGTACTACATTATTTTTATTGAAAATATGTGTTATTTTGTGTGTGTCTGTGAGCAGGCCTTATGATACAAATTCCTCAAGTGCAAAGAAGAAAGGATACAGCACTCGTTCATGTTTTAAAATTTCATTAATGTTTGTATTATTTTTCTAAACAGATTATATGCCTCTTTACTTGATGCTGGACATATACATAATGGTAACAATAACAACCACCTTATCACTTGCTGGGTTTTTAACATACGTTGCTTTATTTAATCTTCACAACAGCAATTTTACACCAAAAGCACTACATGGATCAGGCATCTTGTAAATGGTGGAGCTATAGATGTATTGAACAAAAATCCAACCCCTCTCCACCATAGTCCATTTGTTGTTTTGTGCTGTGACATAGATTTCTGACTATAGGGGTTGTGTACCAGAATTTACTGGAGACCTTTTAAGAATACAGACTTATAAACAGGTTCCTGGTCCCCAGGAACACTGGGATAGACTCTAGGATTCTGTCATCTTCAGCAGTCATCCTCACACCAGACTCACTGCTTGGGAACCACAGCTTGAATTTAACAAGCTGTGATGAGTAAGAGAGGGTTTGTCTACAGCAGGGCTTCTCAGAGTGTAGTCCTTAGACCACCTGCATTGGCATTACCTGGATTGCTTGCTGTTAGAAAATGTGCTAATGTATCTTTTATTTATTTATTTAATTATTTTTTATGAGAACTGCTTTAGGAACACTTGGTTGTTTTCACGTTTACCTATTTAGGAACACATAGTGAGGACAGATGATGATCATCTGTAAGTAAGTGCTTACTTAAGTCATGAGGAGTGGTGGTCGTACCTCAGCCATGTTGTCGCCATATGATGACAGCTCCTGGGAGCATAACTGCTACATGACTGATTCCTGACACTTAAAACATCTGAGATCAGGAGCCGATCACTTGTTCAAAGAGATTTGGGTCCTTTTTTATTGTGTATTTGGAGAAGGGACTTTATAGATAAGGCTTGTTATCCTTAAAACTTTGTATTAAATAAAAAAAAGGAGGGTGGCCTTTTGTATTAAAAAACGTGGGGTGTATTTGAATGTATATACATAATATTTTTTGAAAGCGTATATAAGAAACTGATAACACTGGTTTGCCTGTGGGAGGTAAATTGAAGGAACTGTGGGACAGGAGTAGGAGGTAGACTTTTCAATTTAAAAATTAAAACCAAATGTAATTTGTATTGTGATTCAAGAAGACATTTATAATGAATAAAGTTTATGAATGTTAATAAAATGAACACCTGTGAAAACCAATACAAACCCACTGCTGTTGAGTCAATTTTGACTCATAGTATACCTGTGATCTCCTTTCCTTCATATTCCTTGGAAGGAAGGTTGGGCAATCTACTTCCATAGTGATACCGCCTTTGAAACCCTAGGAGGGGTTCCTATGAGTCAGGCCTGACTCTACGGCAGTGAGTTTGGTTTTTGGTTTGATAGAAGAGACTTCAAAAATTTGGTTATGCTGCTTTAAAACCATGTTATCTAGGGAGAGGGAAAGGTTTTAACTGGCTTACTATGGACTCATCATTTATATATTTATGTAAGAACAGTAAGCTATGATTATATGATCATTATTTACTATATTGTATGCATCTAAGTCTCATAAACTTAATTAATTAGAAAAGCATGCAGGATTCTAGGACCATGGATTGATCTCTATTGGTTGTGGTAGAATCATCTTTGTGGTTCCCACCCAACCCAATACCTTGCATGCACTAAGGAAGGTTGGGCAATCTACTTCCATAGTGATACCGCCTTGGAAACCCAAGGAGGGGTTGCTATGAGTCGGGTCTGACTCGATGGCACATAACAACAACAACAACAATTTGAATGGATAAATTAATTAAATCTATAACTCCAATAGCAATGATTTTATATTCTTTAAAAAAAGATAAATTATCATCACTATATTACTATAAACTCAGACATAGGACAGCTAATTTTCTTGGCAAATATTAAATGACCTCACTGAGATCAAATATTCAACTGAACTTGAGGGTAATGACAATAATAACAATACTAGCTTACTTAATGCCAGTGCCTGTCACAGTGCTAAATTATTCCTTTATTCCTTGTGATAGCTCTATGAGGTAGCTACTATTACTATCTCCATGTTCCAGAAAAGTGAGGCTTGAAGAAGTCACACCCCTTGTAAAAGGAAGAGCATAGTTTGAGATATAGGCAGGCTGACGCCAGAGTCTGTTTTGTTCTACGTGCTTCAAACACATCAGTAAACAAGATAGAGCCATAGTCTTACTATTAAATAATTAGAGGAACACTTTGGATAAATAGAATTTGGAAAACAAGGCTATGTCTTTGTTAGAATATTTATCATGATCATATGAATTTAAATCGCATTGAATCTGAGACTCTGCCTTTCCAAACAAACAATCAAGGCTTTTTAGTATCCTTGGAATATTTTGGTGAACATTGGCTTTAAGATATTCTCAATTAATATTTGATGTTAGACTAAGTAACTAATCTGATTTGTATTCAATTAATCTAAAAGAATAAATTGTTCAAAATATCCAATCCTTAAATAAAATTCTCTATAAAGTTATTTCCGTATGAAGACATACATCTACACACATACATACCACGCACACACACACACAAAGAACAACTGGCCCTACTGAAATTTTGAGATTAGAGGACTTTAGCAATGCATCTTTGCCAAGTTGTTTCAAAACTTGGAAAGACTAAATTTTTGGAAATTCAGATTCATGGGGCAGAGGGGTTTTATGTGTTTATTTGACTTAGTGAGTTTTTGTATGTGTGCATGTGCACTTGCATGCATGTGGGTGCATTTGCGAAAGTGTGCAGTGAAACTGTACATTTTTAATGTATCTATTTAAAAGTTTATATCTTTATTTATGTGCCACTTTCTCAAGAACAAAATATCTTATTTTCCTTTGAATCCCTAGTATCAAGCACAGTGCAACAGAGCAGGTCTTCAATAAATATTTGTTGAATGAATTACTGGATGGGATGGAGTTGGAAGGAATGAAATAAAACAGCCATTATGCTTGATATAACACCTGGAAGAGATAATCAGTGTCATGTTCACATAAATTCTTAACCAACTTTGGGCTATTTGGCTCATGGGGTCTCTAAGGAAGGAGAAGGAGGCTCCTGAAAGATTAGGGTCACTTCCTTCTTTTTTGCATTTCTATGAAGACAAAGAAAATAGAACAATGGCCCCAAAGCCTCAATGGTATGGAAGTCCAATGTGAAAAGATGTTTTAACCAGGTTGTTGTTGTTGTTGCTGTTATGAGCCTTCCAGTGGACCCCTCCTTGGGTTTCTGAGGCAGTATCACTACAGAAGTAGATTGCCCAACCTTCCTTCCAAGGAGTGACTGGTGGGTTTGAACCACCAGCCTTCTGGTTAGCAGTCAAGTGCCTTGGGCACTATGCTACCAAAGCTCCTACTTCTATTTTCTGTTATTTAGATGCAGTTTTTGGCACCAATGTAATCTGAACATGGTAGAGACTTGTCAGTTTATTGCTACTGGAACTTATTGAAAAAATAGAAACCTCTGGTAAAAAGTGACAGAATTATCATATAGTGTAATAGTGAAATTGTAGGTCATTCTGCGCTTTGGAAGTTTATGTAAATTAATCCAGGGTTTTCTTTCTACAGACATGAAAGGAGGACATTTTTTTTTTAAACAGAAACTATCCCTTCTTCATTGTTTTTGGCAAATAACTGCATTATTATTCATTCTGAGAGGAGTAACTTGTTAATTATAGCATGTCACAAGTATTTCATATGCGCCAAGAATTTGTAAAGCTGAGGATTACATGGATGCCTTTAAGTTGTTTTGTGTGTGTGTGTGTGTGTGTGTATGTGTATTTTCTTTTCTTTTCTTTTTCTCTTTTTCAACCTATCTCAGTCTTTTGACATTTTGACACTGCGATTACATAGATCTCTTTTCTTCTAAGCTACAAAGAAAAAGAATCAGCCTTACTTGAAAATAATAATTTCAGGGGCCTCTATGTGAAAATACTACCTATGAAAAACTCTTCAAGGAAAATTAAAATCGACTGAAAACCTTAACCCTCTGAATTACAAGAAAGAAGAGAAATAGCCAACAATTTTAAAAGACCAGTTGATGAGCTGAAGAAGCTAAATTATAGAAAGTAAAAGGTGAGATGTAAGACAACTCATATACATTTATAATTATCTCATGAATATTTGGGGTTCTTGACATTAATTTACTTTCCTGACTCATTTGAAATGGCTCTTGCAAGGATGATGTGTAATGCATTAAATAAACCTTTCCTGTGTACTGAGGGCTGCCTCTTAGCATATGCCGAAGTGTGAGGATGCAAACCCTGCCAGGTAGCAAATTACTTATTCATGTGTCTGGTCTGTGGCTGCCCTCTAATTTCACTAGATTTTGTTTCATCTATTAAACATGCCTGTCATTTATTCCCCTTCCAAAGTCCTTGATTTGGTGTCTATTCTGTATTTTGATCATACAATACTCCTAATCATGTTTAAAGCACCCAAATGCATTGCAGTGAGGTTATTGGCTTTTGGGATTGTTTTGGAATTTGACTACAGTTTCTCTTGAGCCTGACTATCTCTGGGCTATTATGCAGATCCGCTCTGGCCTGGTCGGTACATGAGGTCAGAGCTGTTGTCTGTTCTCTGTCAGAACTGTAATGGGTCAGCTGCGTTATTTTAATAACAAAACAGCGTGCATCTTCCATTCCAGGCTTTTGTGATACTTTAAGCCCATTAACTCATTAACCTCTCACATCACTTCTTTTGATGGAACATAGTATTCTATGTATTTTATCTATAAAGAGACTACCGTGCAGGGATACCTGTGAGTCGTGAGGGGGGAAATTAGGTAAGAGATGTAAACATGTGTTGAAAAATAAAACCCTCCATGGAAAGGTGGAAATTCATTGTACCGGAGGTGAGGCTAGTAAGTTTTCCGTTTTTACTCAAATGACTTATGGAGTTTGGACTAATCCTTTTCTTTTTCTTCTTCTTCCTCTTTTTCTGTTTTTGGAGGGAGGTAACCCTTATGGTGTGAAACCTGAAAGATATAAAGTCCTTTTCCAGACCTATTACTTAGGGCTACCTTGAGTTTTTCCAAGAGTGGCCAGGCCCATCCTGTGCATGGAAAAAGCTTAGCTGCCATTAATATTAATCCATTATAAGGAGGCCACATATAGAATTCTGACCCATTAGATAGGGAAGGTCTTGAGAATTGGAAAAAGCCTAGGACAACAGCCAAATAGTCAAACCTGTGTTTAATTTAATGTAATTCAATTTTCTCATTTATTAGCTTTATGGCTTTGAACTAGCAATGTAACTTCCTCAAGTTTCAAAATTCTTACCTGTGAAAATGAAGAACTAACAGGGTTGTGGGATTAAATGAAGTAATGCACAAAAACTGCTTAACAAAGTTTCTGAGAAATGGTAATTACCCAATAAATAGTGGTCATTATTAACTTTTAGTCAGTGGCTCCCAATCCAGAACAGGACCCATCTGTGGAGTATTTAAAATACACAGATGCTTGCACCCCAATCCAAAGCATCTGATTTAGTAGGTTTGTGTGAGGCCTACGTAATTGCAGTTTTCAGAAATGCTGCAGGTGATTCTGATGTGCAGTCATGGTTGAGTTGAAAGGATCAGATATGCCTTCTCATCCTCTAAGATTGTCTAAGAGAGCTTCCAAATTTATTATATTTAAAAATCACCCATGGAACTGAAGTGATATTTCCATTTCTTCTACCCTATCATTAGAAATTGTAATGCAACAGGTCTGGATTGGGACTCAGAAATCAGCATTTTAAGCAAGTTCCTAATGTAGATAGATCACCTATTGAGAAACATCAGCTACCCTGGCTCCAGTCACATTCTTTTTCCCTCTTCATTATGTTATAAGGAATTTAACACTCTTGTTTAATGTACATCATTCAGTGATATGCATTGAAAGGCTTTTCTACACATGCTACATATTTCAAGTGACATGTGTGTGGTGTTAGGGGATTTTGTTATTGTTGTTGTTGTTAGGTGTTGTTGAGTAGGGTCTGACTCCTAGCCACCCTATGTACAACAGAACGAAACATGCCCAGTGTGTGCCATCCTCACAATCCTTGCTGTACTTGAGTTCATCATTGAAGCCACTGTGTCAATCCATCTTGTTAAGATTCTTCCCCTTTTTCATTGACCCTTCACTTTACCAAGCATGATATTGTTCTCCAGGGAATGGTGAAGACAAAGTCTGGCCATTCTTGCTTCCAAGAAGCATTCTGGCTGCACTTCTTCCAGGACATATTTGTTAATTCTCTGGCAGCCCACGGTACTTTCAGTATTCTTCGCCAGCACCACAACTCAAAAGCATCAACTCTTCTTCGGGCTTCCTTATTCACTGTCCAGTTTTCACATGACACATGGTGATTGAACATACCATGGCTTGGGTTGGGTGCACCTTAGTCTTCAAATTGACATCTTTTGCAGCAGATTTTTCCAGTGCAATACAATGTCTGGTTTCTTGACTGCTGCTTCCATTGGTGTTGATTGTGGATCCAAGTAATAAAAAAAAATCTTTGACAATTTCAATCTTTTCTCCTTTTACCGTATTGCTCCTAATTGGTCCAGTTGTGAGGATTTTCATTTTCTTCATGTTAAGGTGTAATGCTACATATTCTAAGTGATACGAGTGTGGTGTCAGGAGATAGGGATATGTTATTTGGTGCACTGATCCCAAAACATCAATGGTGGACCAGTCAGCAGAACTGATTTGGAGTAAACCAAAACACAATGAGTAGAAAGTAGTGGTGACTACAGAGGACTACGCTATGCCAGGTCCCTAGCTGCAACTTCCACACAATTCTCTTGTTTTAATGCTCATAAGATAAAGGAGAAGTCAATCTGAACTGTCTCGAAAGAGGAGTAGGATTTAGATAGAGAAGAGTGGTGTAGCGAATGACCTGGGGAAATGCCATTTGCTAGAGGCAGTCTGTGATGAGATTGTTCTGATTTTAATGAACTCTTCCTATGTAAAGGGGTAGAACACAACATCCTAGACAGATTGTAAAAGGCCTAAGTTCCAGTCCACGGAGTTTGCCTTTTTCTTCTGGGCAATGGGGAGTCCTGAAAGTTTTTTGAGCATCAGGTGATGAAAAGGTTAATATGATGAAAAAGGTGCTTTAGGAAGATTATACTGGCAGCGGAGTGCAGGCAGAGGGACTACTTACCAGTCTATTGTCATAACCTAGAGAGACTAGGAAGCAAAGTCCAGGAGTGAGGCATTGACTCCAAGGAGGAATAAATAGGCCTTACTGGATGGATACTTAGGGGCTATTATAGAGAGGTGCTGATGCAGAAATGTCACCACAATGCTCTTCCTGCTCTACCCTTTCCTGCTTTTTTTCTTGACATGCCTTGTGTTCCAAATAGGAAACTTATTAGCAGAGCAGCCAAGCTCAGGGATGCAGCTGTGCGTATCACTCAGGAAGGCATTCCTTCCTCTTAGGAAACATCTTCTTTCTTTGCTATTGGGATAGGGACAAACAGGGTTTGTCCTATCATGGTAGTAACATTATGTAAGCACCCTTAGCTACATTCTTACACTTATTCATTGTATTAATATGTAGCTTGCCTGATTCCAAAGTTGACTTAAAATGACTAAACCACTACCACAGCAGCAGCACAGACAAAAGCAAACAAACCCACTGCCGTGGCAGCAGTGCTTATTAGTATCTCCTGCTTTAGTGAGGAAACAAGATTCTCTCCAAGGCAGTGAATGTGCCCACACCGTTTTTTAGTACCAATGATATAGTTGGAGTGGATATTTAACTTTTGATTCACTTTTACATACACATGAAAAGTCACATTCTTCTTAGGTTAAGTTTTCTTTCATGAAGCAGATGGATTTACATCTTAAAATAATCAAAGTAAGCAATTCTTCCTTATGTACATGTTTAAAAAGTATCTTGAAGCAAAATTCCTCCTTATCATCATGCGTATGCTCTTGCTCATTAAACTAGAAAACACATTCAATAACCAAGAGTGGCTCTGTGGTTACTGGGAAGTGTGGTGGTTCTGACTGGATGGGTCTTAATAAACACCAAACCCATAAAGCATGAAAATCACAGAATACAAAGTTGGAAGGGAAATAAATACAATAAAAATGCAAAAAAAAAATTCTCATTTGAATAGTATGCTAGACTACATTCCCACTCGCTCATACTCACTCACAACCATGTGAGTGTTTCAGCACTTGACTTTGACAGGGCTTCGGATTCCCACACCCACTTTAGCCAGAGCAACTTCATGTATGTATTTTACAAATTGGCTTTCTGGTATACTTATATTTGACAAAAGGCTTTCAATACTAAAAGTGTGCAAGCATCATGACAGTCTAGATGTTCCACAAAACTGCAATTTAACATTAGGTCTTTGGATTTCATCCATAATATAAGAAAGAGAAGAATGATATCTGCATTTTGGTAAAATTGCTAGTTTGAAAATATTACATTGTTCAGGTGGCTTTTATTTTATTTGCTTTTTAAATTTTATTTTCCTGTAAGAACATTAAAGATACTTTTTCTTAGTGAAAACAGATGACCTCACCTGATGATCAGCATAGTTCCTTGATTAGAAAGCTCAGAGATAAATAGTAAGGGTGTGTGTGTGTAAAATGAATGATCCATGTTACGTGGAAACAACAGATCTATCCAACAAATTTAAACAGATTTTTTTTTTTTAGTTTCATGATATAAAGACAGGAAAACAAGATAACATTTATTTACTTGTAACATTTCCTCATGGAATTAATATTTAGTGGTTTAAAACATGTCATTTCTCTACTGGTGACCACAAAATTTTATGTTGCTACAAGTGAATTTAAAAAAAAAAAAAAAAAAGCAAACAATCACTGGCCCTGTGGGCTAGAGACCATGGTTTTAGGGGATATCAAGCTCAATTGGCATATACATATTATATAACATGATTGTTCTACATCTTAATTTGGTGAGTAGCAACTGGGGTCTTAAAAGCTTGCGAACAGCCATCTAAGTGGCAACTATCGGTCTCCCCTCATCTGAAACAAAGAAGAGTGAAGAAAAGCAAAGATGCATGGAAACAGTTAGTCCAAAGGACTAATGGACTATGAGAACCTCAACCTATATGACCCTGAGACCAGAAGAACTAAATGGTGCCTGGCTACCAATTCAACCACTATGAAAGGGATCAGAATAGGGGATCCTATTTAGAGTGGAAGAAAAAATGTGGATCAAAACTGAAAATCACAAAAAAGACCAGGCTTACTAATCTGATAAAGACTGGTGAAACTTCCAAGACTATGGCCACTCTTTGGGCCTGGAATTGGACTTACTCCCATGGCTTAACTCTTAGCCAAACAAACAGGCCTGTGAGCTGAACACCTGTACCAGGGAGATGCACTCCCGAGAACAACCAACTGTGGGAGATCAGAAGGGCAGCATTTGCACAGGGAGAAAGGAAGGGAGGCAGGAATGCATAGGCAAGAAGGACACAGGGAAAAGGTAACCACAGGGAGGAAGTGGGAGGTGAGCTGTTACACTGTGGGGATTGTAACCTGTGTCACAAAACAAAATGTGTATGAACTCTTGACTGTAAAACGAATCTTCTTTGTAAAATTTCTCCAAAATCACAATGAAAAGTTAAACAAACAAAACAAACCAAAGTATTGATTAAATTATGTCAGCAGTGATTAACTGCATTAATAATTATTGTTGTTGTTATGTGCCGTCCAGTTGGCCCAACTCATAGCAACCCCTCCTTGGGTTTCCGAGGCAGTATCACTATGGAAGTAGATTGCCCCATCTTCCTTCCGAGGAGTGGCTGTTGGGTTTGAACCGCCAGCCTTCTGGTTAGCAGTCAAGTGCTTTAGGCACTACGCTACCAGAGCCCCTGCATTAATAATTGGAGTTTGTATGAAATGGTTCCTTTCATGATTGCATCATCTTTTATATGTCATATAATAATATTAGTGTCAATTTAATTTTCAAATATAATAAAAATATTCATAGGGATGATATCTCCTAAACCTATTAATAACCAGTTGCTATAGAGTCAGTTCTGACTCAAAGTAACCCCATATACGTTAGAGTAGAACAGTGCTCCATAAGGTTTTCAATGGCTGATTATTTTGAAAGCAGATTGCAAAAACGACAAGGAGGTCACATGTTCCGACCTCCTCTAACCCTACAAGAGGAAGACAGGATTACCAGCAGTAACCGAAGGCCTATTCCTGCCAGGCCAGACATGCTGCCTCCCTCCAGCCCTTTCACCAACCATTTCTCCCAAAGCACCCACCACCTCTCTCCTCGGTTCGATAATTCGCTGCAGTGGCCACACAGAACTCACAGATTATGGGGTTTATTAGGGAAGCACCAGGCTACAATTCAAGTTCAGGAAAAAGTGCTCAGTCTCTCTCCCAGCCCACCGTCTCTCAGCGAAGTTTCTCACAGTCTCTCCCCCAAGAGTGCTGGTCCCTCGGTGTCTCACTCAGCAATGCGTGTCTCTTGTGTCTCTTTCCCAGCAGCACGTGTCTCTTTCAGGGGCGCGTGTCTCTTTCTGCAGCACGTCCAACCAGCAGTGAGAGAGAGTTCAGCCTCCAGGAGGCCTCCTTTTGAGCCCGGAAGGGTGGTCAAACTAGCCAATCACAGCATCAGAATTCTAAGCCCTGAGAGAGAGTGGGCACCTCCCAGAACATTGTTTTGTGCCACGCCCAATAGAAATACTCCAGGTGGACAACTTCAGCCATCAGGAGCTCCTCAGTTGCTCATAGAAAATCCCATCTTGGAGTTTACAAAGACTTATGGGTAGAAAAGCCACACTAAGTAATTTACTACACTGCACAGATATTCAGGCCTTTCTTCCAAGACATATCTAGGTAAACTTGGCCCCCTAATCTTTTGGCTAGCAGCCAAGCCCTTTAAACACTTGTATAACGCAGGCACTCTAATCCATAAGTGGAATGTGGAAATTATGACTAATGCAGGAGAATGCCCTTCCCTTTGCCTATAATGTTATGTTTCTGAAGAAAAGATCACAAGCAAACATAGCAAAATATTTGCATTTATTAAAAGTAGGGGGTTACATATGTGTTACAATAATTTTCATATTTTCAAAATAATATATAATTTAAAATAAATTTAATTTAAATTTAAATTGATTTAATATAATGCTTAAAAGGATTAAATTATCAATCTTGGTAATTTTTTTTTTTTTTTGGTATAGATTTTGATCTGGATAGTTCTAAATTGTTTAAGCAAAATTTGAAAAGATATGATCATAGAGAAATTCCAGAATAAAGTTTTTTTGTAAGTAGCCATTAAAGATTGAGCTTATGTCTGTATGAAAATGCCTTTCAAGCACAGTTCATTATTTGAAGGTTTGAAGGGAATCATGTCTCTCTCCTTCATCTTACTTGTTCACCCAATGAAAGGTTATACTTGCAAACACATTGTGGCATTTGAGCTCACAGGCCCACACCAGGCATTCATCATTTACTTCCTGCAATATTGCCAGTGAGTTTTGATTGCTCTGAAACACGGCTGTATAGCAGTGCTGTCGGCCAGAAATAGTCATGAGCTGTTCTGAAGCCCTCGGGATAAGGAACTTTAAGTAGAAATGTTTGAACATTTTCTCTTGAAATAAGAACGTGTCTGAGTCTCTCACAAATACCAACCTTTATAAGGTAAGAAGGGAAAGGATGCGTGAATGGTTCTAGCTGTGAACCCTGGGTAAGATCCTCTTGTTAAAAGTGTTTTGAGGTCTGTAATGATTACTGTCATTGTTTTTCCCTCCTCAGTGGATCTCTAGATCCATTTTTACTCATCATAGATTTCACTGAATTAAGTCAAGCTCGTAAGTGGACCAGGGTATCAGTCATACAAATACCTGGGTGATCCTGGCTGGCAACAGAGATCACATGAAAATGGGAAAAACAAATATTCATAAAATTATGTCATCAGAGTGGGATATGTTGGCATGAACAAAATGTTTTAAGAGCACTGAGGGGGAATGATTACTTCTACCTAGAGGGTCTAGAAGGGTTTTAGAGGTTGTGATGCTTGAGTTACAACTTTAAGGAGGAATAGAATTTCAACAGGTGGTGTCAGTGAGGACTTGTACCAAGAGGACTTCTAAATTCTTCTCTTCAATGAAGATTTTCCCCCTAACACTATCATTTCTCATTCTCTTCCCTCTGTTGACCTTATATGATCATTGAGACAGTACATGATAAATCAAAAAATTTTTACTTTCCTTAAAACTCTTTCTCTGTTCTTTGTGTTAGAAACGACAGCATATATACCCATTTGGAGCCCAGAGCCATAGAATTATTCTGGAAACCAGGTCAGGACATTGAGAGAACCCTGTACCAGGAGTCAGGACTCTGGGGTCTGGTTGGGCACTCTCACTCTCTAGCTACTGTTCCTCTGCTCACAGAATACTGGACAAGAAGCTGGCCAAATAAAATGATTTCTAAGTGGTCACCATAAATTCTGATATTTTGTTTTCTTTTACTCCTCATATTTTCATTTTTTTTGTTCATCTAGCACATTCACAGGACCTCTGGTAGCGTAGTGCCTAAGGGACCTAACTGCTAACCAGAAGGCTGGTGGTTCAAACCCACCAGCCACTCCTTGGGAGGAAGGTTGGGCAATCTACTTCCGTAGTGATACCGCCTCGGAAACCCAAGAAGGGGTCGCTATGAGTCAGGGCAGACTTGACGGCACATAACAACAATGACAACAAAAACTAGAGCTCCTTAAATTATACTGTATAAGCTATTATCTCAAATGTATATTGCATCAAATTAATGCACACATAACAACAACAACAGCACATTCACAACTCTGTGCCATCTATCTACTGTTTCTTCTGCTAAAGCTTCTGCTAAATGTGTTTAGCATTTTCCTCTGTTCACCTCAAACTCAAGCATAGTACTTTGCACACAGTAGACATTCTACATATGATGGTTGAATGAATGAATGAGTATTCCTGCTTGATTTTTCAACTCTTCCTTATTGTCCATCCAATCAATGACTTACTCAGCAATTCTTAACTATACAGAGCTCTAAGCCTGCTCCTGGTCAACTAGGAGTGCTTATTTTCTGCTTATTCCTTCATCTATTGTCTTATGTCAGTTACTGTTCAATCTGTTCTGTATCACAAGTCTCCAGGGCTTAGTGGGGAATTCATGGACTCGTGGAGATCATGATTAGTACTTAATCCATTATCAGTACCGAATAAATGCTTGTTGAACGAATGCCAGACCTGAGTTAGAATTCTAATTCTGTAAGTTCCTTGGCTCATTTGTAAAATGGAGAAAATAATGCCTATCTTATAATAACATGTTTCTCAAAAGGTCATTCTGAAAATAAGAGGAAAAAACCATTAGAAAATATGTTATGTGATACTTCATACATAGTAGATTCTGTTAGTTCCCTTGTACTAAATTGGTGTAGCCCATACCAGGCTAGCTATCAAACTATATTACCTTTCACCTAATTGATGAATTACAAATAAACTTTGACCCCGCTTGGATGAAAGAACTATCTGCCATGCATATTTATCTAAAATCTATAAATTGAGTTATTTCTGCTATGTTTGGAAGTACAAGTAGATTAATTTCCTTAATTTTGTTTTTGTAGAAGATAAGCTGTTAATAGATAGCATTTCCATGGTATTCTAGTTTAAAGATGATATATTTGACATTTTCCTCTATTTTATTTCATGGAACTTTCAAAATACAGAAACCACTAGTTCATTACATTCTCATAATGTTTTAGAATATGATTGTACTGAGTAATGCTCAAAATAAGTTAGTTTCATTCTTGCTTTTTTTTTTTTAATCTTCGTTAACTCTGTTCTTCTCCTCTTCTTTTTCTATCTCTCTTTATTGTTTCTTCTTTTCCAAAAATTAAAAATCAAGTGTACAGTCTAAGAACTTATGAAAAAAACTTCCCTACCATTCATGGAGCTTACAACCTAACAGAGAAGGTTATAATTCAGAGCATAGAAAGAGTCAAAGTTTCTGATGATAATGTAGAGAAACATTCTTTTGTATACATAGAGAGGGACAATATCAATGAAATCAAAGAGAGATGAATCTACTTGTACTTTCACCCATATTAGAAACAAATTCAATTTATAGATTTTAGATAAATGTACATGACAACTTGCATAAAATAACATTGAATTCTTTTGTTCTCTCCTTTTTTTCATGCTAAGGTCCTTTACTAATGGTGCTGTTCTTTTTATTCTAATTAAAATGTCTACATTTCTATTCTTAAGCAGGCTGTGCAAGAGAGTCTGCTCTTGGTTTTCTCTCAGAATGCTTTTTAAACTGTATAATCAAATGTAATGTTGTTGCTGTTGTTATGTGCCGTCGAATGAGACCTGACTCATGGCGACCCCTCCTTAGGTTTCCGAGGCAGTATCACTACAGAAGTAGATTGCATCATCTTCCTTCCAAGGAGTGGCTGGTGGGTTTGAACCACCAGCATTCTGATTAGCAGTCAAGTGCCTTAGGAATTATGCTACCAGAGCTCCCAATCAAATGTAATAGTAAGTGGTAATTACACTATATATGTATATATATATATATATATATATATATATATAGTGTTTTCCTAAGAGGAAAAATCATTTCAATGAAACAGATAAACAAAAAAAAGCAGAGTTATTAGAGTTATTATCAGTTATTAACTGAAATCTGGGAATATTTTCATTACTTTAACCTTTTGCTGTGACCATATATATTGTTAGGAATTTGATTAATTCTCACTCATGTTATTCATCCATTGTATATGTTGTCAGTCTTCTATCTTAAGCAAGCTAAATTATAATCTCTTTGAATTCAAGATAATATTTATTATCAAATATTCCCCTTTATCTTCATAAGTTCATTTAAGTGTCATGCTATATATGGGCATATCATAAAACATAAATTCCATTTAACACATCAGCCTGTAGGAGATTACAATCATTGGGCAATGATTTTAGTTTGTGACTCTGAGTAGCCTATGTCCTTATAATCTTATTCACTCATATATGTTCTGCTGAGGTCTGACAGTTCCCAGGCAGGCAGACTTGGGGCCTGCTTAGATCATTGTTGTTGCTAGGTGCCATTGAGTTGCTTCATATTCATAGTGACCCTCTATACAACAGAATGAAACACTGCTAGGTCCTGAGCCATTCTCACAATCATTGCTATGCTGGAGCCCATTGTTGCAGCCACTGTTTCAATCCACCTTTTTGAGGGTATTCCTTTTTATTTTTTCACTGACCACCTACTTTTCCAGGAAAGGGAAGAACAAGGAGCAGCCTCAGGGACCTCAGGAGAGGCAGGCTATCAAGGTAAAAAGGAGTTGGAGGCAAGGCTAGGCCCCAAGCTCCCTAGAGCCAGGAAACGGAGGGACCAGGAGCAGCCAGGGACCACAGAGTGGCAGGTTTCAGGTAGGAATTAGTTAAGAGGAGGGTGCAGAGGTTTCCAACAGATAAGGCAGACAAATTTGTCTGTCAGTTTGTAGTCCTGTGAGGCTTGTATGCTTTTGTGAGACTTGAGGCTGTGCCGATGGTGTTTCAGACGCCAGCAGAGTTGCATGCAGGTCACAGGTTTCAACGCAGCTTACAGACTAAAACAGACTAGGAATACGGAGGAGGTCATCCACTTCTCAAAAACCGGCCAACAAAAATATTATGCACAGCAGAGAAACACTGTCTGATACATTACTGGGCAATTTTATGAATAGCTTGGAAACATTGTCCAACATAATGCAGGAAGGCTAGCCCCTTGGGTTGGAAGGAACTCAAAATAGGACTGGGGAAGAGCTGCCTCATTAGAGTAGAACCAACCTTAATGATATGGATAAAGAAAGTCTTTCAGGACTTCATGTGCTGATGTAGCATGACTCAAATTGAGGAGAAACAACTGCAAACATCCATTAATAATAGGAACATGGAATGTGTGAAGTATGAATCTAGGAAAATTGGAAGTTGTCAAAAATGAAAAGGAATGCATAAAGATTGATATCCGAGCATTAGTGAGCTGAAAAGGACCAGTTTTGGCCATTTGGAATAAGACAACCATATGATCTACTATGCTGGGAATGACAACTTGAAAAAGAATGGCATGACATCCATCACCACAAAAGATATTTCAAGATCTGTCCTGAAGTACAATGCTGTCAATGATAGGATAATAGCCATACACCTACAAGGAAGACCAATTAATACAACTATTATTCAAATTTATATACTAACCACCAAAGCAAAAGATGAGGAAATTGAAGATTTTTATCAACTTCTGCAGTCTGAAATTGACTGAACATGCAATCAAGATGTGCTTCTTATCACTGATGATTGGAATGCAAAAGTTGGAAACAAAGGAGAATCACCGGTAGTTGGAAAATTTGGTCTTAGTGACAGAAAAAACACTGGAGATCACATGATAGAATTTTGCAAGACCAATGACATTCACTGCAAATACATTTTTTCAACAACACAAAAGGAGGCTATATATGTGGACTTTCCCAGACAGAGTACACAGGAATCATATTGATTACATCTATGGCAAGAGGGAATGGAGAAGCTCAATATTTTCAGCCAAAACCAGGCCAGGAGCTGATTGTGGAACAGACCATCAACTGCTCATATGCAAGTTCAACTTGAAGTTGAAGACAATTAAAACAAGTCCACAAGAGTTAAAATATGATCTTGAATATATCCCTCCTGAATTTAGAGACTATCTAAAGAACAGATTTGATGTATTAACACCAGTGACTGAAAACCATAAGAATTGTGGAATGAAATCAAGAGAATCATCCATGAAGAAAGCAAGAGGTCATTAAAACTACAAGAAAGAAAGAAAAGACCAAAACGGATGTTAGAAGAGAATCTGAAACTTGCCCTTGAGCAAACAGTAGTTAAAGCAAATGGAACAAATGATAAGATAAAAGAGCTGAACAGAAGATTTCAAAGAGCAGCTCGAGCAGACAAAGTCAATTATTATAATGAAATGTGCAAAGACCTGGAATTAAAAAACCAAAAGGGACAAAGACACTCAGCATTTCTCAAGTTGAAAGAACTGTGGAAAAAATTTAAGCCTCGAGTTTCAATATTGAAAGATTCTATGGGCAAAATATTGAATGATGCAGGAAGCATCAAAAGAAGATGGAAGGAATACACAGAGTCACTGTACCAAAAAGAACTGGTCCATCTTCATCCATTTCAGTAGGTGGCATATGTTCAAGAACCAATGGTTTTGAGGGAAGAGGTAAAAGCTGCGCTGAGGGAATTGGTGAGGGACAAGGCTCCAGGAATTGACGGAATACCCATTGAGATTTTTCAACATACGTATACCCTTCTGGAGGCACTCACTCAGTTATGCCAAGAGATTTGGAAGACAGCTACCTGGCCAACTGACTAGAAGAGATCCATATTTGCCCCCATTCCAAAGAAAGGTGATCTCACAGAATGTGGAAATTATCGAACAATATCATTAGTATCTCATGCAAGTAAAATCTTACTGAAGATAATTCAAAAACAGTTGCAACAGTATATTGACGAGAACTTCCAGAAGTGTGGGCTGGATTCAGAAGAGGATGTGGAATGAGGGGTATCATTGCTGATGTCAGATGGATCTTGGCTCAAATAAAGAATACCAGAAAGATGTTTACTTGTGTTTTATTGCAAAAGAAATGGATTGTTTGGGTCATAACAAATTGTGGATAACATTGAGAAGAATGGGAATTCCAGAACACTTAATTGTACTCATGAGGAACCTGCACATAGACCAGGAGGCTTTCATTCAAACAGAAAAAGGGAACATTGCATGGTTTAAAATCAAGAAGGGAGTGTGTCAAGGTTGTATCCTTTCACCATACTTATTCAATTTGTATATTGAGCAAATAATCTGAGAAGCTGGACTATATGAAGAAGAACGTGGCATCAGGATTGGAGGAAGAATCATTAACAACCTGTAATACGCTGATGACACAACTTTGCTTGCTGAAAGTGAGGATGACTTGAAGTATTTACTGATGAAGGTTGAAGACTAAAGTCTGCAGTATGGATTACACTTCAATATAAAGAAAACAAAAATCCTCACAACTGGACCTATAAGCAGCATCACAATAAATGGAGAAAAGATTGAGGTTGTCAAAGACTTCATATTGCTTGGTTCTACAATCAATGCCAATGGAAGTAGCAGTCATGACATCAGAAGATGTATAGCACTGGGCCAATCAGCTGCAAAGGACCTCTTTCAAGTGTTGATGAGGAAAGGTGTCTCCTTGAGGACTAAGGTGTGCCTGACCCAAGCCATGGTATTTTCAATCGCCTCATATGTGTGTGAGAGCTGGACAATAAATAAGGAAGACCAAAGAAGAGTTGATGCTTTTGAGCTGTGTTGTTGATGAAGAATGCTGGAAGTACCATGGACTGCTAAAAGAACTAACTGGTCTGTCCTGGAGGAAGTGCAGCCAGAATGCTCCTTGGAGGCAAGAATGGCCAGACTTTGTCTCACCTACTTTGGTCATGTTGTCAGAAGGGACTATTCCCTGGACCAGGAAGTCATGCTTGGTAAGGTGGAGGGTCGACAAAAGAGGGGAAGACCATCAATGAGGTGGATTGACCTGGTGGCAGTGGCGATGGGCTCAAGTGTAGCAAGAATTGTGGATCTGGCTCAGGACTGGGCAGTGTTTTGTTCTGCTGTGCATAGGGTCGCTATGAGTCAGAGACAACTCTATGGCACTTAATAATAGCAACAACAACCTACTTTGCCTAGCATGATATCCTTCTGCAAGGACTGCTCCCTCCTGAAAACATGTCCGGAGTACAAGAGACAAAGTCTTCCCATCCCTGCTTCTAAAGGGCATTCCAGCTATACTTCATCCATCACAGATTTGTTTATTCCTCTGGCAGTCCATGCTATATTTAATATTATTCACCAACATCACAATTCAAATGCATCAATTCTTCTTTGGTCTTTCTCATTCATTGTCCACCTTTTGCATGCATATGAGGCTACTGAAAATACCTTGGCTTTGGCCAGGTGCATCTTAGTCTTTAAAATTATATCTTTGTTTTTGAACAATGCAATACATTGTTTTACTTCTCCTGATCATTATGAGACACATGTCAAAGTAGCTATGGGACCTAAGCAAATAAGCTATCTAGGATGCTTTTACTACTCATCCAGATGTTTTATCACCCAGGGCTTCTTCAATATGAATTGGAATTTAACATGAACTTAAGATTTTCTTGATAAAGAGCTAGCCCTAAATGAGTGAATTTGTCTGCTCTTTATTTTGGGATTTTTCCAATATGAAAAATTATTTTCTAAATGTAAAGTGTGAATCATAATATATTTAAATATATTAAAGACCTAGGAAAACTGTGATGACTTTAGCTTTGGATTCATAGTCATTTAGATCATAGAGTAATGTGGGTCATAAGAGATTCAAAATATTTTACTGAGGATAATGATCAAATCATAAATTGGAACACCAATGAATAAAAAAAGTAAGTAAAAGTGCATGCAAATTAAAAATTCTCTTCCATGATACAGAAAAAATCAGAGTCTAATCTAGAATTAGGACACAAAGATGTGCAGGATCTAAGAATAGCTAAAGATGAGCCTATATGTAGAAATAACAGGAAAATGAGAGAGCATCTGAATTACTGCCCTGTTTTTACTATGCCCTCCTAGACTCACATCCTGGCAGAGTCCACGGGGAGACTTTGAAAATGTACATGGTATCAAATCATTCCTTTGCTCAAAAGCCACGAAAGGCTTCCCATTGACCTTAGAACAAAATCTACAGTTCTTACCACGGTTTATGAGGCCTACATGACGATCTGGCCCTTGGCTACCTCTCAGGTTCACTTTCGATCACTCTTCTCCGCCCTCCCCCTGCCCCACCACACTGTACTTCTAAATGCTTCCTGAACATACCTTATACGCTTCTCTCAGCAGGACTACACTGGCTGGTTCCCTTGCCTAGAAAGCTCTCATCTCAGGTATTTGCTTGGTTCATATTACCTGTTCAAACAAGCCTTCCTTGATTCTCTATCAAAATCATCACAGCTTCCATCTCTGAATCCTGATATGTTACATACTTGAATTTTTTTTTTTTTCCAAAAGCTTGTTCTCAACAGTCAGTTACCTCAATAGACAGGGTAGCATTCATTCCTCTATCCTTTCTAAATTGCCAATTCTTTGCTTCTTGAGAGGTAAAGTGTTTAAGGCCAAAATGCCTTTCTTCAAATGAGTTCCCTTGTGTAGGCCCTGCAGATTACGGGATCTATCTGGTCAGGTCATCCACTATGGAAATGTGAGAGGGTAGGGCTCCATCCCCAGTGCTTCCAGTGCAGTGTGTGAGAGCTTAACCTTATTGCCAGAGTAGTAAAGATTTTGATTTAACAGGAAACAGAAACACAGATTAAATTTGACTGGTATGATCTCAAACAGGATATGAACCTGGAGGACGAAATACATACAAGTTCATATTTTTAACAAACATTTTGGACAACATGAGATAATAAAACAATGATTTCTTTTTCATTTGTTTTCTAAGAAGCTCTGTAAATTCTTGCTTTGGAGGATGGTCATAGAGCTCCAGCCCTCCCCTCTCAACTCTTTTCAACTGAAAGTTACACTTCTTAGGCTTTAAAAATTTAGCTTTAGCTTAATAGTTCATTTGAATAAAAGGTTCCTCAGATTTTTTTAATTGCTTCTCTATATTTATTTTTAAATTATTTAGTTTTTTCTCTTATTCTTTCTCTTCACCCAAGTTACTATGTTTCTATGCTCTAGTTAGTGGTTTACCTTACCTTTCCCATCCACCCCTGGTAACTATCAAAGGATATTTCTTTTTTTGTGAAACCCTTTGGTTGACTTTTTACAATTATATTCTCACACAATATCTGTCCTTTTGTGATTGACTAATTTCACTCACCATAATGACCTCTAAGTTCATTCATGCTATGAGATGTTTCACAGATTCATCATTGCTCTTTAATATTGTATAGTTTTCCGTTGTTCATAATTGAATTTTTATTATTATTTTTATCTGCTTTCTCCACTAAAGTGTATGTTCCATATGGAAAATGGCTTTGTCTGTTTTGTTCTGTTGTATTCTTTATGCTTCGAATAATGCTTGGCATATTTTAGGTACTTGATAAATATTTGTTCAATAAGTTAGTAAATAAATGAGTACATTTCTGACATAAACATATACTTTTATTTTCATGATTTGGACATAAAATTTTGATTTGAATTATTTAGTTAATTAGATCAATGCATGTTAATTTGCTTCAATTATCAAGAGATGCATTTCTTCATTCAATCATTGTTGTTGTTGTTTGTTGTTATGTGCCTTCAAGTCGGACTCGACTCATAGCGACTGCTCCTTGGGTTTCCGAGGCAGTATCACTACGGAAGTAGATTGCCCAACCTGCCTTCCGAGGAGTGGCTGATGGGTTTGAACCACCAGCCTTCTGGTTAGCAGTCAAGTGCCTTAGGCACTATGCTACCAGAGCTCCCTCATTCAATCATATAATAAATATTTTTATTTTTTTTTAAATCTTCACCTCATAGTGGTTGTGAATTGAATATTAGTGGAATAAATGGTGTGCATAGTATATACAAGTTATTAGATATTTTGGCATTTCATTACCCAGAAAATGGTTATGTGAATATTCCTGTTAGGCGACTAGGTAATTTTAAACATGTTGGTGCGTTTCCTCTCCCAAGGATGAGTCCTCCGTCATGAGTTTGAGTAGTAAAGGTCCTCAGAGTTTGAGAGCCCTAGGCTACATGCAGAACATACAATTATCCTCTTCATTATTTCTGTACATTCTGCATCTTGAATTCCATAATATATACTTTCATTCACTTTTTTTCCCATTGTAATGCTTAAAATGGTTTAGACTCCTCATTTGTCAAAATATACTTACTCTGAGGAAAAACACAATCAATCTTGTTTCTTTTAATGGTTATTTAGTCTGTATCCACCTTTGTTATTAGTATCCTTAAAAGTATGAGTCAATGTTTACTGCAAATGTAGAGAATGATTGAAGGCTACTGAGTGCTATAAGCCTCTGACAATGGAGCATTTCACCATCTAAAGGAAATTCAGTATGTGTCTAATTTAAGTAATTTGATCATTTGATCATTGTGACCTGAATTTCAATTATACTTGTATCAACAAATCTATTTCATTTCAATGATTCAGGAACAGTTACTAAAAACTAAATAAGCTTGGCCCTATAGAGGAAGAAAGTGCTTTCTGTAGGCTCGAATATCTGTGACTAATTTTAGAATACCAAGGAGAAATATATATATCAATTTATTGCTTGTATTTCATATGCAACTATTAGATTACACATTAGAAAGCATATTAAATAGTTCATAAAAACTCTGAAGTCAAAGTTTGGCTTGTCATAGGCATTATTTTTGTTTTGACTATGGTTTCTAGAAACTACTTGTCAGAGGGTATATTCTGCAGTAAATATGATTAATAAAGCAAGCAGATGCTCATGAGACAATATCCTTCTTTTGTTTAGCAAGATTTCTTGGGGCACAAGGCTCTTCTGCCTTCCGGAGCTCTGGTGGCATAGTGCCTAAGGCACTTGAGTGCTAACCAGAAGGCTGGCAGTTCAAACCCACCAGCCACTCCTCGGAAGAAAGATTGGGCAGTCTATTTCTGTAGTGATACCACCTCGGAAACCCACGGAGGGGTTTCTGAGTTCAATCGACTTGAGGGCAGTGAGTTTGTTTTTTGTTTTGTTTTGTTTTGGACAGACAACATGTACCAAGGTTGTGTTCAGTCAATGTTAGAGATTGGATTATATGTTTCTACACAAATTTTGGGAGCTCTGGTAGCATAGTGCCTAAGGATCTTGACTGCTAACCAGAAGGCTGGCAATTCAAACCCACCAGTCACTCCTTGAAGGAAGGTTGGGCAATCTACTTCTGTAGTGATACTGCCTCGGCAACCCAAGGAGGGGTTGCTATGAGTCAGGTCCACAACAACAATAACACAAATTTTATCTACAAATATAATTTCATAAATAATAAACCTAAAAAGGATAGCTGGGACTTGTCATTGGAGTCTTTTTGTTGACAGAGGAAGTATAATGTGTCTCAATGGTATTTAATTAATTGATTATTTTTTTATTGTGTTTTGCGTGTGAGTTTACAGAGCAAAGTTTGTTTTACATTCAACATTTCATGTACAATTGGTTTCACCCCCCAGTTACCATCCCCAACACTAACCCAGTCATCTCCCCTCCCTGCCCAGTAACCACTCCCACCCACCATGTCCCTCATAGTTATGCACTCCTGTGTATCCTGCATTTCCTCTTGCAAATGCTGCCCCTCTGGTGTCCCGTGGCCGATTGCTCCAAGGGATGCATCTCCATAGAGTATGTGGGTGCATCACCCTGGGTTGAGTAATCTGCATGTACATCTTGTTTACTGTTGGGCTGAGAGCCAGTTCCTGGGAGTGAGTTTTATTCCAAACCCAAACTGTATCCCAGGGCCATAGTATTGGGGGTCTCAGCAGACTCCATTCGACAAGTAATTCTGGTCATTATTGTGTTTCTGGATTTTGTTCCACATTTTCCTCCCACTCTACCAGGATCTCCAGTTTTGATCCTTTCCTGAGTGGTTGGCATTAGTTGCCAGGCACCATCAAGTTCTTCTGGTCTTGAGGTCCTTTATGTCCTAGGGCTGATTGCTTCCAAATGCTCTTGATTTTTTTGCACTCTTTTTCACTTCCAATGATAGGAGACCATTAGCTGCATCTTAGACAGATGCTTGGAACCTCTTAAGACCCCAGTCACTACTCACCAATATAGGTTGAAGAACAAGATTTTTACCTGTTTTGTTGTGCCAATTGAGTCTGATGTCCCCCAGTGCTAAGGTCCTGAGTTGGTTGATCCATTGGATCTCTCTCCCACAGTGTCTGGCTACCTGTGAAGGATTACTCTATGTCTGTCTTCTGTTGTTTCTGTAAGGATTGTGGGTATTTTTTATCACTGGTATCTGTGCAAGATTAGCCTCAGCTGAATCTTTCCTTGTTGTAGAGTATAATCCTGTTCATTGATCCCCATTTGCTCTTCTCAGATGTTTATGTGTTTATCTGTAGCCTAGTATCTCGTGTTACTGGTAATGCAGTATTGTGGATATACTGGTATTAGCCTCTGTCGTTTATATCTTATGTGCAAAATTTGGTGTCCTCCCTTTTCCTAATGTTATCATGATGGTCACAGACTCTTTCTATACCATCCCTCCCCTTAACACACATCAGCATGTGGTCCCCAACTAGCCCAAAATTAATCTTTCCCCTTCCCTCCCCATCCCAGTAACCTACAAAGTAAGTTCCCTTTCTTAAGCAAACCCTAGGAGCTCTGGTAGCATAGTGGCTAAAGCACTTGACTGCTAACCAGAAGGCTGGCGGTTCAAACCCACCGGCCACTCCTCGGAAGGAAGGTTGGGCAATCCTACTTCCGTAGTGATACTGCCTCGGAAACCCAAGGAGGGGTCGCTATGAGTCGGGGCCGACTCGACGGCACATAACAACAACAACAACATGGCCATGCCACCCTGCACGCACCCGATCTCCTCTGATCTCAATGGTATTTTAGAGAGTCTCGAAGCTTTATTTATTTATTTATTTATTTATTTTTGGCTAAGTTGTTAAGGACTAAAGTGGTTAAAGGGTTTTAAATGTTAATTCTAAACGTAGTCCCTTTGGTTACATATTCTTCAATACATGTCTCTTTGAAAGAGTTTATGATTAGAGATTGAAACTGCAGCTAAATTGTACAATCTATATTTATGTTTCCAAAGGCTGAAGAGTGACAATCCTTTTGATAATGTTTTTAAGTAGCAGGTACAAGCCTGTTAAATATAATACATTTGGTTGGACAGAAGCTTATTTAAACAATCTGCACTAAGTAAAACAAAGCAAAACAAAACGCACTCACTGCCTTAGAGTCAATTCCAACTGATAGCTACTCTGTAGGACAGAGTAAAACTGTCCCATATGGTTTCCAAAGCTGTAAATTTTTATGGAAGCACACGGCTTCATCTCTCTCCCACAGAGTGTCTGCTGACTTTGAATCACTGACCTTTCAGGTAGCAGCCAAGCTCTTAACCACTGTGCTCCTTAATAAAAAGGCTACTATATTTTTTTTCCCCAAAGAATAATACACATGCAGGAAACAACAATGATCATTTAACAAGTAACTCAAAATTATTTGAATGCTAATTGCAACATTTGGAAGGTTACTCTTTTCTATGAGAAAAGACACAACATTTTACTTAGTATCATGTTCAGAAAAATAAAACCAGAGCTGTCAGTTTGCTTGAGAGCATAAGGTCTGTCCTCTTTTCCTTGAAGCATAATTCCAATGTAACAAAAGGATTAGTTTTTCTATCACTATATCATAACACAGTTCAAATGATTACTACCTCTGCCTAAGCTAACTAAAGTTAGCTTTAATCGTATATAAAGAAGTTACGTAGGACAAGCCACTTAAAATGAACGTTGGCTAAATATAAGGTCTGTAAAGAGATGAAAAGAAATATATATACAGAGAGGTACTCACTTTTTAACTTATGAAATTTAAAGATTGCTTTGAATAGAAGATGATGATGGTGTCAATTTTTGGAGAGGTGGTAATATCATAAGAAAGAAATTTCACATGGACAAAAGATTATAGAGCCCCAAGAATTGAGAAAAAATCTTAACTCTGTTAAAAAGTCACTAGCAATATATAAAGAGGTGTCAGATTCCAGGAAGATCAATAGGCTGATTCTCACCTCCATTGAACACAGCCTAATTAACATAAGGATCTTTGTTTATTAATAATTCATAATTAGATTTTATTGATCAAGGGCCATTTATTCTTGGAATCTTTTTAAAACTGCAGTTTGACCATAGTAACCCCAAACTCTTTGGTAGCTATCTGCAAAAGGCACTCACTCTAATACTCAAATCTAAGGAGAGTTTCTCTTAATCAATGAAATATACCTAGGATCCTGTGAGTTCATCTTATCATCTTTCATATGTGTTCTTTATTTCAGCCAATGAGCAAGAATCAGAGTCCAAATTGTGCTATCCTCAACTGGAAGGTGGGGGAAAAAAAAAAAAAAGCTAAATTATATTTTGTTTAATATTACCAAATGTTAGATCTTTTATCTAGGTAATAAAAAAGTATGGCAGCAAACTGTAGAAAAAAAATTACAAAGGCAGAAGTTTAACATTTTCATTCATTCATTTACTCAACAGACTTGTGTTGAACATCTAACATGTGGCAGTACTGTTTGTACAAAAATGAACAAGAGCTTCCATAGTAAAGTGGAAGAGATAACACCTTAATTTTAGAGGGCTGTTTTAGAAGCAAACACAAAGTTATGAGATTAACTGAGTTTGAAGCATAAGGGAGTGTCAAGGCCTCCTAGAGGAGAAATGCAAATTGAGTACGACTTGATGGGACAGAGGAGTAAGAGATGAATCTTAAAGTGAGAGGTAGGAGCTTAAGCCCAAGCGCAGTAGCATGAAGAATTTTCAGATAACTGTAGGGGTGTTTGCAATACCTGGAGGTCCTTTGGTATGGGGAAGAAAAGCAGGGTAAGACTGCAGACGTAGGTGGAGCCAGATCTCCAGTTACATCTGGAACCTGCTAAGGACTTTGATTTTCACTGGGAAGGCCAGGAGAGCTTTGAAGAATGGGAGCAGGACACTAACAGGAACAGATGTCTATTCAGAAATGCTTCTCCAGCAGGACTGGGAATGGTTTAGAGAGACTGATACTTGAAGCAGGAAGATGAGTTCAAAGGTTGTGTATCAAGATAAAGGAGAAATGATGAATCCTAAATGAAGTATATGATTACACTCTTACCAGAATTACACCCTAAATGACTACTCTTTTCTTCTCACATTTATGCTATCACTCTACTGGGTTTTTGTGTACCTCTCTGCCTACCCTTTCTCAACCTGCCTGATGTCTCTTTTTTTTCTCTTTCACACTCTAAAGGCTCATGTGTTTAAAAACTCAGCCTAATTTCTCTTTTCTTTATTCTTTTTAATCTTGCCATAGGCAATCTCTTCTATTTCTAGTAGAAAAATTCAAACGTATTTTCCAGCCCAGAATACATTAGAATCCAACCATTAGAATCTAACTTCCTACTTGACATATCCATTTGGTGTTTCATAGACATTGTAACTAACATAATAACAATCAAACTTTTGTTCTTCTCCCAGAAATTTGGTCCTACTTCAGTTTTCCCACTTTAGTAATTATTACCTACATCCACCAAGTAGGCAAGCCAGAGCTTAGGTGTCTATGTCAATACTTCCACTTACCTTTACTCCAAACATTTATGAAATCACTTTCTTCACTACTACCTCAGAGGACAAGCTTACTTAACAAAACAAGCCTCCAGCTCCTGGAAAAGGTAAGATCAAGAACTATGGTAATGGTGTGTGTGTGGGGGTGGGGTGGGGTTTGTACTATTTGATTCTATGTGGGTAAGTTCTAACTGAAATGGCAAAAATGAAAACCTTGTTAAAGGCAGTTTCTCTGAGTCTCAGATTTTTATTCTCTGTCAACAAACAAGTGTTCCTATTTGTAAAGTCATTTGAGACAGCCAGAAAAAATAAAACTCTATAATGGTGTTAGGCATTTTACTCAGCAAAAACTTGCAGTGGTTAACAGTGGTTTGCTTTTAGCCTATACTTCCACTGAATTTCTTTTTACTCTTACACATTAAGATACCATAAATCTTTCTGACTGTCCTCCCTTCTGTTTTGCAAACAGTTTTCATTTACTCAGACTTATCTTCAAACATTCCATCAAGTGTACTGGTACTTCCTCTCATTTGGTTTCCCTCAGTCATTATTCAAAATGGGATTTGATTGACTTTGTCCCACTGAATAGCCATTCTGCAGCTTGACGAAGCCAGATGAGGGTTGACCAGGTATAGTACTAGACCTAAATTGTTTTTCCCTCCTTCTTCCTCCTCTTGCCCTTCCCCATCTAAATAATAATGGTAATAATAATCTCCTGATGATATTTCTGTAAAATTTTTGAAGCAATGTATTTGCAGGTAGCAAAGGCAGAATTAAATATTTAAATACTTCAAAATTTTGAATTTGAAAAACTCATTAATGAAGTAGCAAAACCATTATATTCCATAATTTAGATACACCATATTTTTGTTCTATTCACAGTATTTTTTCAAAGTAGTAAAATTAGCTTTTCTGTGAGGGTAAATCACTAACTAGAGGGTAGACATGTATTAACTTGGGTGAAGAGAAAGGCAATATACAATAAGGGGGAGGTCAGCCCAAAATAGTAAAGGCGAAATAAGACACTGGAGGAGCACAAGAGTAAAGGCAACAAAGATAAAAATACTGTTACACACACAATCCTGCAATAACAGTAATAACAATAATATGTGAGTGGAGAGACACATAGATAGACACACTAGCCGGACAGGTGTGCCAAGGTGAATAGGACTATATCCTCGATTATTTTTAGGTTTGACAGAGGACATTTCTACATATGCATTTACATGTGCTACAAATATATTCATGAGTGTAATACAGCGTACAGGGGCAAAGTTAGGGAAACTTCATAGCCACAATCAAACATCTTGAGGGAATGACTCACTGAGCCTAGGGACTCAAGAGCATAGTTTCAGTGGCCATCAAGGTCAATGGGCATAACACAGCTCACAAAGATAATGTTCTACCTCATACTTTGGTGAGAAGTGAGTCAGGTCTTAAAAGCTTGTGAACAGCTATCTAAGTAAGGTCCAACTACTGGTTTCTCCCTATGCAGAACAAATAGAGTGAAGGAAATCAAAGATGTAAAGACACAATTAGTCCAAAGGACTAATGAACTACAAAAACCCAGTCTTCACGACCCTGAGACCAGGATGAGATAGTGCTCAGTTATGACTGCTGACCACTCTGAAAAGGATCACAAGAGGAGGTCCTGGATACAGTGGGAAGAAAATGTGGAACAAAACTCAGAATAATAATAATAAAGATCAGGCTTACTGGTCTGGTAGAGACTAATGGAACCCTGGAGACTATGGCCCTCACATACCCTTCAAGCCTGAACTCATGCCTGCAGCTCAACTTTCAGCCAAACAACAGACAGGCACATAAGGTGAACAGAAACACCAAGGAAGTACACACTTCTTAGAACAATCAACCACATGAGATCAAAAGGGCAGCATTTGCCCAGGCATAAAACTCAGATGGCAGAAAAAGATAGGAAAGAAGAATGAATAAAAATAGAGGAAGTGGAAAGAGGGTTGTTACATTGTGGGGACTGCAAACAACATCACAAAACATAATGTGTATGAATTGTTGAATGGAAAATCAATTTGTTCTGTAAACTTTCATGCACATTATAATAAAAAGATCAACAAAGATTAGCTTTGCTACATTTAGGAAGTAATCCAAATGTGACAATATCTTATTCTCAATCTCCTATATCTATGTGATCAAAGAAATTCCTTTTAATGAAAATAAGAACAATTTTATTTCACATCATTATTCTATATTATACACACTACACAGCAGTACTGTATAACACTTTGCATTTACTTCAAAGCAAAACATTCTTGGAAACAACTTTTCTGGAAAGTAAAAATAGAGACATTTCTATGCTAAAATTTAGTTACATTTATGTCATAAATAAAACAAAATACGTACATGTTTTATATTTTACTACTTGTCATTATACAGAAGGTTACTCATACTATCCCAAAACCTGACATTGAATAAGTTCTTTTTATATTAATTTTCACCTGCCAACTCTTTATTTGATTTTCAGCATAAACCCACTGCCACTGAGCTGATTCCAACTCATAGTGACCCCCACAGTGTTTCCAATGCTGTAAATCTTTACAGAAGTAGACAGCCTCGTTTGGCTGTCATTGGTCGGTTTGAACTGCTGACTTTTTGGTTAATAGACCAATGTCTTAACCATGGCGACATCAGAGGTCCTTTATTAAAGCATAAAAGATGTGAAAAAATAAAAAATTACTGAACACATATTCATCATAATCATTATTGAGCAGTCTTAGGAATAGCTTCACTTAGATAAGCTATAAAGAATTTGCCTTTCAGCTAACAAAATGGATAAATAAATAGACATTCTGATCTGATTCTAGTTAAACAATTTAAATAACAGAAAATAAAAGAAAACTGCATACTAATTAACTTTGACTTAATTCTGAGCTCAAGGAAGGAAAAGATAACTCTCCTATAATGGGTGAACATTTAGAAAAAAAAAGTTCATGTAAAAATAGCTACGAAAATTTATTTTCAGAATTGCTTCCTTCCTTTGAAATGATGATTATAACATGCACACAATATTGCATTTGTAAATGTTGGCTTTGTTTTTTGTCTTGTTTTCCTCTTCAGGGTCTCTAGTATTTTGCATTGGCTTTTCATGGAGGTATATCTCTATTAATGCAGGTACATTTTGCTAAGATAAAAGGCATTGAGAAATGGCTGGACAGTGATTCAATATGACAGACAAAGTTAGTGAAATAACTAAAATAATGTGAAAAACTATAGTCAAAATAATCAGAACATTACATGGAGAATTTGCTTTCCATAATAAGAAAATTAATATAAAAATAATTCATTCAATGTAACGTTTTTTTCATGGGTTTTTTTATATGCCTTAGGATTTATACTAAGAGATGTGTTGCAATTATATTATTTTTGTTTGCTCATATATAGAGAGTGTTCTCTTTTGGAAATGTGTCTGAAATGAAATGCATGAAAATAGTAGGTTTCATGCCATGTTTCTAGGAAACTATTCTGTTGGGAGTTCAACCAAGATGTTCTTCCACTAAAATCAAATAATAACAGTTTTTTTCAATTCTCTGAGAAAAATAAGTGAGAGGAGAAAATTTTCTAATTGGAGCCCCCACTTCTTTTTCTAGTATCATTGATTCTTCTTCAGTTAGTTTAGCAGCGGTGCTATAAGATGCCAAAATGAATAAACAGAGAACTCACAAGAAAAGCAACCAACCCTGTGAGTATTAATGCTAAAGTACATGTTATGAACCATTACTTTTCACATGTGGAGACATGCTTATATATAATAGTCATATTTCCACAGATAACTTTCTTCCTTTTTTTCTATTCAATTAAAATATTATTTTATGGAAATCTGCAAAGAATATCATATTTGTCCAATGCTTGAGCACTTAAACATGACTGAGAACCATTAAATTATAATCCTAAATTTATTAGTTTTCATTTTTCTGAGTGTAAATTGCAACCCAGAGATATTCAGCTATATTTCAGAATCAGAATCAAGTATGATAACCGTATCTCATATTGTTTGGACTCATGAATTTCTCTGAAATAGAAAAAAAATACAAAGAAGTCAGAGAAATGCATTAGCCTATGTTTGTGTTGAGAAAGTTATTTTCAAAAAGCTTTATAGTAAGTGATGCTATTAATGGCTGCATATCTAATCTACCTCAAGACCTTGAAGATGGCCTCTAGTTTGCATTCCATTAAAAGTTTTTAATAAGATTTCTACAAAAATAATAATAAAAATCATTCGATTTCACCTTTGCTTCTCCTTAACAATTCAAAGTATCAATTTTAATATAACCTTCATTTGACTTGCAATCATTCTCATGCTCTCAACAGCATATTGAACTGTATGCCAACACTTCAGGGGCAAAACAAATGTCTTTTTTTTTTAAAACTTTTGTTCCATTTTTGGTACCTTTCATATGTGTAACACTATAAATACTAAATAGTTTTTTCATAAAGATTTATCTTCTTATTTTTAGATCATTCTGAATATCCAAAGAAACATTTAAAAAATTAAAAAAGTTTATTCTTCATTCATATCTTAAAGAGAGTATCTCTTCAAAGACAGAAGTTCTCTTTCTTTTAAAATTATCACACTAAGATGGGGTTAGAACATTTGCTTACTCAACTTCCTTTTATTCTACCTGTCACTTTCCTAGAAGAACTAATTATAGGGCATTTAGAAGAAAGCGGCTGAAGCAGACAACCAAAGGAAGAAAAAGGAATTTTGATTATTAAAAGTTCCAGAGTTCTCCATGTCTTTAAAAAAGTGTAGGAACTATTAAAAGAAAAAGAACATAATTTGAAAGAAAAAGAAAGATGAGAGGATATAGGAAAAGCCAAAGGATAAAAAAGAAGAACCTTTTCAGTGTCCAGAGAATTATCATCTTTTAAAGTAGACTTAATAGTTTTGAGAATTTTCTCATAATCTTTGATACTTCAGTTGATCAGTCAACAAACATACCTTAAATCCTGTTTTCACAACAGTGTTTCTCAAAATGTTGTCTGCAAAAGGATTAAATGAGAAGCTTCTAGAAGTCTGCCCTAAATGGGCAGGATCATGGAGAGATGACATCCTTCCCTGGTTACAGTGGGAGCAATATAGTGTGGTGTGTGGGACTCCAGTCTGACTAGATACAGAAGTTTGCTTGGAAGGGTAGAAATATTTTTGTTAATTATATTAACAAAATAAATATATTGTAAATATATTGTTAATTATTATGTAGAAAATGAAACTGAGTCTGTAGTTTATTCTCAATGAGAAGAGCTTCTACACAGCTCCCAAGGGATACCAACAGAAAGGACTGAGCTCCAGTATTACAGCAATGAAAGCTCATATCACAAAGATCACACAAAAAGTCATTTACACTTATTTTTGTCATTAATGTTTAGAAAGGAAAGATTTACTCAGTGGTATTTACATCTTCTCTTTGTATCACAATAATTTTCATGATCAGAGAATGACCCAATCTTTTTCCAAAAATTCAGTGGTTAACCTTTACATTAAGCTAATCAGTTTAATGAGGATTTAAAAAACAATGGCGTCTTCTGGAATTTAGATTCTCAGAGGAGAAGCCTGGAGCCATTCTCACTTTCGTAACTTTTTAGGTGTAGAAGCAGGAAGGATGCCAACCCAGAAATCCCCTTCCTTCATAGCTCAGGCCTAGGGTAGGACACAAGGGAAGCAACCATCACATTCTGAAGGTGGTTGGAGGAGTCAGGTGCAGCTGTAACTCACGCCAAGTGCTGTTGAGCACTTTGTTGGTGTGGGGCAGCAGCCGGGTGTGAGGAAACTCCAGCTCCACTAGATCGTTCCCTTCAGTTTTCTGAGCCAGGCCAGGAGTTACTGTGCAGTTCCATAGCAAAAGGTGTCAACTTCTGCAGGTCACCCGCAGCATTGAATTTCCAGGCTGTGTGAGACTGTTGTAGGTTCCAGTTTTTTCTTTTATGTTCTAGTTTGTCCTTACAAATCTCAGTTTTCCCTTGCTCTCCTCTTTGCCTCAAGGCCAGCTTTTCTTTCTGACCGCTGATTCCGCTGACTTACAGAAACTTCAGGCCGCTCACTAAATGCACGGCAGCCTTCCATCGACACCTTAAGTAGCTCTCACATATATGTACAGTCTAATCCTTAATTATATACATTTATAGTGGTGCTGATTCCTTGAATGGACCTTTCTGAGCTAGCAGGTAATTTGCTTCTTTCTTTCTATCTGTATTTTTGTCATTTTTAAAATCCCATATTTATGATCAAAAACCATTTTCAAAGTATGTCTTGGTATAGGTATCTATTCACTGATTTTGTCTGGAATTTTTTTTTTCCCTCAAATCTACACTCAGGTTTTTGTTTTTTGGATTGTTTGTTTACACGCAAGAAAGTAGATTTTGAATTATTCCTTTAGTACTGCTTCTAGTTTCAATTGTTCACCAATATTAATACCCTTTATTGAATGTTTATTACTTGCCAAGAGCTGCTAAATGCTTTAGATGCATTATATTCTTTATCTCTTTATAACAACCTAATGAGATGGGTATGAGTCATCTTCAGTATTATGTTAGATGTCTCTTATGAAATATGAGAAATAAATAAAATATTGGGGACTTTTTTTGCTTGATGTTTTGGCTTGCTTATTCATCTTTGAATAAGTCAAGATTTACCTAAACCTAGTTTGCCAAACACCCAAGATACATAGATTCTAATTTATGCTGTTCCACGTCCAATTGAATATTGATCATATTCTTTTTTCAAATCGACAGTTGAGTGGAAGATCTAGGCCTTTATCTAAATGGCCAGCTCTTCCACCTTTCCTCTCTGACACTCTGTCTAGATTGTTTACACTAAATCTACATTCATGGATGTGCCCACCATTCAGTACTCTCTCTACACTCTACCTCTTCTTCCTGTAGCAATTTTCCTGGTGGGGACTACACCAGAACTGAATACTTCCCACTTCTTGCCTAGCTATATTCTAGGAACTGCAGTTTCTGCCTGAACTTTGAAAGATTGGTGATATTATTGGGAAGGAAGAGGGGCAAAAGGCATTCTAGCTTTCTTCAAAAGCAATGTTGATCCAGACAGAAAAGATTCCCAGTTTTCTGGTAGATTTGTCCTTGTTGTTGTTGTTGTTATGTGCTGTCCAGTTGGCTAGACTCATAGCGACCCCTCCTTGGGTTGTGAAGGCAGTATCACCATGGAAGTAGATTGCCCAACCTTCCTTCAGAGGAGTGGCTGGTGGGTTTGAACTGCCAGCCTTCTGATTAGCAGTCAAGTGCCTTAAGCACTATGCTACCAGAAATAGGCTAATGGTAGAGGTGGACTGTCTTTTTTTCTACAGGCAAAGAACTGGTATGTGCTGACTGATTTTAAATCTAGTTCCATTGGCCTCTACTTAGGAAAAGTCTCCAGCTTTCGGTACTCTGTCGATTATAACGCGTAGATTTTTCGTGGTGATAGTGTTTTCTCTCTCTCTCTCTCTCTCCCTCTCTTTCTTTCTTTCTTTCATCATTCTATCTAACTTCTAGTTATCTTATTAAGTGGGAAAAGTTTTATTAGGTCTGTTAGCCAGATAGAATATTAAACTGGGAGATCTTTTCCTTTATCATCTCTTTGATCCCTCTTTTTAGTGTATGTTACTATTATCCTTGTGTGACCTGAATTTGAGACAGACTATATTTATTGGAAGGAGCCAGTTTTTTCACTGGTGGCATAGTAGTTAACTGCTAACCAAAAGGATGGCAGTTCAAATCCTAGCTGACCCATAGGAGAAAGATGAGGCAGTCTTCTTCTGTAAAGATTTACAGCCTTGAAAACCCTATGGGGCAGTTCTACTCTTTCCTAAAGGGTCACTCTGAGTCAGAATCAACTCAACAGCAGTGGGTTTGGTTAACTTTGGTATGTTTGTTGGAGGAAAATTTATCAACTCTAATTGATTAAAGATATTCTTAAGTTTCAAAGTAATTAAAAGGCGTGTCATAGAAAGAACACATAGGGAAAATGTTGGAAGAAAGCATGAACAGCTCATAAATGTATTTTGCAATAGTTTCATATCTCTTATGTATGTATTTATTATTGCTAAAGTAATAAATAAAAGGAGCTCTGGTGGTGCAATGTCTAAGGCATTTGACTGCTAACCAGAAGGTTGGTGGTTCAAACCCACCAGCTGCTCCACAGAAGGAAGATGGAGCAATCTACTTCCATAAAGATTTACTGCCTTGGAAACCCAATAGAGGTCACCATGAGTCAAAATTGACTCAATGGAAGTGAGTTTGGCTTTTTTTTTTTTTTTTGGTAAAGCACATTATCTTCACATTTCTTTATTCATGGGGTAATTTTAAATGCATTTCCAATACATGATGGTATTCCATAGCTTATTTATCACACACACTAAGATGTTGTTGTTGTTGTTATGTGCCATCGAGTCAGCCCCGACTCATAGCAACCCCTCCTTGGGTTTCTGAGGCAGTATCACTACGGAAGTAGGATTGCCCAACCTTCCTTCTGAGGAGTGGTTGGTGGGTTTGAACTGCCAGCCTTCTGGTTAACAGTCAAGTGCTTTTAGCCACTATGCTACACACTAAGACAGAAATTATATTTTATTTATATTTCCTTCTCTTCATTTTACTACAAGCTCTAATGACAACACAAGCTTTATCGAGATTTAATTTAAATCTAGCATGGGATTGTTGTCTGTAAAAAAACCAAGGAGTGACCTTTAGTATTTTTTTTATTATTAGTATTTTCACAAATATGGTACGTTCTTATCTTTTAAGGAATGAAATCAAGGATAATCTTTGAAATTTATCAAATTAAGTGAAATGCTTCCTAATGTTAGTGCCAAAGGGCAATATCAAGAGTGTGGATAAAATGAAATTGGTAGTTGAAATAAAAATTTAAAACAGTTATTTTACAGTACATTTTCAAAATTTGAGTTAGAATATACTTATGTATATATACAGTGGACACGTTTTCTTATGTTAAACAATATATATAAAACAAATATTCTAATATTAAACAAATATATTTAAATATATATATTACTAACATGTATGATCAATGTGAGTTTTTCCACATTAAGGGATAAAGGAAATAGAGCTACAATTTTATCTTTTCAAGCTTCCTTTGGTGTCTAATCCAGCCTTATTTACCAGGGTCCAATGGGTTCTGCAAAACTATTTTAAATTCAGTGTCTATTTCTGTCAGTGACCATTGAGAGGCTGTAGCATGAAAGTAAACACAGACTGGACTCAGAACAATAGTGATGCCAGATCTTTATTCAGGAGAGTTTTCTAAATTAAGTTCGTTGCATGGATAATTTCCCATAACTATAGGGGGCCAGTGCTAGCTTGTTGACTGGGAGAAAATTAATGAGAGGCAGAAAGGCCGAAACAAAGAGAGGTTGAATGAGGTATACCATTTCCTAATGAAAAGGAAATAGACTAATGCCCAGATTAGAGGAGGTGATCAGAAGTTTACTCACTCAGGACTAAATCATTGATCTGGAGGAAATCCATTGGCAGTCAGTGAGAAATCCAGGCTTCAAGCTGCATTGGGCGCTACGTTGGTAACTGAGAGGGTGTCTATGGTTCTTTTGCTTGAATGATGCACACTTTCCTAGGACTGTAAATGGTGTGTTCAATTTCAATTTAAAGCATTTCTATTGAGCTTTTGAATTATTGAGCAGGGGATGATGAGTGATGGGTATGATCAAGTGTGAAGTTACTGGTTAAGTCCATACTAGATAAGGTCTTGTCTAAGGAAGAAATTCAGCACATAGGAAAGCTATTATTATAAGGTTTTTTTGGGGAAAAAAATTGTTTTGCTGGATGGGGAAGACTACTGAAAACAACACAGTTTATATCCAAGAACTTGGAGAAATTTGGTGTCAGTTATAATGGGTAGGAATGTTTTTCTGTGTAACTACAAGCAAAATTTCTGCTTCAGCATATTACCATGGGATACAAAATTCAGAGTATGTGTTATCTGTGGAGACGTAGCAGTAGATGTGCCACAGTAATAGAAAAATCTGTCTGGAAGCAATACGTTGATTTTTGGCATATACAAAAATAGATTTCTAGTGCTTCCTTCCTATCTAGGTGTGGCACTGGCCTACAGTGGAGCAGGAGAGGGGGTGGGTGCTGGCCTGACGGGGTGTGGTACAGAGTGGGAAGAGGGAATATCTGAATGCAGTGCACCAATGCAGCACAACTGCTTTTGCAGCTTTGCACAAAGAGAAAAGTACACACTCGACTCAGCTGATTAACCAGCACATTTACTTCTAAACTGCAAAGTTGAATTCTTGCTTGGTTATTCATACATCCTTACATAAAATATGATTAAAGATGCATTTATTGCTAAAATGCTGGTAAAAATTATTAAAGATATAAACACAAGCCATCTCTTGTGAACTTTTGTCCCCCTCCCCAAACCCCTGCATGGCTCTCATTTTTGCTCAGCTCACAGTATCACAAATCTGAAACAAATAAATGCCATTCCTCTCTTGATCACACATTAGCACAATAGGCTTTTTATTGCAACTAAACAGGCCACCGTGAGGGCACCAGTCATTTTGCTGCCAGAATATCCCTGGAGTTGCTGGTTAAGGGTACAGAGTGTTTGTTTAGTTTGGGCTTGGGAGGAGGAAGGACAGCTGAAGTGTAAAGGCAAAGGTGAAGCCAGGCATAGCCTACATCAGCTCAGTATGGGTACTTTCCTGCTGTAATAGCTGAGTATGTGTCAATGCCCATTAATATTTGATGTGCATCATCATATTATCCTTTATGTGCACTTTCACAATATTGTGAAGCAGCAAGGTTGCTTTAGACAAGGATTTATATGGCCAAGTGCTGTGGCTTTTACTTGGTGAAATTAGCACACATCCTGTCCTTACAACGTCAAAAGGGATGCTTCTGTTTTTATTGAATAAACAGGCAGAGCAGGGCCCAACATTTTTTTTAAAAACACTGTATTATCTTGAGTGCATAAACAAGACTGACAAAATAGGTTTTCGTAAATGGCACAGTGATGCATTTTATATTCTGTTCCTTGGAAACAAAGACTTAGCTTCTGTCATTATAAAAGACCCTTGAAACAGATCTGGAAGTGAAAGCTCACACATTGTGGGATAGACCAATGAAGAAAATTGAAGAAAATGCTTAGATCTACAAAAGCTCCTGCTCATTTTTATTTTCTTTTTCTGAAACTGAATACAAGCACTGGGAAGCATTATTTGCTCGCACAATGCCTGACCACATGTGCAAACCATTAAAAGGGTGTTGCTCCCCTGCCATTTTGATGCAGTCCAAAATAAAAATGTAAATGCCAACGGAATAGTTTCTCCAGATACACTCCAGCTGTCCCTTGTATCATTAATTCTTTCCTCAAGTACAATAATTCACCCATGACAATAAACTAGATAAGATTTTTCAGAAGTCAGAGGGAACCCATGCTTAGAGGGAGGACAGTTCATGACAAGGGGCTACAAAGAGAAATCCATACACGCAGCTTGTGGGAAGATAAAGATCTGAAACAAAAAGGCAGTCAGCCTTAAGATCTTGTGATATTTGATGAAAATATTAAGGTCGATTTCTTATATTGATTATTTTTCACAGATTGCTAACAGGAACTTAAATCAAACTTTCACTGCATCATTCATTCCTTCATCCATTCCCATCTAGTGCGGCATGCAAGATAATATGCACATAAGAAACTACAGAGTACGAGAGAGAAAGGAATGAGAGAAAAGAGAGAAAAAGATAATGAATGTGGTAGGCAGCATCCATAACGGCCCTGGATCATCCCTGTCTCCCCTGTCTTCATGCTCTGTATAAGCCTCTCCTCCTGAGGTCTGGACCTAATGACTTACTAATACAGCAAACATGTTGGAGAAGAAGAATGAAAAAGTCAAATGACATCATAGTTCCTTGACCACACATTGAAAATAACTGAGATCTAGGGCACGGAGATGAGAGAGTTCAGCTTCGTCTTGGCTGAAATGTTCAGTAGAAGGAAAAATAAGGTAGATCTTAGAAAGCTTTTATATCATACAGAATACTTTATTCAGTGGAGGGTTGGAAGTCATTATTTGTTGTCCACCCAAAAGCCATTCCTTTTTCTCTTCTTTCTTGCTAAAGAAATTTTTATTCTGATATTGGAAATTTCTGTGTTGAGGGGGTAAATGTTGATTAGCCTCTTCCTTACTTATGATTATTATAAGCACAGATATGTGTTACAAACAACCAAAGAAAAGAAGTCTACTGTTGTGAGTCAGATGGCAGTATATAAATGTTAACTGAAACAGAGGCTTTCTACTTTCTGAATTTGGATATTGTGCCATAGGAACTTGATGTCCAACTTTGTCTTTGTCTTCTGTTTCAATGATGCAAAGACCAAGAGAATTTGAGTGAGCTGACCTAGAGCCTGGATATTGTTGAGCCACTAAATTAACAAAACTTGGAACTGCCTGACCTCATTTACTGTTTAAGTTATTTTGATTCAGAGAAATGTTGAAGATTTTTGAACTGTGAACCAATAGTCCCATTGATGTCTATAAAGGTTGAACTGACTGCCACGAACCAGACTTTGAGGCACCATCTAGGTAGTTATTAAAATAGTCCAGGTAAAGGTAACTACACAGGCATCAATAGAAGCAAAGAAACAAAAAAGAATAGACATAAAAGAATTGTAGAGGTAACATTTATAGTACTTGGCAGCTGAGTAGATGGGCACTGGTATATGTGAACAGGGGAATGGACAGGAATTATCCATGGTGACACGGTTAATTGCCTCCCTGGGTGACTAGAAGAATGGTGTTGCCAGAAGCACTGAACATGTAATAAATTTTGGAGAAAATGATGGATTAATTTGGGGCATATGGACGGAAGGCAATACCTAAAATCATGGCACCTGGTTAATTCTCAACAAATGTTTGCTGTTACACAGAATAGAATAAAATTGATATCTATATGGTTTCTTTCTTCATCTTCTTCATGTTGTTACAAAAATGTAAGGATTCTTTGGAAAGCCTTCCTTAGTCACTGTAAACTTGTAACATCCATCCCTATTCCCTTATCATGCTTATCCAATATGCCATAACAATGTCATGTCTGTGTTCTATTTTTCTCCTGAGCACTTATCTCTAATAAGTTACAAAAAAATTTACTTGTTTATCATGTTTCTCCAATAGAAAGTAAACATAGTCAAGTAGAATTTTGTGTTTTGTTCAACTCTGTAACTTCATTATTAGAACAACGTCTGACACCAAGTAGACACTCAATAACTATGTATTAAATAAATAAAGGGATTCTCAGAGCATGAAAGGGTTGTCAAATACTGCTCACGTTTAGCCTAATGCTAAAACTCCAAGCCTCTAGTCTAGACGATTGTATTGCAACTGGATGTTGGACCCACAAAAAATAACATCGGCTATTTACTGACTAGCAAAACTCTCCAAAATATTTTTTATATATTTCATCATTTAAGCTTTATAAAAATCCCATGCTGCTGTTATTGCTCCCATTTTATAGGCAGAGAAATAGGCTTGGAGAGATTAGGTAATTTAACTAAGATCACAAAACTAGTAAGTGAGAAAGCAAGTCATTTACATGAAAGATTGGATAGCTCCTGTGTAGAACCTTTTACAGACATATTATCTAGTGGATACAATTTCGAAGTATGTTCAGCCATGTTACACTTTTCAATGAGAATCATCAAGAGTCTTTTTTGTTTTGTGGCTTTGTAAAAGGTAGAAGTGGCCTCTTCTGATTTTTTTTCCATAGTCAGTCACATAGAAATGCCTTAACTATACAAATGCCCTAACCTAACAAGGATGTTCTTCTCTTCTTAATTTAAAAGGGAACGACTTTCAGAGGAAACAATTCCTGCCTTTGAAATCAGAGGATGATTCAGATCCCTATATGTATCTGTAAACGTCTACTCTAAGGCCTGAATAAAGCAAGAGTAAAAGATTGATCTAACACCAACAAAAAGCTTTAATAGTTAAAAAATAAAACTAATTGGTCTATTGAAAAGACACAGCACCTTTGGCCCCATTGTTTTTCTACCTGGGATTGTAGTTAAGTGCCCTAGAGCAGTTTATAAAATATATAATACCAGTAGTGTAGGAAAGATTATACTTTTCTCCAAGTCATATGTTTGCTGTAAGTTGAAGTTACATGACCTAGAAGGTCAGTCATGACATCTTTTCCCTAAATGCCTCCGAGATGCTCTCCACAAAGAAAACAGCCATACACTTATTTCATCTAAAACAGACTTAGCCTAAGGATGGTTTCCTCCTTCTGTGAAAAAAGCTGGATATTAGTGAAGATAAGAACTCTTTTGACTTTACAACACGTTTTTGCATTTCATTCATGGACAGGATATGGAAAACAAGATGTAAATGATTCTTCTACAGGGCATTCAATTAAAAAATGTCATGACTTTGCCATTATGTAGATTGTATAAATCCTAGAAATGAGTTTCAATGAGAGCGTGTTATTATATTGAGGAAGAAGACAGACGTGTATAACCTTGGGCAGATCATTTCACTTCTCTCTGCTTTACATTTACAAGCAGTGATACAAAGAGACAGGATTACACCATCTCTAAGGTCTCATCCAGCCAGCTTTAACATGCTATGATTACGTGAGAGCCGATGTAGTGTAAGTAGTAACAAGCTTGGGCTCTGGAACCAGATGGCCGGTAATCAGACTCTGACTCCCTCCATTTATTAGCCTTATGACATAGTACGTGAGGGTACTTAATCCTTCAAGCCTCAGTTTCCTCATCTGCAAAATGAGAATAGAAACCCTTACAGGGTCTCTTTCCTTTTTTTTTTTTTTTTTGGGGGTTTTTTTTCCAAATATTTTTTTTTTTTGGGGTATTTTTTTCCAAATACTTTTTTTTTTTTTTTTTTTAATTTTTATTGCTGGTTGGGTGAAAATTTACAGAGCAAATTCACTTTCCATACAGAAGTTCACATACACTTGTCTCATGACATTGACTGCAATTTCTCTCAATGCAACAGCTCCCATCCCACTTCCTCCCCATGGTTACCTCTTCCCTGTGTCCTTACCTCATGAACTCCTGCCCCCTGACCTGTCTCCCTGTGCATACACAGCGCTTCTATTCTCCCATGATTGATCTCTCTAAGTAGTGTATCTACCTAAGGTAAATGTTCAGCTCATATGCCTATCTTTTGTTTGGCTGGAAGCCACAGGAGTGGGTTCAATTCCAGACCTGAAGGGCAGCTAGGGGCCATAGTCTCAGGGGTTCTACCAGGCTCTAACAGAACAGCAAATCTGGTCCTTTTATTTATTTATTTATTTTTATGATTTTGTGTTTTGTTCCACATTTTTCTCCCATTCTATCCAGGATCTCCTACATAGATCTCCCTCCAAGTGGTTGACAGTGGTAGCCAGAACCATCTAATTCTTCTCATAGTCATGAAGGCTAAGGATCGCAGGTATACCAGTCACTTGGACTAATTGTTTCCATGTGTCTTTGGTTTTCTTCATTTTTCTTTGTTCTGAATGAGGAGAGACCCATTGTTGCAACTAGATGGTCACCTGCAAACTCTTAAAATCCCCGTTGCTACTAGCCAGAGTAGAATGTAGAACAATGTAGTATGTTATGCCAATTGAGCTTGATGTCACCTATACAGCATCCTTTTGAGGGTTAAACAAAATCATCTTTGTAAAATATTTAGCACTGGATTTAGCACAAAATACGGGATCATTTAGGGTGAACAACTGCTATTTGGAGTTATGTGATAAATTAATAATCTTATTTTTCTCTAACAGAAAAAGAACCTTCTAAATTATTTAGGATAGTATGATTTTTCTTGCTTTAAACCCTAAAATTAAATCTATTTACCACCTACACAATTATTCAAAGTGTAAAATATTAACCGAAAGTATTAATTTCATTTATACAATTCCAAATAATTGGTTTCATTATTTTTTATAGCCCCCTCGCAGTACAATAAGTGCTAACATTAAGGACCTGTTTAACTGGTTACTTTGAAGACTTATAAGGAATTTCTATGATAAGATAGGACACCACCATATAGGTTACTAATAATGTGAGAATTAAAAGCATTCTTTCAAACCACAGCCTAAATAATAATCATGATTATGATATGTTGTTGTTGTTGTTATGTGCCGTCGAGTCGGCCCCGACTCATAGCGACCCCTCCTTAGGTTTCCGAGGCAGTATCACTACGGAAGTAGGATTGCCCAACCTTCCTTCCTAGGAGTGGCTGGTGGGTTTGAACTGCCAGGCTTCTGGTTAGCAGTCAAGTGCCTTAGGCACTATGCTACCAGAGCTCCTTGATTATGATATAGGCAAAGAAAAACATTTTTAAACATAAATTTTTAAATAAGAAATTTTTTAAAACTAAAGTTAATGATAACAGTTATTATGTATCTTCCTAAAAACCTGATACAATAGGTGTTCATACTCTATCTTGTTGAGAACATTGAGTTCAGGAAGGTTATGCTCCCCCGACTAAGTGGCCACACAGAGATTTAAACCCAGACAGTCTGACTTTGGCATCTGAGTTGCAAATCAGAGAGCTTTCACCATAAGAGTTCTTTGCTCAGTTTTGTTTGACACAAAACCTGTGTTTTTTCAAGAAACCAAGATGCCTTATTATGTAAGTCAATTTATTCATCTCTCCACCTATCCACTCATCTATCTATATGGCATATCTCTCTCTATTAATATATGATCAGAGTGACTCAAGCTTGCAGTTCATAGTCAAAGAGTAAAGTGAGGCATATTTCTTAGATTGAGATCTTGGCATAATGTGATCATCTCCTGCCTGTAATCACAGGTACAACACAATCACATATTGAATGATTAATATCACTTTTAAATTTACAAAGGTCATTAAATCTCCCAAAAAAATGACCTACTCAATAATCACTTAGAGAACATCTACCTCTCTGGGGCCTTTTTCTAAGAAGTGAGGATTCTCTTTATGAGAGAAGAGTGAGTTTTACTTATTTGTTCCTCTTTTCTCTTTTAAAAAATAGGATTTTTTTTTTTTAAAGAACTGGATGGATTTTGAGTTTTAAAAATAAATATATACAAGATCCTGGATAGAGTGGGAGAACAATGTGGAACAAAATCCAAAATCATGAAAAATAACCAGCTTTGCTGGTCTGACAGAGTCTGGTGACACCCCTGAGACTATGGCCCCTACTTACCCTCAGGTCTGGAACTGAACTCACTCCGGTGGTTTCCAGCCAAAACAGACAGATATATGGGATGAAGATTTACATTAGGTAGATACATTCCTTGGAGCATGGGAGAATAGAAGGTTCCTTGGAGCATGGGAGAATAGAAGGGCAGTGTTTACACAGGGAGATAGTTCGGGGCAGAGCAGGGGTACATAGGAGGGAAGGCTACAGAGACGAGGTAACTACAGAGAGGAAGTGGAAAGAGACCTGTTACATTGTGGGGAATTGCAGTCAATATCATGAAACAAAATGAGTACGTACTACTGTATGGAAAACGAATTGGCTCTGCAAACTTTCACCCAAATCACAATAAAAATTATATATATATATATATATATAAATGGGTATATATGGGAGCTCTTGTGGTGTAGTGCCTAAAGCATTTGATTGCTAACCAGAAGGCTGGCAGTTCAAACTCACCAGCCACTCCTCGGAAGGAAGATGGGGCAATCTACTTCCATAATGATACCACCTCAGAAACCCAAGGAGGGGTCACTATGAGTTGGATCTGACTCAATGGCAGTGAGTTTGGTTTGGTTTTATATATAACCAAACTCACTGCCATCGAGTTGATTGTGACTCATAGTGACCCCTCCTTGGGTTTCCAAGGTGGTATCTCTATGGAAGTATATTGCCCAATCTTCCTTCCAAAGAGTGGCTGGTGGGTTTGAACCGCCAGTCTTCTGCTTAGCTGACAAATGCATTAGGCACTATGCCACCAGAATTCCTATATATACATAAAAAATGATGTATGTGTTTTCTACTTAAAAGTTCACATTGCATATTAAAAATCCATTAAAATATAAAAGACTATTTTGGATATAGCTTAATAAAACCCATGTATTAAAACATTTGCCACTTCAACATCATTTTACATTTACAATTCAGTGACATTACTTATATTCATCCTCTTGTGCAACCATCACCACTATCTGTCAAATATAGTTTTTTTAAATATTTTATTGTGTTTTTGGTGAAAGTTTACACAGCAGATTAGATTCCTATTCAATAATTTCTACACAGATTGCCAAGTGACATTGGTTACATTCTTCTAATGTATGAAAATCCTCTTTATATTCATTCTGGCTGCTTCATTTTCAGTAATCTAGTTTCTCTGTTTCTTTACATTCTCATCCTTGTTTTAAAGTAATTGTTGACCATTTAGTTCCAAATAGATGATTTTTTAAATATCACATGTGATATTTTTTATTTTCTGACTCAATGTGATTTAGCTAAAAGGTGGGCTCAGGGAATATTATCGGTTCAAGTTTAAAGGGAATTCCGGAATATTTAATTGTGTTCATGAAGAACCTGTCCGTAGAACAAGAGGCAGTTGTTCAAACAGACCAAGGGGAATATTGCATGGTTTAAATCAGGGAGGGGTGCTTCAGTGTTGCATCCTTTCACCATACTTATTCAATCTGTATGCTGAGCAAATAATCTGAGAAGCTGGACTATGAGAACGGGCATCAGGATTAGAGGAAGACTCATTAGCAATCCGATATATGCCATTGACACAACCTTCCTTGCTGAAAGTGAAGATGACTTGAAGCACTTACTGATGAAGATCAAAGACTACAGTCTTCAATATGGATTACACCTCAACATAAAGAAAATGAAAATCTGCACAACTGGATCAATAAGCAACATCACAATAAATGGAGAATAGACTGAAGTTGTCAAGATTTCATTTTACTTGGATCCACAATCAACACCCCAGAAAGCAGTAGTTAAAAAATCAGATGATGTATTGTGGGCAAATCTGCCACAAAAGACCTCTTTTAAGTGTTGAAGAGCAAAGATGTCACTTTGAATGCTAAGGTGTTGCTTCTCCAAGCCATGGTATTTTCAATCACCTCACATGCATGTGAAAGCTGGAGAATAAATAAGGAATACTGAAGAAGAATTGATGTCTTTGAATTGTGATGTTGATGAAGAATACTGAAAAAACCACCGACAGCCAGAAGAATGAACAAATCTGTCCTGGGGGAGGTGCAACTGGAATGCTCCTTGGAAGTGAGAATGCCCAGACTTCATCTCACCTACTCTGGTCATGTCAGAAGGGACCATTTTCTGGAGAAGGGTATCATGCTTGGTACAGTGGAGGGTCAATAAAAAAGGGGAAGACCCTTAACAAGATAGATTGTCACAGTGGCTACAAAGATGGCTTAAAGCTTAATAAGGATGTACGGATAGCACAGGCCCAGGTAGTGTATTGTTTTGTTGCACCTAGGATTGCTATGAATCAGAATCAAGTCAACAGAACCTAACAACAGAGCAATAGTCTCGGGGAATCCTTCAGTGTCGACCAGTCCAGTAAGTCTGTGTTTTTTGAAGAATTTGATGTTCTGTTCTACATTTTTCTCCCATTTTATCAGAGTCCAACTATTATGGACCTGATCAGAACAGTTGGTAGTGGTATCTGGGTACCATCTAGTTTTTCTGGTCCCATAAGGCCATGGTTTGTATAGATTTTAGTCCTATAGACTAATTTCTTCTGTGAGTCTTGGGTTTCTTTCTTTCTCTTTTGCTCAGGATGAGTAGAGACCAATAGTTTTTTCTTAGAGGGCCACTCACAAGCATTTAAGACTCCAGACACTATTCACCAAACAAAGATGTAGAATATAAACTTTATTATATGTACTATGCCAATTGACCAATTTGCCCCATAAAACTATAGTCCTCTTCTTTCACACCCAGAAAACCAATGCTGCCAAATTTTTGGCTATGTCTAAGAAGTATCCATAATTTTTTCCCCTATGTGCTTTTATATATATATATATATATATATATATAAACCAAACTCACCACCTTTGAGTCGATATGACTCCTAGCAACCCGTCCTTGGGTTTCTGAAGCAGTATCTCTATGGAAGTAGATTGCCCAATCTTCCTTCCATGGAGTGGGTGGTGGGTTTGCACCACTAGCCTTCTGGTTAGCAGTCAAATGCCTTAGGCACTATGCCACCAGAGCTCCCATATATATACATGTATGGCCTTGGTGACAGAAATAACACTGGAAATTGGATGATAGAATTTTGCAAGACCAATGACTTATTCATTGCAAATATATTTCCTCAGCAACATAAGTGGTGGCTATACACATGGACTTTGCCAGATGGAGTACTCAGGAATCAGATAGGCCACATCTGTGGAAAGAAACAATGGAGAAGCTCGGTATCTTCAGCCAAAACAAGGCTAGGAGCTGATAGTGGAACAGATCATCAAGTGCTCATATGCAAGTTCAAGTTGAAGCTGAAGACAATTAAAACAAGTCCACGAGAGCCAAAATATGACCTTGATAACATCTCTCCTGGATTTAGAGACCACATAAAGAATAGATTTGATGCATTCAACACCAATGACTGAAAACCAGGGAAACCATGGGATGACATCAAGAACATCATTCATGAAGAATGCAAAAGGTCATCAAAAAGACAGGAAAGGAAAAAAAGACCAAAATAGATGTCAGAAGAGACTCTGAAACTTGCCCTTCAACGGAGAGTAGCTAAAGCAAATGGAAGAAATGACAAGATAAAAAGAGTTGAACAGAAGATTTCAAAGAGCAGCTCTAGAAGAAAAGTCATTTATTATAACGAAATGTGCAAAGACCTGGTGTTAGAAAACCAAAAGAAAGAACACACTCAGAATTTCTCAAACTGAAAGAACTGAGAAAAATGATTCAAGCCTTGAGTTGCAATATTGAAAGATTCTATGGGCAACATACGAGCTCTGGTGGTGTAGTGACTAAGGCATTTGACTGCTAACCAGAAATCTACTTCTATAGAGATACTACCTTGGAAACCCAAGGAGGGGTCACTATGAGTTGAATTGACTTGACAGTAGTGAATTTGGTTTTTCTTTTTCTTTTTCTTTTTTAAATGGGAAAAATATTGAATGATGCAGGAAACATCAAAAGAAGAGGAATATACAGAATCACTATCAAAAAGAATTGGTTCATGTTCATCCATTTCAGGAGGTGGCAGATCAAGAACCAATGGTATTGAAGGAAGAAGTCAAAGCTGCACTAAAGGAATTGGTGGAGAACAAAGCTCCAGGAATTGATGGAATACCCATTGAGATGTTTCAACAAATGGATGCCATGCTGGAGGCACTCACTCATCTATACCAACAAATTTGGAAGACAGCTACCTGGTCAGCTGACAGAAAGAGATCCATATTTGTACCCATTTCAAAGAAAGATGACAGAATGTGGAAGCTTGTGAACAATATCATTAATATCACATGCAAGTAAAATCTTGCTGAAGATAATTCAAAGATGCTGCAGTAGTATATTGACAGAAAAGTTCCAGAAATGCAAGCTGGATTCAGAAGAGGATGTGGAATGAGAGATATTATTGCTCATGTCAGATGGATCTTGGCTGAAAGTGAAGACTACCAGAAAGATGCTTACATGTGTTTTATTGACTACAGAAAACCATTTGATTGTGTGGATCATAACAAATTATGGATAATATTGAGAAGAATGGGAATTCCAGAACCTTTAATTATACTCATGGGAAGCGGAAATGGCAGACTTTGTTTGACCTGCTTTGGTCATGTTATCAGAAGGGATTATTCCCTGGAGAAGGATATCATGCTCAGTAAAGTGGAGGATCAACAAAAAAGGGGAAGACCCTCAATAAGGGGGACTGACACAGTGGCTGCAATGATGGGCCCTGGTTATAGAAAATATTGTGAGGCTGGCACAGGATCAGGCAGTGTTTCATTCTGTTGTACATAGGGTCACTGTGAGTTGGAGCTGACTCGATGGCATCTAACAACAACACAATAATAACAACATATATATATATATTTTACACACATACACATACATATATTCATATATATATAGATGTGTGTGCATATATATATACATCTGTGCATATACATATGCCTACACTTACAAATACACACACACACATATATACTCATATACATATACACGTATATGCCTATATGGGTGTGTGTGTGTGTATAGATATACATGCTAAAGAAAACCCCAAAAACACTCAAATCTATTGCCATCAAGTTGATTCAGACTCCCAGTGATCAATAGGACACAGTGGAACTGTCCATATGATTTCCAATGTTTTATGGAAGCTTACTGCCACACCTTTCTCCCATAGAGTAGCTAGTAGGTTCAGAGTGTTAACCTTTTGGCTGGCAGCCAATTACTTAACACTGCACTACTAGGGTTTTTTTCATAAATATATATCTGCACATATATTTTTGGTTATTGTTGCAGAATTTTATATGCAGTAGTAGTTACCAATAGCTCCTTTATTCTTGTATACATTTTGGTGACATTGCTTCCCTTGATCAAGATGTGCATACTTCACCCTTGTTTGGTGTTATGTTTCCTGTCACCAAAAAACTATCTAGAGAGGAGCTCTGGTATATGTATAAATGGGTATATATGGGAGCTCTTGTGGTATAGTGCCTAAAACATTTTATTGCTAACCAGAAGTCTGGCAGTTCAAACCCACCAGCCACTCCTCGGAAGGAAGATGGGGCAATCTACTTCTGTAGTGATACTGCCTCAGAAACCCAAGGAGGGGTCGCTATGAGTCGGGTCTGACTCGACGGCGTATAACAACAACAACAACAACAACGACAACAACTATCTAGAGAGTGATTCCCCTTTTCTTCACCCACCAGCCCTGGTAACCACCAAAGATTGTATATATGTCTATTCTTGTTCTTTTTTTTTTTTTTTTCTTTTTGTAAAAGTGAGGTCATAAAATATTTGTTCTTTTAAGATTGATTTATTTCATTCAGCAAAATGTCTTCTAGATTCATCCACAATGTAAGATGTTCTGAGGACTCATTATCTTTATGGATATGTAGTATTCCACTGAATGTTTGACCACATTTTGTTAACCCATTCATCTGTTGATGGCCACTTAGGTTGTTTACATCTTTTTGCTGTTGGAAATAGTGCTGCAATGAAATAGGTATACAGATGTCTCTCCTGTTGCATCTACAGTTTACATACCTACAGGTGGGATTGCTGGATCATAGGGTATTTCTATTTCAAATATAGTTTTAAGTATAATTTCTCAAATTTAAAATTAGGTTTCCACAAGTATTCAAAGATTGAGCTAGAAAATATACTCATTTGTTTCCCTTTCAACCTCCTTTTCACCCTTCAACAGGAGAAAAGAAAAATCACTAAATTGCATATTGCTAGAAAAAAAAAGGAATTTACCTCCTTTTTTGTTCTTTTAACCAGTCTCTATAGTGGTAGGCCCATATGGAAAATCAATTTCTGCTTTACTCTTGTAAGCTTAGTTTTATTTTCTAAGTATATCTTCTGTCAGAACCCAATCAAGCACTTTGCTCTTCTCTGTTTATAAATTGCTGCCCTACTTTATGCTTTTGGTCGTGATTATTCTTGGTTATTTTTTCCCCTTTGTCACAGGTATTAGGAGGAGCTCTGGTAACCTAGTGCCTAAGGCACTTGACTGCTAACTGGAAGGCTGGCAGTTCAAACCTACCAGCCACTCCTTGGAAGGAAGGTTAGGCAATCTACTTCCGTAGTGATACTGCCTCAGAAACCCAAGGAGAGGTCACTATGAGTCAGGTTTGACTTGATGGCACATAACAACAGCAACAACAACATAGGCATTTTGGTGCTGTAGATCTGGAAGCACCACTAACTGCCTTTGTCTTAAATTTCTGTTTCTCAGACAAGTCACACTAGCTCATGCTGACTATGTAGAAAGGGCAGGGAGAGTGACACATAAAAGCCAGTCTGAGGAGTTCATCAGCCTTTCTGAAAGAGATTGCCTATCTTCATTTTCACTGGGTGGGGCAGATAGGGTAGATAGGTGAATACAACTATAAATAAGTTTCCAGAGCTACCCCACAGCAAGGCTTTGAGGATAAGCATGTTGAAGCTTATATAGTATCATTTGCTAACTTTGTGTCTCTTTCTTTTTTCATGGTTCTCAAATTTCCCATTATCCTCTATCTTAGGAATCAATCTGACTCTATTTCTATTCTTTCTCCTTTATCACTGATGTTGAATTTATTAGTCAGGATAAGCTTTGTTATGCTGCAGTAACCAACAACCCAACTCAGTGGCTTAATACAACAAAGATCTTTTCCTTGTTCATATTACATGGTGGCCTTCCAAGCACCCAGCATGAAGCAGTCACCAACTTGGACACTGCTGGTTATTTTGCTGGAAGAAGGATAGAGCTCTGCAAAGTCTCACTTTGAGAACCAAATGCCACAGGTCATTTTCTGAACTAGACACATGACTTTCTCCAACTTCATGATAGCCAGGAAGTCCAATCCTACCTCCCTACACTGGAGATGGGGAGTCAGAAATATTCGGGGAGCATCTGGCAGTAATTTTATCTTTTAATTAATTACATGGAAGACAGAAGCTCCTTAGTTTTTTTTTCCCCCCTTTTTGGTCTATTTTTTAATTTAATATCTCTTAATGAATGTATACTGATCTCTTTCTATTTCTAATTACACACTTTGCACTTCCTTTCCATTATCACTTTAATTTCGGTAAATATTTTGTGTTGTTTTATCCAGCAGTCTAACTTATTTGCACCCCCAGTGTCTATTTTCATTCCACAGCCCCTAATCCATTTTCTTTATAAGATTTCTCTGAACTTCTGCCGCTCTTACTGTCTGGGCCACACAACTTAACTTTTAATTATTTGCCAACTGGGCATTCCACTTGGTCCTGCCTTTTATCAGCTGAATCAGAACATAATTTTACCCTACCACTTCCCTTCAAATGACTTCAAAAAACATAATGCACTGGGAAAACCTGCTGCAAAAGACCTCTTCAAAGTGTTAAAAAGCGAAGATGCCGCCTTGAGGACTAAAGTGTGCCTGACCCAAGCCGTGATATTTTCAATCATCTCTTTTCATGTGAAACCTGAACAATGAATAAGGAAGACTGCAGAAAGGTTGATGCCAGTGAATTATGGTGTTGGCAAAAATACTGAATATTGAAAAATACCATGGACTGACAGAAGAACAAAGTCTGTCTTGGAGGATGCATAGCCCAAATGATCCTTACAGGCAAGAATGACAAGACTTCATCTCACATACTTTGGACATGTTGTCAGAAGAGACTAGTCCCTGGAGAAGGACTTCATGCTTAGTGAAATAGAGGATCAGCAAAAAGGAGGAAATCTCACAATTAGTGGCACTGACACGGTGGCTACAACAATGGCCTCAAACCTACCAGTGACAGTGGGGACAGTGCAGGATCAGGTAGAGTTCTATTGTGTTGTACACAGCACTGCTATGAGTTGGAACTGACTGGATGGCACCTAACACAAGCAACTACTTCCCTCTCCTACTCCAAATGGTCTCTACTTCCTGATGATCTATCTAAAATTTGTTCCATTATTGTTTCCAGTACTGAGCCTCAAAATCTTCATTTCTCTCTATTTTTCTAATCTCTTGCTTCTCAGAATTGTTCAGTAACCAAACTCTTCCCCATGAAGTCATTCTGCTAGCACCCAGTGAAAGTGAAAACATGTTGTAGATTCTAAACGTAAGGGAACAATGCCTCTATGTCTTGAGCTATTTTTCATTTGCTCATTTATTTATTCATCATTCGTTTAGTCATGCACTTAAGATTCAAGTGCTTTCCTGGAACTGTGCTTATCACTGACAGAGCCACAAATTAAATATAAGTCTTTTCTCTACAAGAGATTACATTCCAGTTGAGGAGATCACATAGCCATACTTCCAGGTAACTAAGTACTGAGATGACTGAAAGAAGGGAACATGTAGAATATGAGAGAAGAGGAGGGGTGATTACGATGTTCTGGAGTGCTGCTGCTTCATGAGAAAGTGCCAGTGGAGATGGTCAGATTATGTCGCTTACAGATGAAATCATCTGGAGACTTTTCCGCATACTCAAGAATAAATCAACATTCTTCCCTAAGGTCTTCCAGAACCTTCATGATCAGGTCCATTTTCAATTTCATTGAAGAACTTCTCTCTTCTGGGCTCTAGTCTCACTGATCTCTGTCTCTTCCTTTAGCATACTAAGCTCATCTTTTGTGCCATTGGACCAGAGGTTCTCTTTGCTCAGAATACTGTTTCTCAAGATATTTGTATGGCAGGCTCTGTCTTGCTATTGGACTTAAATGTCATATCCTCAGAAAACCAAAACACCCAAACTCACTGCAGTTGAGTTGATTCCGACTCATAGTGAACCCCATTGGGTTTCCAAGGCAGTAAATCTTAATGGAAGTAGGTTGCCAAGTCTTGCTTTTGCAGGCAAAATCCCCTGGGCACTTTGCTACCAGAGCGCCTTCATCCTCAGAAAAGCATTTTCTAAATACACAGTCTTAGTAAGTACTCCTCCTTTTCCATGTTCCTATTTTCAGTATGTTTCTTTTTAAAAATACTGTTATTCAAAAACATTTTGCTTGTTTGTTTGTTCATTTGTTTCTTGTCTATCCCTGTCTCTCCTTTCTGGAGGATGTAAGCTCTTCAAAGGCAGGAGCTTTGTCTGTGTTATGCACTGTATTGCCTAGCTCAGATAGAGCATGTCCCATCACATGTACTTACGTAAATAACTCTTGGTGTGAGGTTGGCTTCCTTGACCCCAGTCTCTCTCTTTCAGGAACGATGAACCAGTTGCCATCAAGTTGGTTCCGCCTCATGACAACTCTCTATGTGCCAGAGTAGAACTGCTCTCCAAAGGGTTTTCTATGGCTGATTTTTTTGAAGTACGTTTCCAGGCCTTTCCCCTGAGCTCCTTTGGGTGGAATCAAGCTGTCAAACTTTGGGTTAGTAGCAGAGTATGTTAACTGTTTGCACCATCTCACGACTCCTCAAGGACAACTACCAAACTGCATTACCATGTTTTCTCACTTTTATGTCACTTTCATTTTATAGTAAAAGTTCTGGCCAGTGGAATATGAGTAGAAGTGAGGAATGCCTTGCTTTTTAATGGACCTCGCTGGCCCATTAAAAATCTGACATGTTTTCTTTCGCTTTATATTAAATGAATAAAGATAGCTTAACAATTTACAGAAAGAAGGAACAGGTCTGTGACATGAAAATATCCTGGGCCTCCAAAACACTAAACCTAGGGCTTTTTGATTAGGAATAGCTATCTGAACTGTGGATTGGAGTGAGAAATAATTAGTGTGTATGTGTATTATACCTCCAAGAATGTGGGGCTTATGTGTTATACCAGTTAGCATTACACAATCTAACTAATAAATATGACAACTAAGGTTTTCCATCATTTAGCTATACCTACCTTTCAAATTCTGTCTGAGAATACACATCCTCTCAGACATCAGCTATTGTATCCTTTGAAAGGACTATTTCTCTACTTTAATTGTACTTTGACATACATTCTCTAGAATTATGCACTGAGAAGAACATATTCTTGAAATAAGCTAAATCTGAATGTGATTTCAATATTTGCCCCTACATTGTTGTTGTTGTTAGGTACCATTGAGTTGGTTCCATCTCATAGCAACCTTATGTAACATAACAAAATGTAGCCTGCACCATCTTCACAATTTTTGCTTTGTTTGAGCTCATTGTTGCAGTCACTGTGTCAATCCATCTTGCTGAAGGTCTTCCCCCTTTTCACTGACTCGATCAAGCGTGATGTCTTTCTCTAGGGTTACAAAGTAGTAAGTGAGATGAAGTCTCACTATCCTTACCTCTAAGGAACATTCTGTCTGTGTTTCTTCCAAGACAGATTTGTTTGTTCTTCAGGAAGTCTATGGTGTATTCAATATTCTTCACCAACACCGTAATAAAAATGCATAAATTCTTTGCTCTTCCTTTTCCATTTTCCAACTTTCATGTTCATATGAGGCAATTGAGAATACCAGAGCTTGGGTCAGATGCATTTTAATCACCAAAGTGATATCTTTGCTTTTCAGTACTTTACAGAAACCTTTTGAAGCATAGTTGCCCAATGAAATACATCATTTGATTTCTTGACTGCTGTTTCCATGTGTGCTGATAGTTGATCCAAGGAAAGTTAAATCCTTGACAACTTCAATATTTTCTCTGTTTATCATGATGTGTTGCTTGTTGGTCCAGTTGTGAGGATTTTTTTCTTTATATTGAGATTAAAGTATATGGAAGGGAGCTCTGGTAGCGTAGTGCCTAAGGCACTTGACTGCTAACCAGAAGGCTAGCAGTTCAAACCCACCAGCCACTCCTTAGAAGGAAGGTTGGGCAATCTACTTCCATAGTGATATCGCCTCAGAAACACAAGAAGGGATCGCTATGAGTTGGGTCTGACTCGATGGCACATAGCAACAACAACAAAAAGTATACTGAAGGTTGTGGCCTTTGATTTTCATCAATAAGTCCTCTTCACTTTCAGCCAAGTTGTATCTTGGCTACATATCACAGGTTGTCAAAGAATCTTCCTCCAATCCTGAAGCCACATTCTTCTTCATATAGTCTAGGTTCTCAGGTGATTTTCTCAGCATACAGATTGAACAAGTATGGTAAAAGAATACAACACTGCCACACATCTTTTCTGATTTTAAACCATGCATGCTCTCGTTGAAGAGATGCCTCTTGGTCTATGTACAGGTTGCTCATGAGCACAATTAAGTGTTATAGAATTCCCATTCTTTGCAATGTTATCCATAATTTATTATGATTCACACAGTAAAATTCCTTTGATATGGTATTTACCCACATGAACCTTAGTCTCTTTCTTTGTGTAAATGGTGGGAAACAATACCTAACTCACCACATTATTGTGAGAGATTAAATGAGATGGTGTATGTAAGTTCATATGTGGTAAAGATACATTTCTTTCTCTGTTCCACCAAAGAAACTTCTATTTCTTCTCTATATTTTAAAACACCTCAGAATCTTGCAAGTTCTATACCACGTTTTCTGGTACACTATGGGAAAGGCAAGTAAATGTATAACCTCTGGGTTCAAATCCTGGCTTTGACTCTTAATAGATACATAAACCTAAGTAAGTTCCTTAACATAATTATGCCTCAATTTTCTGATCTTTAAAACTAGAATAGTTTTAAAAGAAAGGACCTAATTTGTAGAGTTCTTTTGAAGGTTAAATGAGTTATTAGATATAAGGCCCTTAAAAGAGTGCCTGGCACAGTCAAGCACTCAATAATGGTTAGTTGTTATTTTAAAGCTATTTCAAACGTTACGTGTCCCATGATGATAAAGCTCTTCTATGTACTTAAGATACTTGTGTCCATGATATTGTCATATTTCCTGTTAAGAAGAAAGTCCTCCTGATTAGGAACTTTGTAAACTACAGTTTTCAGTCCTTGGTGTTCTACACTAACACTTCCCAGCCATCGGCATAAGCAGCAAAATTAGTATTAAACAAAATTACATTTAAAATTTAGTTTACATTTTAAAATGTAGCCATATTATCCTCTTGTCCTCTAGTATATTACCATGTGTGGTTTGGTCTCTAATGCAGAGATTTCTTCCCTCAAATTTAACAGTGTAGTTGTTGTTGTTAAGTGCCGTCCAGTCGTTTCCAACTCATAGCGACCCCATGCACAGCAGAACGAAACACTGCCCGATCCCGCACCAGCCCCACAATCCCTGCTATCGGGCGTCCCTGAGTTGTAAAAAGTTGGAAAAAGTGTAGTAGAAAGTTTTAATTTGAAACTGTACATTGGTTTGAGAAAAACACAAACTTGGGGGAGGAGATGTAATAGGTGAATAATTGGGTTAAACTTTCCAATACTAATTATACTAATAAGAGACTAAATATTCCATTAAGAGGATTTTTAGTAAAAAATATAGTCAAATATATCTAGGAAATTTTTGGTTCTTTATTCATTATATAAGAAAAAAGAGAGATTAATTGAAAGTAGAATGTGCTTATGAGTAAATATGTCTCAAAGTCACATTTTGTGTTCTAGGCCCATAATCATAATTGCTAGATCCTATATTGTGATATATTGGTATTGCTTTGCATATTTTAATCTTTGCTTCTCACTTTTATTTTTTAATCAATTAACTAATCATAATTAAAGCCAGGCTATTTTTTTTATCAAAATCTGGTCAATGTTTTTCATTTTTTACAAACTTATCCAACAACCAAATCTTTTATTATTAATTGTAAAATAAACTAGTCATAGAAAGTATTATATAAGGGGCTGAGAGTTTGTCACAAAGTCATTAATTTCTAATTTGCACATAAATGGTTTGGAAAAAATTAGAGAAAAATTCAGGAGATACAGTCATAGGGTCATCTCAGTATCCATGGCATTCTTCCCTTACTTGGCTACATGAATGAATTATTTATTAATCAAAAACTTCTCAATTTTGCTACCTGTACAATGGTATTATTTACCTAAGGAATCATAATAGATATTTTACTGGTTTTGCCTTGATCAGATAACTCATAAGAGAAGACAAAGGAATAAATTGGCCATCTACTCTTCTCATTTTAACCCCACACTGAGTCAGATATCATACAAATGATATATTTAGACATCATCATGCAGGTCTTTCAAAGAATGACAGCTAGGACAATTTTACAATTTTACATTAATACCTTATATTAAGCACAGAATATATATAATTATGTAAGATTTATAAGCAAGTTGTCAAGGATAATGTCCTTTACTTGGTTCAAAATCTTTCATTAAAGCACAAAGTATAAATTACTGTGAAGTTCAAGACTGGTAAAAGTATCTCTTGATAAATTAATACAGGGAGTTCCCAACTTACCACATATTCCAATTATGAGAACCACACTTATGGCTGTCCCTTTTTTTTTTTTGTACATCATATTATTGTTAGTAATATAACCACTCCTCAGTTATTGATGTAGGTAGGTTCCAAAGACTAGGCTGTTATGTGAAAATTGGAGTAATGTGAAAATAGAGGATGACAGTATCACATCAGAAAATGAGGATGGCTACACCATCACATAACTGCCGGAGTACATCATTACTTAACTTCCAAATTACATCATTACATCACTACCAAATTTCATCATTACCTAACAGCCAAACCACAGAGAATTATGATCCAGCCAAGCTGACACATAACCTTAACTATCACAGCCAGCATTACTCTTACCTTTTTACCTTGGTGTTTGTTACTGCCAGATATATGTTGTTAATGTGCCCAATTGTCAGGTCATAGATTCTTTACTATAGTTATTATTATAAAAAGTCAGCTAATGAGATAGTTGATCAGTGAGGAGTAGGTGTATATACTACATAAAATGTTGTAGCACATAATGTGCTGATGCAATTATTTTCATGCCAACCCAAAGACAAATAAAGATCAGATTTTTACAGATATTGATGTTAATTGGAAAAACATGTATTCTGTTTAAAGTCAAAGTAAGGAGGTTCATTAAGGATCGATGTGTTTTAAACTGGGGACCTTGTGGAGCACAAGAAGAGAATCCAAGCAACCTGCAGCAGCACAGCTACAAATATGTTTTTATGGGGATAAATCAGGACTTCAGTTTACAATATTTTGATTCGAGAAGATACAATTAGAGTTGTGAGAGGTGGGCCATCTCAAAGTGGGCTTTTATGAGGCTTGGTTTGAGGAGTATATATGAGTTGTACGGATTGGTTACAGCACATATTCACAAAAGTATGTGTTTTATAGGGGTTTCAGAGTAGTCATTAGGATATGACTGACAGTTTTTCTCTAGGTATAAGATGTTACAGTAGCCCTTAGGCACACATGTTCCTGGCCTCTGGTTATGCAGGAAATTTCTGGTAAGGGTTATGTGTCAAGACCTTCTTCAAAGGTACATTTTTTCCACCCATGTACTTGACCACAAAGAAAAACATTTCTTTAGCTGCCTGGTTAAGTTTGTTTAAAGGTCAATAAGCATTATGAAATTACCTTAAAGAACTTAAAATGGAATCTGAACTGACATCAAGACTAAAGGTGGAGTTAGTACTCCAGCCTTAGTCCACAGCCATCTATAGACCAAGTGCCTCAGAATTTGGACTCTCATGCACTAATAATAAAATAATAATGAAATACAAAAAAAAAAGTATTTGATTTATGTCAGAACTGACTTACAATGGAATTATTGGACTGGAACCCAACATAAATTGAGGACTAACCATAGTTTTTTCTAATTATACCATAAGAATTATTCATTTTAGGAGTTCCTGTAAGATGATGGACCAGACAGAAAGACTGCACAGACCCTCTTCAACAAAGAAAAGAGAAACCAATTAACACAGACACAGAAGATAATCCTGGACCCCTGAGCCTTAAAGGGAAGGATATAGAAGTGGACTAAGCCCCAACTAGCAGAAGAATTTGAATGAAAATACCACAAAAGGAGGCAGACGGAGCTACAATCTGGCAGCGATCCTGAGCGATCCTGACGGCATGGCACAGACAGCTTTGAGAGTGCTGAGTGGTGGTAGGACCTAAGAATTAAACTAAAAATCAGCCCTGCTAACCAGGGACTACACAAAGGACTGCTCTGGTGTCTGGGGAATAAACGGAGAAGGTGAAGAGAAACGCAGGCTGAGCTGTGGACTTTTGCCGGTCCAGAGGACGCCGCCATTTTGAATGTTTAAAAGTGGCTTGACTATTTTGGATATTTAAAAAGACAGCACTCTACCAGATTCCTGGGGCTTAAGAACACATTCTGCTTGCCAGCAATGCCAAGGGCACTCTGGACCTGCAAGATTGACAAGGTGCAACATTCCTCTTGTTACTCTTATACCCCACACCCCCTTGGTGAATGGAGGTGCAGCCATCCCCCACTCACACTCACCTTCTGGGCCCATAGAAACTTCACCACAGTCTCTGTGCTCAGACGGAGCCTGGGTGCTCTGCCCTGTGCTCCACCAAATTTTTTTTTTCTCTTTTTTAATTTTAATTTTTTTCTTTTTCACATTCTTTTTTCTGGTGATTAGTTTGCTTGTTTTTGTCTGTTTTAAAATAACTAATATTATTAATACTTTTGTCCTTTTTACTATTATTCTTAATCTTCCCCCCCGCCCCAGGGCCTAGTTTTCAGCATTTTTTCTTTACCCTGTCCCTTGTTGAATTTTTTTTTTTTTAATTTAAGGTCCCCCCCTTTTTTTTTCTCATGGTTAACTCCATGCCTTGTTTTTCTTTTTGCATTTTTCTCGTTTTTTTCCTTCATTATTCTCCTTCTCTACCTTTTTTCTCTTAGTGCCCTATCCCCAGATATTGCAGGTATTCTTGAGTTTCTTCTTCTTTTACCCATTTTTAATTTTTGGTTACTGTTCCTGTGCGATTACATAGTGTGGTTTTTGTCCATGTGCTTTTAGTTTTTTGATTGTTATTCAATTGTAATTTGTGTCTAACTGAGTGGGAGACAGCAGCAGTCCCCATAAGAAACAACTACACCCACTCCTCTTGCAACTTCACTTACTGAGCAGAGCCAATACCTCCTTCTCCAACAATGGGCCAACAATAAAAAACCACCAAGAAGAGCCAGAATCACCTTTGGTTGCTCTTCACAAACAGTCAACAGAGATCTAAATACAACAACAGCATGATGCCTAGGAAACAACAGACCATCACAGTCCACCCTAAGAGCAGGATAAAGTGGTAGAAACAAGGAAGCAGGATACAGACCCAGAACACATCCCTGAGGAAGAGGCTGCACTGGAACTCTCTGATAAGGAATTCAAAAGAATTATATTTAGGTATCTTCAAAAAATTGAGAGACAGACCAAAGAAAACACAGAAAAAAACTTAGAAGAATTTTGGAAGAAAATACAAGAACAAAATGACAAAACAAATGAAAAATTAGAAA
>NW_006921588.1:2555218-2555722 GCF_000298275.1 Orycteropus afer afer | reverse complement strand
TATGGACCCAATGAAAGAGCCCCAAAATACATAAATGAGACTTTAAAAGAGGTGAAAAGCCAAATAGATGACTCCACTGTCATAGTGGGATACTTTAATACACCACTTTCCTTGAAGGATAGAACAACTGGAAAGAAACTCAACAGAGATGCAGAAAAGCTAAATAATACAATCCACCAACTTGGCCTTATAGACATCTACAGAGCACTTCACCCAACAGCAGCACAATATACAATCTTCTCTAGTACACATGGAACATTTCCCATGATAGACCATATGTTAGGCCATAAAGCAAGCCTAATAAATTTAAAAACATTGAAATACTGCAAAGCATCTTCTCAGGTCATAATGTTATCAAATTAGAAATCAACAATAGAAAGATTAACACAAAAAGAGTAAACACATGGAAACTGAACAACACCCTCCTTGAGAAAGACTGGGTAAGAGAAGAAATCAAAATCAAAATTCAAAAATTCCTTGAATCAAATGAGAATGAAAACACAA
>NW_006921588.1:2551806-2553698 GCF_000298275.1 Orycteropus afer afer | reverse complement strand
CTCCTACTTTGGCGAGTAGTGACTGGGATCTTAAAAGCTAGCAAGCTGCCATCTAGATGCAACAATGTGTCTCTCCTTGTCCAGAGCAAAGAAGTATGAAGAAAACCAAAATTTATGGAAACAATTAGTCCTAGTGACTGGTACACCATCCGATCTGCAGCCTATATGACTATGAGACCAGAAGAACTAGATGATGCCCAGCTACTACTGTCATCCACTTTGGAAGGGGATCTATGTAGGAGATCCGTGATAGAGAGGGAGAACATTGTGGAACAAAACTCAAAATCATTTGGAGAAAAAAAAGGGGGGGCAGGGGAACCAGGTTTGCTGGTCCGATAGAGCCTGGTGGAAACACTGAGACTATGGCCCCTAACTGCCCTTAAGGTCTGGAATTGAACCCACACCCGTGGTTTCCAGCCAAACAAAAGACAGACATATGAGTTGAACATTTACCTCAGATAGATATACTCCTTGGAGAGAACAATCATGGGTGAATAGAAGGGCTGCTTATGCACAGGGAGACAACTCAGCGGGCAGGAGTGCATGGAGTGATGGACACAGGGAAGAAGTAACTATTTGGAGGAGGTGGGAGGGGAGCTGTTGCATTGTGGTAAACTGTGGTCTATGTCATGAGAGAATGTGTATGTGAACTGCTGAATGGAAAGTGAATCAGCTCTGTAAATCTTCACCCAAATAACAATAGAAAAAAAAGAAAGAAAGAAAATAGGGATGTATTCATAAAAAAAAAAAAAAAAAAAGAATTATTCATTTTATTCCTTACCTTAAATGCCAAGACACTTAGAGGTAAGTTTCTTAGATTGAGTTTAGCAGCTTCTCTCAGCCTTTTTTTTTTTTTTTTTTTTTGCCTTTTTCTTTCTCTTCAACACTGTTATTATTCAATTTATTTAAATAACTTAATTGAATGTTTATCTTTTATCATAAGCTTCTTCAAATCGTTTGGAGAACCCCTATTTTCAGTGTTTTCCAAAGAGATGATTGTTGTTGTTGTTGTTTTTGTTGTTGTTATGTGCCATCGAGTCAGACCCAACTCATAGCGACACCTCCTTTGGTTTCCGAGGCAGTGTCACTATGGAAGTAGATTGCCCCATCTTCCTTCCGAGGAGTGGTTGGTGGATTTGAACCACCAGCCTTCTGGTTAGCAGTCAAGTGCCTTAGGCACTACGCTACCAGAGCTCCTAAAAACTTATTTCTGTCAACATATGAGGGCTAGAATAAAGAACAGTAAGTGCTACTTTCTGGACACAATAGATTATCTATTTAGAAGGAATTGGTATAAATGTTAGGCCAAAAAGAAAAGAGGAACAATGCCAGTAGAAGTCTTGAGGACACTTGTAGAGTTGGTCTTTATAGCTCACAGTAGTTCTGTTCCTACTTTAGATGATACTTGAACTCAAAGGAACCGTGGAAATCACCTAGGCCAATGCCCTCATTTTACATCTGAGAACACAGAGGCCAGTCTGGTAGGAGGATAGACATATAGATCAATGGAACAGAATGAGAATCCAGAAATAAACTCTCACTAGTACAATCATTTGATTTTTGACAAGGGTGACAAGATGGGTCACTGGGAAAAGAATAGTCTTCAACAAATGGTGATGAATCAAATGGATATCCAAATGCAAAAGATGGATGTTGGACCCCTTCCTCACTCCGTACATGGAGAATAACTTAAAATAGATCAGAGACCTAAATATATGAGCTAAAATTTTAAAACTCTTTAAATAATACATGTGTAAATCTTTGAGATCTTAGGTTAAGTGAAGCTTCTTTAGTTATGCCACCAAGCAGCAACAACAACTACAAAAGAAAATTAAAATTGGATTAATCATAACTTTGTTTCAAAGGATACCATCAAGCAAGTGAAAGGAATG
>NW_006921588.1:2546048-2551706 GCF_000298275.1 Orycteropus afer afer | reverse complement strand
TATATAACCTTACAAAACCAAACCAACCAAACTCACCACCATCAAGTTGATTCTGACTCATAGTGACCCCCATTGGTTTCAAGGCTTTAAATCTTTTCAGAAGCAGACAGCCTCATCTTTCTTCCCCGGAACAGCTGATAGGTTGAAACCACCGACCTTTTGGTTAGCAGCCAATGCCTTACTTAACCAGTACACCATGAGAGCTCCTTTAAAGCCTTACAACTCAATAAAATAAATAAATAAATAAATAACAAATAACACCATTTAAAAATAGGAAAAAAAAAACTGAATAGACATTTCTCTTATAAGAAGATGCTCAATATCACTATCAGAGAAATGCAAATAAAACCCACAATGAAGTTCAATTTTGCACCAAGATGGCCTTAGAAGTTTGGTTAATGCAGTTATCTGCTAACCAAATGTTTGGCTATTTGAAGATGGGGCAATCTACTTCCGTAGTGATACTGCCTGGGAAACCCTAGGAGGAGTCGCTATGAGTCGGGTCCGACTCGACGGCACATAACAACAACAACAACAACAGCTCCACTGGAGAAAGATGAGGAATCTGCTTCCATAATGATCTATAATGGCCTTGGAAACCCTATGGGGCAATTATACTCTGTGCTATGGGTTTGCTATGAGTCAGAACTGACTCAATGGCAGTAGGTTTGGTTTTGGTATTGTTTTCAGGATGGCCATATAATTGAAATGACAAATAATAGAATGGTAAGACAAGGATATGGAGAAATTGAAACCCTCACATATTGATGGTGCCGTTGTTTAGAAAAAAATTCTAGAAGGTCCTCATATTTCCTCGTAGCAATGAGGAACTACTTATACTATAAACCAAAAAAAACCCCACCAAACTCACTGCCATCGAGTCACATCCAACTCATAGTGACCCCTCCTTGGGTTTCCCAGGTGGTATCACTATGGAAGTAGATTGCCCAGACTTCCTTCCAAGGAGTGGCTGGTGGATTTGAACCACAAGCCCCCAGTTAGCAGTCAGATGCCTTAGACACTATGCCACCAGAGTTCCTACATATACTATAACATACTATATGTCCTAGGAATATACCCTAGAGAAATGAAAATATATGTCCACATGAAAACTATTATGTTGATGCTTATAGAAGCATGATTCATAATAGCCAAAACTTGGAAACAACTCAAATGACATCAACTGATAAATGGATAAACAAACTATGGTATAGCCATCCGTACACTGGAATATTATTCAACGATCTAAAGGAATGCAGTACTGAAACATGCTACAACATGCATGAACCTTGAAAAAATTATTTTATGTGGAAGAACCACACTATTATACGATTACATTTACACAAAATGCTGAAAATGGGCAAATTTATAGAGGCATAACGTAGATTACTGTTTTCCTAGGGCTTGAGAGAAAAATGGAAAAGTACTGCTAAAGGGTATGGGGTTTCTTCTGGAGGCTGATGAGAATGTGCTAAAATTTATTGTGATCATGGTCATACAACTCAGTGAATACACTGAATAACGTTGACTTGTAAAACTGTACCCTTTAAACTATTAACTTTTACATGAATTATATCTCATTGTGCTGATGTGTATCTATCTCTATCATCTCTACATATGTTGAAAGAAAACAGAGGCTAGGGGAAAAGAAGTGATTTTACTCAAGGCTAGAGAACTAGTATCCTGCCTTGGGAAAATCACTTCATTTCCTTTGGTCTCCATTTTCTTTGATACACACACACACAAATGTTACATAAAAATATCAGACATGTATAGCTAGGTTGATCAATAGGTTGATCAAAGCAAGGTTTTTTTTTTTTGGTTGTTGTTGTTTTCGTTTTCTTTTATCAAAAAATTCTTGGGGCTGACTTTTTAATGCCACTATAATGTGAATAGCTTTATTATATTTTATTCCTCCCAGATAACAAATTTGCTAGAGAAGGGGAAATACAATCAATTAAAAATTAACTTCATACTGTAATCAAAAATTATATTTGTACTTCATTTTCCATAACTGATCATTTGATGTTATATATAAATGTACTAAACTATGACATTTCTATAGATATTTATTTTTATTACATGAATACATCACTAAGTTTTGCTATTGTAATGTTAATTTTTTTATTTCATGTCTTTTTTTTTCCCCAACTGCTGTGCACTTCTCCTTGATATACATCTCTTAATATCTGCTGACTATAAGCTCTTATGGCTAGTTGGAATCTAAAATTTCTTTTATTACTCTGGATAATGCGATTCTGACTACAGAAAGCTTCTTTTAGGATGAGCACAAAGAACAGGAAGAACTGCAACATTAAATACTTTGAAAAGACTGCACAGAATAAAAAAGAACTGTAGTAAACAATCTTTGGAAGATCATCTATACCTAGTGCATCATCTCAGTTTCTTATGTTTCATTCATAGCTGAGTGATGAAAGGATAAAGGGACCCACTCCTGACTTATTTTACTTTGCATTAGGGGATTAGAAAAATAAGATGCTCATTTCCATTATTTATTTTCTTTTTTTAATATAATAAGCACTTAGAACTTCGGGAGTATTGATTTTTCGATTGGGTATTGCACATAACTCTAGATTTGCTCAGTTATTAGATATTACATATTCTGCTTATAGGGGAATGGGTCTGGAGCAGACTGATGTGGTTGCTGGGGGTGGCTTGTTGATTTGTTGCTAAGATGAGCCAACCTGTACGATATATTACTAGTTGGAAGTGAACCACTGAAGACTAGCTACAGTTTCTACCCAATTTAAAACACCTTTGGGAGGACAGTTTCTCAGTAAATAATGCTTATACCTCAGAAAGCTATTTATTATGAACACTCTGGATATAGACAATGGGAATGGTTTCAGTAAACATACTGTCTAGTCTCTTGGAACTAACACAGACTTAGAGGGGTTTCAAAACCAAAAGCCAAACGTATTGTCACAGGGTCAATTCCAACACATGGCGGCCCCCAATGGGTTTTCAATGCTGTAAATCTTTACAACAGCAGGCTGCCTCATCTTTCTTCCACGGAGCATAGGTTCAAACCACCGACTTTCGGCTTAGCAGCCAAATGCCTTAACCATTATACCACTAAAGCTTCTTTAAAGGGGGTTTAAGCTTTGTTAAACTATTTTAGATGACAAATGTTGAATGGCACCCTCAAATCCATTTGTCTTGAGAAGTGCTGAGAATTTTACAAAAATAATTAGAATTTAAGCCACAGAAATGATACTCATATTATGTTCAAATCTATTATTAATAAAAACTGTTAATCATTCCTATCAATCACCAAAGTCAGCCACAAAGTAAAATCTTTTAAGAAAAACAGCTCTACTGAGGTGTAAAATAAGATGGCTGTGGTTAGTTGCCAGAGAGTTGATTCTGCCTTATGGCAACCTGTGTGTGCAAAGTAGAACTGCTCAATAGTTTTCAAGGCTATGACCTTCAGAAGCCCTGTCTCCTCAGGGGCGTTTTCAGTGAGTATGAACTTCCCACCTTCTGGCTAGTAGCTGAGTGCTTAACCTTTTACACCACTCAGAGACTTCTAAAAAAAAAAAAAATTACACACACATACACACACGCACACACACATGCATGAGAGGAAAATTTACCCTCAAATTTTTATTTTGAGTGGTGGGATTACAGTTTTCTTGTTTTTATATTTCTAATTTTTTTAAATGCTGTCCATGATAAATGTATATTACTTTTTTAACATTTTTAAAAATTTTATTTTGTTGTTATTGAGAATATACACAGCAAAACACACAGCAATTCAACAATTTCTACATACACAATTCAGTAACATGCATTACATCCTTCAAGTTGTGAAGCCATGCTCATTCTCCTTTTCTGAGTTGTTCCTCCTTCATTAACATAAACCCATTGCCCCCTTGGGTTTCTATCTAATCTTTGGAGTTGCTGTTGTCAGTTTGATCCCGTATAGACAGATTTTGAAAGAGCCAATACTCAAGACAGATATTCTTTACTAGTTAAAATTGAACAACTGTTTTGTTTCAAGAAAACTCAGGGGATACTTTTGTTTTGAGGTTTAAAGATTATCTCAAAACAATAGTTTTAGGGGTTCATCCAGCTTCCATGGCTCCAGAAAGTCTAATTCTGCATTCAATTTTTTTTCCACATTTTCACCATTTTGGTCAGGATTCATCTAGAGATTGTTTGATCAAAATGTTCATTAATGGTAGCCAGGCACCCATCCAGTTCTGGTCCTTTGGCAAGGGAGGCAGTTGTTCATGGAGATAATTAGCTACACTTCCACGTCCTTCACATATTCTGACTCTCCTTCTTCCTCTGTTGCTTCAGGCAAATAGAGACCAATGGTTATGCCTTGGATGGCTACTTGCAACCTTTTGAGATCACAGGCACTTTGCAGTAGTATAGCATAGAAGTAGAACAGAAACACTAAACACGTTATTAGGCTAATTAACTGGGAAGTCCCATGAAACCACGAACCTGAAACCTATAAACCAAGGAACAAAACCTTATGAGATTTTTAATTTTACTTAATCAGCCAGAACTGCTACTCTTTTTTTTTTTTTTTTGTCACTGCTGTTAAGTACATCTATCACAGAATTTTTGCCAATTCAACTTTTTACAGGTGTACAACTCATCGGTAGCAATTACAATAATCATCTGTATAACCACACCCTTATTCAATTTGATTTTTTGATCACAGTTAACACCCCCTTACCTCTTCCCTCCTACCCCTGGTAACCACTAATAAACTTTTGTCTCTATACATTTGCTCTACTTGTCTTTTTATATTAGTGAGCTCATACAATATCTGTCCTTTTGTGATTGAATTATTTCACTCAGCATAACATCATCAAATGGCTTCAGTAGAATGTATAAAGACTTCTTTTCTCCAACTGGATGAATAGTATTCCATTGTATGTATGTACTACATTTTGTTTAACTGTTCATTTGTTGATAAGCATTAGGCTGTTTCCACTTTTTGTCTCTTGCGAATAGTGCTACAATGAACATTGGTGTATTTGTCACTGAGTATCTGTTTTCATGTCTTTCTAGGAGTGGAATTTCTGGCCCATATGATTAGAAGATTCTCACTGGATATATGATTTCCAAAGACATTATCCTAGTCAGTAGGTTGTCTTTTTACTTTTTTGGTAAATTCCCTTGATGAACAAAAGTCTTTCATTTTTTATGAAGTTCCATTTATTTATCTTATCTTCTGCTATGTTGTACTTTTATTAACTTAGATAATGCATTGTTAAAAGCTCGGCCCAACAGCACTGTCCCTTCTTTTTTCTAAGAATTTTATGGTTTTAGTTTGCACATTTAGATACTAAATCCATTTTGAATATGTTTTTGTATACTGTGTGAGGCATAGACCCAATTTCATTTATTTACATGTGGGAATCCAATTTTCCCATCACCATTGATTTAAGACAATCTTTTTTCCCCATCGAAAGAACTTAGCACCCTTTTCAAAAGTCATTTTGACCATATATGACCATGTTGTTGTTGTTGTTAAGTGCCGTTGAGTCGTTTCCGACTCATAGCGACCCCATGCACAGCAGAACGAAACACTGCCCGATTCTGCGCCAGCCCCACAATCCCTGCTATACTTGAGCCCATCATCGCAGCCACCATGTCAATCCATCTCATTGAAGG
>NW_006921588.1:2540128-2543197 GCF_000298275.1 Orycteropus afer afer | reverse complement strand
TCGTATCACCCCGACCTGGGTCCCTGTGGCTGACTGTTCCTCTGTCTGGCTTCCTGGTTTTAATCCCCTTTCTCCTGCTCTTCTGGCCTGCTGCTTTGGGCGTCCCTGAGTTGTCCCTGGGGCTGACTGCTCTTCTGTCCAGGTTCCTGGCTTTTAACCCCTTTCTCCTGCTCTTCTGGCCTGCTACTCTGGGCGGGCCTGAGTTTGTCTCTTCACCTAATCCCTTCAGCTGATTGTTCTTCTCTCTGGCTTTCTGACTTTTAATCCCTTTTCTCCTGTTCTTCCCGCTTGCTACTTTGGGCGTCCCTGAGTGGTCTCTCCCCACCTGTAACCCTGGGACTACATAACCCTGATATGACCATAGATATGTGTTATTTGTGGGCTTTCAATTGTATGCCCTGGGTCTATATGTCTATTGTTATGACAATCTTAGAGTATTTTGATTACTCTAGTGGTACAGCATGTTTAAAATCAGGTATTATTTTTAAAATCAGAGAAAGACTAACAAATTCTAGTTTAATGAAACACTAATAAACATACCTTTTATTTGGAAATAAGAGGCTTAATATCATAGAGTAAATATTAATAAAAATATACAGCAGTACACTGACACAAGGATAAGGATTAAAACACCCTGACATATGGGTCATATTTATTTTCTGTTTAAGTTAGTGGTTTTTCTCTCTTTCTCTATTTCTCATCTCCAAGAATTTCTATTCTTTCAGCAAGAATAAATATTTGCAATAACAATCCTTTGGTACTTGGAAGAAGGTGCAAGCACAATTACTGCCATGAATAGTAAGGAGAGGCTAAATCCCATCATGCTTGGGAAGTAGGTTACCTTGCCAAGTTATTCTGCCCTCTTTCTATGCCTTGCTTTTTGCATTGTCCTTTAAAATGTTACTGAAAGTGGCATTACAGCATTAAAGAAGGGGATGTGTTATAACACCCAATATGAAAAATCTGTTATATGCTTTTTTTAGCAAACAAAAAGACCTGAAATCTATAACTAGTTATAATGTATAAATAATTCCCCAAATGTATAATCAGGGTCATTGGTTCCACTTCAAAAAAAGCAGACTGAAATTGGAGCACCTCAAAATATTCGTGTTTTGGTGATGATAAGTCTTTTCTCTACAATATTAAGGCTAGCAACCTACTCATATAATTGACATCAAAAAAATAAATATATTCCCCATAAATAATAATTAAATACCACTACAAAAATCAAGCTCTGGTAGCATAGTGGCTAAGATACTTGCCTGCTAACCAGACGGCTGGCGGTTCAAACCCACCAGCCACTCCTCGGAAGGAAGGTTGGGCAATCCTACTTCCGTAGTGATACTGCCTCGGAAACCCAAGGAGGGGTCGCTATGAGTCGGGTTTGACTCGAAGGCACATAACAACAACAACAACAACAAAAATCAAGGGAGCTCTGGCAGTGTAGTCCCTAAGGCTTGGGCTGGAGGTTCAAACCCACCAGCCACTCCTTGGAAGGAAGGTTGGGCATCTACTTCCTTAGTGATACCACCTCGGAAACCCAAGGAGGGGTCACTATGACCAACTCCACTGCACATAACAACAACAACAAACAAAAAAGAAACAAATGAAAAACACAGTGTTGAGGGCAATTGAAAAGATATAGCATGTATATATATACCTAATGGAAAAGAAAATACTCCGAGGGTATCACAGATAACTTATATGTGAAAGTAGTAGATTTCACCACAAAAAATACATTTAAAGCTTTTGCTTTCATATTCCATTTCAGGAAAAAAATATGAACTATTTTATTGACTATTTCTAATGTATATTAAATATTATATGCACATACAGTGTACATATATACATTGTACACACCTCATACAATTTATGTGATTGAATGTATGATAAAACACTGTGGTTAAAAGTATGGTCTCTGGAGTCATTACGGCTGGGTTCAAATCTTAGCTCTCCTATTTACTGTTTGGCTTTAGGCAGTTCGCTTAACCTCTCTATGCCTCAATTTACTTTTTTTTTTTTTTTTGTAAAAGAGGATTATTAGTGTGTTAAACTTCATGTTGTAGTTGTTAGATGCTGTCGAGTCATCTCCAACTCATAGAGACCCCATGCCCAACAGAACAAAACACTGCCTGGTCCCGTGCCAGTCCATTATCCCTGCTATACTTGAGCCCATCATTGCAGCCACCATGTCAATCCATCTCGTTGACCCTCCACCCTACCAAGCATGACATCCTTCTCCAGGGAATGGTCCCTTCTGACAATATGACCAAAGTAGGTGAGACGAAGTCTGGCCATTCTTGACTCCAAGGAGCATTCCAGCTGTACTTCCTCCAGGGCAAAACTGTTAGTTCTTTTAGCAGTCCCCAGTACTTTCAGCATTCTACGCCAACACCACACCTCAAAAACATCAATTCTTCTTTGGTCTTCCTTATTCATTGTCCACCTCTCACATGCGTATGAGGCAATTGAAAATACCTTAGCTTCTGTCAGGTGCACCTTAGCCCTCAAGGAGACATCTTTGCTCTTCAGCACTTGAAAGAGGTCCTTTGCAGACAATTTGCCCTGATGTCTTGACTGCTGATTCCATTTGCATAGATTGTAGAACCAAGCAATGTGAAGTTTTTGACAATTTCAATCTTTTCTCCATTTATTGTAATGCTGGTTATAGGTCCAGTTGTGAGGATTTTTGTTTTCTTTATATTGAGATGTAATCTATACTTCAGACTATATTCTTCAGTCTTCATCACTAAGTATCTCAAGTAACCCTCACTTTAAGCAAGCAAAGTGGTGTCATCAGCATATTGCAGGTTGTTAATGATTCTTCCTCCAATCTTAGTGCCACATTTTCTTCATGTAGTCCAGCTTCTGGGATTATTTGCTTGGCATACAGATTGAATAAGTACCGTGAAAGGATACAGCCCTGACACACTCCCTTCTTGATTTTAAACCATGCAGTGTTCCCTTTATCTGTTCAAAAGACAGCCTCCTGATCTATGCACAGGCTCTTCATGAGTACATTTAAATGTTCTGGAATTCCCATTCTTCTCAATGTTATCCACAATTTGT
>NW_006921588.1:2538365-2539878 GCF_000298275.1 Orycteropus afer afer | reverse complement strand
TTGCATGTGATATTAATGATATTGTTCAATAATTTCCACATTCCGTAGGATCACCTTTCTTTGGAATGGGTACAAATATGGATCTCTTCCAGTCAGTTGGTCTGGTAGCTGTCTTCCAAATCTCTTGGCATAACCAAGTGAGTGCCTCTGGCAGGGCATCCATTTGTTGAAACATCTCAATGGGTATTCCATCAGTTCCAGGAGCCTTGCTCTTCACCAATTCCTTCAGGGCAGCTTTGACTTCTTTCTTCAATATCATTGGTTTTTGAACATGTGCCACCTCCTGAAATGGATGAAGACCAATCAGTTCTTTTTGGTACAGTGATTCTGTGTATTCCTTCCATCTTCTTTTGATGCTTCTTGCTCGTTCAATATTTTGCCCGTAGAATCTTTCAATATTGCAACTCAAGGCTTAATTTCTTTCCTCAGTTCTTTTAGCTTGAGTAATGCTGAGCATGTTCTTCCCTTTTGGTTTTCTAACTCCAGGTCTTTGCCCATATCATGTATACATTTATAGTAATTGGCTTTGTATGCTTGAGCTGTTCTTTGAAATCTTGTGTTCAGCTCTTTTATCTTGTCATTTCTTCCATTTGCTTTAGCCACTCTTCATTCAAGGTCAAGTTTCAGAGTCTCTTCTGACATCCATTTTGTTTTTCTTTCTTTTTCGTACCTCTTGATTTCTTCATGAATGATGTTCTTGATGTCATCCCACAATTCTGGTTTTCGGTCATTGCTGTTCTATGCATAAAATCTATTCTTTAGATGGTCTCCAAATTCAGGAGAGATATATATTAAAGGTCATATTTTGGCTCTTGTGGACTTGTTTTAATTGTCTTCAACTTCAAGTTGAACTTGCACATGAGCAGTTGATGGTCTGTTCCACAATCAGCTCCTGGCCTTGTTTGGCTGAAGATATTGAGCTTTTCCATCTCCTCTTGCCACAGATGTAGTCAATCTGATTCCTGTATACTCCATCTGGCAAAGCCCACATGTATAGCCACCATTTGTGTTGTTGAAAATAGGTATTTGCAAAGAATAAGTCGCTGGTCTTGCAAAATTCTATCATGTGATCCCTAGTGTTACTTCTGTCACCAAGGCCAAATTTTCCAACTACTGGTAATTCTTTGTTTCCAACTTTTGCATTCCAGTCATGATTGATAATCAACACATCTTGATTGCACGTTTGGTCAATTTCAGACTGCGGAAGTTGATAAAAATCTTCCATTTCTTCATCTTTGGCTTTGGTGGTTGGTGCATAAATTTGAATAATAGTACTATTAATGGGTCTTCCTTGTAGGCATATGGATATTATCCTATCACTGACAACATTGTACTTCAGGACAGATCTTGAAACATCCTTTGTGATGATAATGCCATGTCATTCCTCTTAAAATTGTCATTTCAGCGTAGTAGATCATATAGTTGTCTGATTCAAAATGGCCAACACTCCTATAAGTTCATGTGAATGATGTAGGAGATCCTACATAAAGAGGGAGAACAAAGTGGTACAAAA
>NW_006921588.1:2517511-2537967 GCF_000298275.1 Orycteropus afer afer | reverse complement strand
TTGACTGCCAACCAGAAGGCTGGTGGTTCAAACCCACCAGCCACTCCTCGGAAGGAAGGTTGGGCAATCCTACTTCCGTAGTGATACTGCCTCGGAAATCCAAGGAGGGGTCGCTATGAGTCGGGGCCAACTCGATGGCACATAACAACAACAACAACAAATGCCTAGGATATCAATCTTTATGCATTCCATTTCATTTCTGACAACTTCCAATTTTCCTAGATTCATATTTCATACATTCCATGTTCCTATTATTAATGGATGTTTGGAGCTGTTTCTCCTCAATTTGAGTTGCGCCACATCAGTACATGGAGGTTGCGAAAGCTTTACTTTATCCATACCATTAAGGTTGGTTTTGCTCTGATGAGGCAGCTCTTTCCCAGTCCTATTTTGAGTGCCTTCCAACCCAAGGGGCTCATCTGTGTTGGATAATATTTCCAAGCTCTTTATAAAGTTGCCCAGTAATGTATCAGACAATGTTTCTCTGCTATTCATAAGGGTTTCCATTGCTGATATTTTGAGAAGTGGATGCTCTCTTTCTTCTTCCTGGTCTGTCTCAGTCGGTAAGCTGTGTTGAAGCCTGTGCACTCTGTGCACCCTGCTGTCATTTGAAACACTGGTGGCACAGCCTCAAGTTCATAGCAGCCTGCCAGTCCCACAGGATGACAAACTCACAGACAAGTTTGTCTCCCTTAGATGCTGGAAACCTCTCCATACTGCCCTTACCTAATTCCTACCTGGATCCTGCTCCTTTGTGGTCCCCAGCTGCTCCCTCCCTTTTCTGGCTCTGGAGGCTGGGGCCTGCCTGCCTCCCACCCCTTACCTGGATCCTGCTGCTTTTGTGGTTAAACTTCATAGGATTGATGTAAGGATTAAATGGCACTTTACATGTAAACAATTTGGACTGTACCTGATACACAATAAACATATTTTTATTTAATAATGTAGTGAAATAGAATATTTGGAAGTTCTATCATATTTTGACAACAGCAATGTGATATTACCTCTGATGCTAGAATGCTACATTGGGACACTGGGTCATCGAGTATGTATACCATGGATCTAAAAGACAGGAATTTCTGACTCAGAATGTGCTACAAGTCGAGGACCAGAAAACTCAAGTGAAAATTGAGACAAGTTGTGAATGAGCACCAAAAGGTAAGGCAATATCCTATTATCAGGTCAGTCTACAACAAGATTTTAGAAAGCAAGAGAAACAAATGATGAAAACCATTAAGTTATTAGTAAAAACACCTGTACTGAGTTTTGTCTCCTTTATTCTGCCTTCACTTTGTATTTCATTGTTTTTATATAAAAGGAACTTACATGATTTATACTGCATAATGCACTTCTATAAAGATTTACAGCCTTGGAAACCCAATGGGGGTTGTTATGAGATGGAACTAACTTGATGACAGTGTTTAATCTAAATAAAAATTTCAAAACATGTTAATGTTTAGAATACTTCATTTCTGTGTTTCTTTGTATTCTTGCATCTGTCGTATCCAATTAAGTTTCATTTACCACAATGTGATAGCTAGGAGAATTGAAGCATAGTTACTAAGAAAAATTCAAAAGGCTCTCTGGAACTTCTCGGAAAATTCAATTTCTTTGAGGTAGCATTATGGAGGACCTGAGGTAAGCATCTGTTAGAAAGATGCTGACATATTTTCAAATTTCAATTTATTTTTTAAGTTTTATTTGTCATAAATCATTGCCCCCTTCTTTGGAGGGTGGGTTAGATTTTCTTTTGGAATTGCCTAGCCCTCATGTATCAGACAGTGTTTCACTGCTCTTCACAAGGTTTTCAGTGGCCAATTCTTTAAGGAAGGGATAGCCCCTTCCTTCTTCCAAGTCTGTCTCAGTCTGGAAGCTCTGCTGAAGCTGTCTACTATTGGTGACCATGCTGGTATTAGTGATCCGGCCTCACAGAAACATGCAAGCCACCACAGTATGACAAACTGAGACACGTGGTGGATTTTAGTTGGATCCACTTTCAACACCTATGGAAACAGCAATCAAGAAATTATATGTCCATCATATTGCACCAGGGAAATCTGCTGCAAAAGACCTACTTAAAGTTTTGAAGAGCAAAGATGTCACTGTAGGGACTTAAGGTGCACCTAATTCAAGCCATGGTATTGTCAATAGCCTCATATGCATGTGAAAGCTGCACAATGAATAAAGAAGACCAAGGGAGAGTTGATGCTTTTGAATTGTGGTGTCATCAAAAATAATATGGACTGACTGAAGAATGAAAAAATCTGTCCTGGAAGTGCAACCAAGATGCTCCTTGGAAATGAGAATGGCCAGACTTCATCTCACCTACTTTGGTCATGTTGTCAGAAGGGACCATTCCCTGGAGAAGGATATCAGGCACGGTAAAGTGGAAGGTCAGTGAAAAAGGGGAAGACCCTCAAGAAGATGGATTGACACAGTGGCTGCAACAGGGCACTCAAGTATAGCAAGGATCGTGAGGATGGCACAGGATCATGCATTGTTTTCTTCTGTTGTGCACCCGGTCGCTATGAGTCAGGCTAACTCAACGGCACCTAACAATAATAAATTCCTCAAATGAAATGTTATTGTTATTAATATTTCCTTCTATGTAACACTTTAAGCTTTTGGCTTCAGTTTACAGATTTGACTATTTATTTGCAGCTACTGCAGAGGGAAGTGTGGGTCAAGAGATATTGTGTTGGTTGGCACAGGGCATTATTTAATACCCTGTACAAATCATTGCACATGTTATGTTACAAACACTAGTCCTATGTAATACAACAGCCATTCTAAATTTAAATGATTTCACTGTGTGAAATTAGAAAAAATATATTTGGTTTTCTTGATGAATACAGGTAGAGAAAAACACAAACAAAGGAAAGTCAATTTAAAAAAATTAAACTCAAACTTGTATATTGGGACATATATTTGTAACAGTGTCAGTATTTCCTCCCAGAAGTTACAGGGTTAGAACAAGGCATCTTTCTCCAAGCCAGCAATGTCTACCTTCCTCTTTTCCTAGAAGCATTTTCTGAGCAAATGGAAGCATCAAAAGGAAGAGAAAAATGTCTTCACTCTTCAGTTCCCACCCACCTATACAAATAGAAAGTGCTATGGCAGTTTTGGAGATAATAGCCATTGTCTTCACGGTGGATGATAAGAAGCAATTTGAGGCAGCAGTAACCCAACTGCAGGAAATTTGGATTGAAAAAGTGTTCTCAGAAAGCCATAAATAAATCCAACAAAAACAACCTGGGTTTCTATGCCCAGACCTACACTCCGTTGTTTTGTTTTTCCTGATCGTCTCCATGAGTAACTCATGCTAGAAGGCAGCTGTGAGTTTGGTTACCATATTTACAGTTCTGAGGCCATAGACTAAAGGGTATCAATAAAAAGGAGACACCCTAGGGAAGACTGAAAGAACTTTCAATTCACTTAAATTTTGCAACCAATCAGCAGCCTCTTAGTTGAATATTCCAATACAACCCTAACTGATCTTTTTACTTAGTAGGAAACAACTGGAAACTTTCCACTAGCAACACAGTCTTTCTGTTCAATTGTCTACCAGTAGTAGTTTTAAAAGAAATCACTTTCTGTATTTTTCTCAGAGGTGTCTTAATTTTCCCTATTAAACTCAAAACCTAAACATACTAAAGTCAGCAGGACGTAATGTCTAATTTACTTATATGTATGGTGAAATCTAGTACCAAGGATCATCCATGGCCATTGACCTGCTTAAAATATTCATGAGTCTCTGTGGTCCAAAATGCATTAAAGATGGGAGTGATGCCAGCAACACACAGTCTTCCTAGTGACAAGGAGCCTTCTCAGATCAAAGGAGCAAGATGTTAAAGACTTCAAACTAAATCGTCTTTATAAGAGACACTCACAAAAGGAATGCCAAATCCCACACCCTGTGTCAGTTATGGAACATCAGTGAAATAATGAAAAAAATAGATGCACATTCACTCTCTCTTCTGACTCATCTTACTGCAACCACTTTGTCTTTTCTTCTTTCTTACCGCTGCAGTCAAATACGAGGATGTTATACACTAAAACTGGAAAACATTACTATTAATGCTTCTAAAAACAAAATGAATGACTGAGAAATTAATAGCATTTAAGCCAGTATGATTTTGCTAATGGAATCTGAATGACATGTGGAGAATAGTACAAAAGCAAAGTTAAAATAGGATAAGGAGTTGTAAAGCATATGTATGAAGCAAATATGGATAATAATTTAAGCTGCTCCTTTATGTCATCTGTCACCCAGCTACATCTGCTCTTACATCTGTGCTCCCTTCCTTGATCTATTCTGACACCCTGGCAGTGCTAGCCATGAAATCAGTCACACACCCGTTTTTCACCGTGATCAGTCACAGCTATCTACTTGCTTTTCTTGTATGAAATCAAGAACCAACCTTAGGGTTCTGAACGACTTCTGACAGAATCAGTAAAAAGTTCTAGGCTAATTACCTCTTAGGAATAGTTCCCAGTGCAAATAATTACTATTGACCTATTTTGGACTTAGTGATATAATTACTGCTTCTCAAAACCAACTCAAAATGTTTGTTCTAAATCCTTAAGTTGGTATTCCCAGTGCTACCAGAGAGGGCTTTATTACTTTATTGTAAATTATATTTGGAAAGACATACTTGAGAATCTCTTTGTTATATAAATATTAGTTTTTAGTTTCAACTCTTAAGTCTAGACATGAAGAGAAACAACCTTTACAGTTCTTTTCTCTTTCTTGTAACCCTTTCCCACAAACAGGCATACATACCCCTTTGCACAGGGATATGTATTATTTCTGAAGTCCATCTGAAATAAAGCCCTGCTCCGGATAGGAGAATAGATGCAACTGTGTTGTGGACCACTTCTCATTTGGTCACTTTTAGCTCTATTTTGAAAGCTTGATCCGCTCCTACTTTTAGGCCGATATCTATAACAGAAAAATATTTTATAGCAATGATATTTCTTATTGAGAAAACCTAACCATAGTCTGATTTTCCACCTCTTGATGTTCTTCATAGGAAGAAAAGAAGTTGAGGCAAAAAAATACCTCTAAATGATATCATAGAAAATAAGGGAGGGTGTAGAATAGCTTATAAGTCACTTACATAAAATAAAGTATTAAAATGTTATGTGACAAGTTTCATGACTTATTAATGCCATCTTGTAATTACTGTTTCTCTTCTCATTCCACTTGGCTTCTCCTTCTCTATTTTTTTCTTCTCCATGTGACCTGACTTTTAACTAAAAAACTCATCTAATCATGAAGCAGGATCAATTGACCTGTGTACAAGCTTTTAAATTCTAACAGAGCTACTTCTTCATCTTCATCTGAGCACCTTTGAGTAACCATATTAATTATAGTTTAGTAGCTATACTTTATGCTTGGGGTAAAATTTAAAATATTAATTTCTTAGGTCAAATTAAAGAAAAATCAAAAATTAATTTTTTACCTTCATTTCAATATTGCAAATACAATAATAACATTATGAGAGAGAACAAGCAAAACCAAATCTTGAGTTTGCTGCCTGTATCACACAGCATATGCTATTTTTTTTTTTTGTTTTCAAGAGGACCTGCTCATGGTTTCCTCTGAAATCAATAGTGTGTGAAAGCTCCCACGATTCAGTGAATGTTCTGTTGACTAGCCCTTGAGTCTGATCACTCCCCTATTGCTTATCCTACTTTATGGCCTCTTTGATTCCATGCCTATTTAATTTCATTTATTTGCTTTATTCTTATGTCCTTCAGCTGTTTTCAATCTGCCCTTCATGGCCATAACTACAATATGTTAACATACAAAGGTATTTATGTAAATAAAAATCAATACGCTTATCATTTCAGTACCATTCCTTATTGCTTGCATCGGACATTTTAAGTACATTTTATTGAATCGCTAACAACTTTTCATTCTTGCTTGGGAAGTATAATGATCTTCTTGGCTCCCTGCCCCTGGATCCCTCTAATCTTCACAGCTATGGCCACTTAGCCCCCATCTGGAAGTCCAGCATTATTCCACATTTTGGAACTTATCTTGTCTCTAGGCTGGGGGCGTACAAGAAATCTTAGCCAAAAGCTAAATGATTCAGCATCCAGTCAGCCTTGCTGCTGGTTTCATTCTGACCTTGTAATTTGTTGCCAAGATCCAGGCACTTATTCCAGCCCCTTGTAACCAAGGTCGGGCTTTGAACACCAGTTCCTGTAAGTGGGTATCTGTCTATTCTTTTCCTATTTAGTCTCTAATTTGTTTTCCTGATTGATACCCAATTCTTTCATGACTGAGGAGACTCCTGCTGAACTTGGGTTTCTATGGCTAGTGATGAATCTTTCTGATGCCATCAGCCTTGCCCATATCCTCTTGTATGACTACCTTCACTTTAGACTGCCCCTCAACCCCCGGCCTAGGCACCTGGAATGATACTCTGCTCGGCTGGATGAGTTCCCAGTGTCTGCTGCTAGCATGTCCCAAGTCATCAGCTGTAACCCTGCAGGTCTCTAGAACCACAGGATCTAAGCTGCCTGCAATCTGACCACTGCATTTTTCAGACAAGACAGGAAAGAAATATTATTTTAATTGCAACTTTAGTTGAATTGTTATACTAACACCCTCTAGATACTTTCATCTCATATTTTCATTTCTGCCCTACCATGTAAAAACTTTAATACTCAGTTTCCTCAAAAGGAAAAACAAAACAAAAACTCTATTGAGCACAGTTCTACTCTGACATTAATGGGGGCACCATGAGTCAGAATTGACTCCAAAGCAACTTTTCTTTCTTTCTTTTTTCCTAATGAAATGAGCATTGTGCTAGATGCTTAGCCTGGGCCCTCAACTTGCTGTTTCTCTGGGACTCTCAAAAAAGAAAGAAGAAGAAGGTAGCCTGGAGTGCTTTGAGGCTCATCTGAATCAGGTGGAGAACCATACCCAGTGCTGGGATCATGGACTCCAGCACCACCCACTTTTCCATTTTCTCACATTGAAAGCACTTGGCTTGGTTTTCCCAGCCTCTCTGCTTCCAGTCCCTCAGCATCATTCTCTTTCACTCCAGGCACAATGATGTTTATTCAATATAAGTTGGATCAAGTCCTCCCTAATTAACATTCTCCAAACCAGAACTAAGTCAACACTCCCCACAAAAATAAAATGAAAACTCTTGTTTCCTCATTATAAAGTGAAATATCACCTAATAATTTGAAGACTGTTGAGGAAAAAACAAAAAACAAAAAACAATGTGTATAAAGGGGCCAAGCACAAACTAAGCAATCCATAATTTGTGTCTATTATTACCTCTGTGGGAGAAAGATGTGGTAGTTTGCTTCTGGAAAAGATTTGCAGTCTTGGAAACCCTGTGGGGGCAGTTCTACCCTGTCTCACAGGGTTACTACGAGTCAGAATCAACTCACTAGCAAAGCATTTTTTAGATATTATTATTTGTTATATCTTTGTACTTGAAAAGTGCACTATATAACTGAAAGATGATCTGAAAGATGATTAAAGAGAAGAAAACCCAGGGGAATGAAAACTCTAGAAAAGAAAAGAAAAGAAAGAAAGATAGAAATTGAAGGGTCCATGTGCATTTTTAAAAGTAAAATAATTGACAGCACGATAATTAACAGCTTGAAATATCATGTTGAGCTATAGAAACAGTCACTAGCAAATATTGAAAACGTGAAATTGTGTAATGTTACCTTTCCTATCAGTGTGCTCTAACACACAATGTCTGTGACTACCCAGTTTGCACAGGTAGGGTAAATGGTTAATATGCTTGGCCACCAACTGAAAGGTGGGAGGTTGGAGTCCACTTACAGTTGACTCAGAAGAAAGGCCTGGCAACCTACTTCCCCAAAATCGGCCATTGAAAGCTCTGTGGAGCACAGTTCTACTCTGATACACATGGAGTTGCCTTGAGAAAGACTCTCCCCATTGCTTAACATTAAGTGTTTGGGTGAGTCTTGATGATATGTTGGTTTCCCTTATCAAGTGATGCTCTGGGGAGCTCCTGGCTGGCACACACCTTAATGCACCTCAAGTGACAGCAATGCCTTATTTTAGAGAATGATGGATGAAATAAAAATAAGGTAGTCATCATCATATTTTTGTTTAAAATATTAAAAGTAGCATGTTACCAGACATCCTCAGCATCTTCATCACATTCAGCACCAAACTGGCAAATATCACAGGTGGATGTCTCCTTTTGGCTGGTTTCTCCTGAGCCTTCATGGACTGTAGGACAGAGGAGAAGTAAATACAAGAGATTCAGGTAAGTCTGTAGAATACTGACAACATTGACACTATCCAATGTTCAAACTGCTACTTTTCCAGTGGACCTGTTTGCTATCGGCTCTTCAAAAGAACTTCTTACCTCTTTTCTCCTTTAAGTTTATGGTCAACTCTAACAATAATATGCCACCCACTGGTGTGTGTTTTATAAGAAAAATAAAACAATTAGACAACTGAATTAATCAAAATTGCTTGCCTAATAAATAGACCATATGAAAGTTAATTAATTAAAATAGATTTAGATGGTTACATGTCTAAAGGAGCTCTGGTAGCATAGTGGCTAAGGCACTTGACTGCTAACCAGAAGGCTGGAGGTTCAAACCCACCAGCCACTCCTCGGAAGGAAGGTTGGGCATTCCTACTTCCGTAGTGATACTGCATCGGAAACCCTGAGTCGGGGCCGACTCAATGGCAAACAACAACAACAACAACAAAATGTCTAAAGGAAATATATAACATATACTTTATAAAAAATACTTGGCATTTTCTCACTCCTTGATGATACATTTTCTTATTCAAATAAAGTTTTCACATATCATTTAAAAATATATATGGGAAGTCCTGAATTATGAGATATGTCTTCTTCTATTTTCTTCAAAGTGTTCCGTAGTTACAAGAAAATATGCTAATTATTAGTTTTTAGAAAACAACTTTTAGGTGTTTTGTACTGTAATTTCTTGAATTTCACTGCCACATAACTAGAATGCACATAAATATTTCACTGAGCCAATCACAGAGTTTCTGGTGAGAGGGTTATGAATATATATTTTATTATAAAATGTACCTATTCAGTCACTGTGATGATTACTGATGATAATTCTTTTATTTTCTAAGTTACAGGTACAAAAATTAGGCACTGTATAACCTGAGTATAAAACTAACCTTTCAAAATCAGGACTTACTAGTATAAATCCAGAAAAAAATGTCTAATATTTTGTGTGTGAGGAATAAAATATGAGCAAGACTTTTGAGGTGATGGATCACTAGTTACCTAATTAAAACATGCAATTGAAGGCAAAAATAGTTTTACTTGACAATGAAAAACTGCAGCAACCTAACTACTGCAGAAATAATCTTATTCCATGGATGGACTGTAAGTATACTTAAAAACAGATGTTTCAATCAAGAGGCCTTTAAAAGTACAGTTTTGCAAAAGGTTAATTATTTTCAATAGAAAAGAGAATAAACAATTAAGTCCATCACTGGCTCAAGTTTTTATGAACCCCATTAAGATTACACTTTAAAAAAGACACAATTTATTAGTACTCTGAACTTAATCAAATCCAACTTAATCATTTTGTTTTTATATGATATTTTCTTATCATCTCTTCTGTGACTATTAACAAGAGTTTTTAGTATTTTATTAAAGCACATTCCATGATTTCCTTTTATTTGTCTCTGTGGAAATGAGTGATACTATTTTTTTATAAAACAACAAAAAGACATCTCATCCCGAGCTCTCTGTTTTATAATTCTTCCAGGAAAGGTAGATAGATTTATTTTTTTGTAAAGCTACCTCTTTTTTTTTTTTGTCCTGTACTTGATAATATGCACTTTCATAAAAAATATGAATTATACATATCAACCTCAATTACAAATGTATTGATGGTATAGTTTTAAATTTGGAAGTCTAAAAAAATAGGCGCTCCTCCCTGAAAAGAAGGTATTTTAGACTCTGATAACATAGACAGCACTTATGTCATAATCTATTACTTTAATACACTCCAGACCATTACAGTGGACCAAGGGGATAAGAGGGAAACCAGGCCCTCACCTCAGGGGAGACTGAACAGCTGAGGTCGGTCTCTTTATTACTATCTTATTATTAATGCAACACAGAAGCTGCTAATGGGAGAGAGCTTTTTAGTGTTAGCAAGATTAGCAACTTCCAGGCTAAAACTTCTCATCACTCAGGAAACATACTAACACAATGGGCAGGTCCTTAATGAACCGTGATAGCCACTTAGGGGTAGCTCATTTTCTTCTGCACTACAGATTCTTGGTTAGGGATCTACTGGAAGTAATCCAGGGATGAGATGTGCTCACTCAGCAGAACTATAATAATATTCCTACTGGAAGTCACATTATATTCCTATAAAAGGACAGTTATTGGTAGACTCTAGATGTTTTGAAATTCTCCAGTAAGGAGAAATAAATTCAGAAGAGGCAGCAGTAATACTCCATCAATATATTCATCAATGGGAACAGCAATAAAATGCCTTTGTATGAATTCACCTGCAAAGAAAAATAACGTATTTTCTCATCACTGAAGCACCAGTCAGTGCCTTTGTGAAAACATGAAGAAAAACAGATAAACAAATGATCAGTGCACAGCTTTTATGTAACTCTTTAGACTAGACAATGGGGAAATGGGGAAAAAAATCCAACCCATTTTCATCAAGTGGATTCTGACTCCTGGAGACTGCATGTCTGGCAAAGCACAAATCTTTCCGTTAGCAGCTGAGTGTTTAACTGTTTGCACCACCTAAGTTGGGTTTTGAAGTTTAGAAGCTCTGATACATTTTGCTTGTTCATTTATTTATTTTTTTAACATAAATGTTCTGGGATATCCTTGGAAATACTGAATTAGTAGGTTTAGTTGGGAAGTTAGATATATATATTCTTAAAAAAAAAAAAAAGAAAGAAAAACAAATAAACTATCCCTGAGTCAGAACCTCTGTCTTAAATACTTCTAAGAAGACTTCTTCCTCTGTCTCAAGTATTGTCTTGCTATATTACCTTGCATAAATCTGGAAAGTGCACAAAAATAATCTGGAGATTAGTTAAAATCAGATTTTGATTCAGTAGGTGCACTATGTGGCCCAAGGTTCTGCATTTACAAGTCCCCAGATGCTACTAGTTCACAGACCACATTTTGAGTAACAAGGATAGCACCATGCTTTTTAAGCCATAATTCAGAACCTATTAGTGAGTAGTGAAATCTAGTTACTGAATCATAACCAGCATTTTTGCAAACAGAATATACTACAATAGAAAACCTGAGAGCGAATCTTAGTAAGTCTAGCTTTTATTTTATACCATTGTTTGAAGGAGCCCTGGTGGCACAGTAGTTAGGCACTTGGCTGCTAATGGAAAAGTTGGGAGTTTATGCCCACTCTGGGGGAGAAGAGTCCTGGCAATCTGATCCCATAAAGATTGAAAAACAAAACAAAAAAAAAAACTTACTTCCATCTAGTCAATCCTGACTCATAGCGACCCCTCCTTGGGTTTCCGAGGCAGTATCTCTATAGAAATATATTGTCCAGTCTTCCTTCTGAGAAGTGGCTTGTGGGTTTGAACCACCAGCCTTCTGGTTAGCAGGCAAATGTCTTAGGCACTATACCACCAGAGCTCCCGTAAGATTATAGCCTAGGAAATCCTATGAGTTCTATTCCATCACAGAAAGTCACTATGGGTCAGAATTGACTAGCCAGCACACAAAAACAATAGCAACGACAACATTGTTTTAAATATATGTGTGTATGTGTGTGTAGTGTCGTTGTTGCTTCATGTCATTGAGTTGATTTCAAACTCATAGAACTTCATGAATAATATTTCTCCATAGGGTTTTTTGGCTAGAATCTTTGTGAGCTCAGGTCTCCAGGTCTTTCTCCAGAAGAGTGGTCGTGTGGGTTTGAACCATCAGTCTTCAGTTTAGCAGTGGATTGCTTAACCATTGCATAACCAGGGTGTTCTAGCATGCAGGCACATTCTGTTTGTGTATGCTGGGTTACAATATTATATAAATTGCTTTTTTTCTTAAAGGTCATAGTCACAAAAGTTTGAAAGCCACCGATTTAGCTCAGGTTAAATGCTCAGTAAAGGTGTGTTGAATTGGACTGGCTCTTCTTTTTCTTTTTTGTACATTATCAGAAAAAAGAATGATCAACACTTCATTGTTTTCATACATACATTGATTTTTAAAACAATAATTATATAGAAATAGTTTACTTTATCCTAAAGTGTTATAGTAGCTTTGTATTTTCATTTTAAGCCTTTTATTAGGTTTCAGCAAGTGCCTGAGGGAAATTAGAAGACATAACTGGAGCTACTGAAAGCACATTACATCTAATACTATGCCCCACTGTTAAAACTGACTTAAACTTTTAGGGAGACTCAGATTTAGGGGATTATGAGAGATAATCAAATTACCTCTGCTCAAATCTCTATGCCCTGGTGGCTTCTTCTGGTTCCTTCATCACCACCTCATCACTCAGGACAGGTCTTCTCACTGAGTCTCCTGAACATTGGTATATTCCTTTGGAGCCCAGTTCTCTTCCTAATCCACTAGAATGCATTCCTGTGCCTCTGAAAATTTTCTTAACCCATGTTACACTATTTCTGAAAACATGGTGGAATACAATGTTCAAAAAAACTTTTTCAATTCCATTCATTTTGTTAAAACTGAGGTATAATTTATATTTAATTAAATGCTCAGGTTTTAAAGGTACCTTTCAATCAACTTTGAGAATTGCATATAAAGACAAAGAACAATTCCATCGCCCCAGAAAGTTCCCTAGTGCCTCTTCTCAGTCATTCCCCTCACCTCTGATTACATATTTGTGAAACTACTGGTCTGATATCTGTGACCACAGGTTGATTTTCATCTGTTCTAGAATAATATGAAAATAGAAAAGTGAGACTCTGTTCTCAGAGTTGGCTTTTATGGTCCTAAGATTTTCAGTTACAAATTCAATTTGTTTTAACACTTTCAAGACTATTCAAATTTTTTATTTTATTGATTTCTGCTCATTTCTATTTCCTCATTCATGCTATGTATCTGGGGTTTATTTTGTTCTCTTTCTAGTTTCTCGAAATGAAAGCAGAAGGGTTTAATTTTATACCTTCCTTATTTTCTAATATGGGTATTTAAATCTATAAATTTATTTCTAAAGACTGCTTTAGCTTCATCCCACAAATATTGATATGTGTTGTGTTCATATTTTTTATTGAAAATATATTGTAATTTCCTTAGGGATTTCTTCACTGATCCATGGATTATCAACTAGTGTGTTTTTTAGCTACCAAACATTTGGGAATTTTCTGAAGTGACTGATTTTTATTTATCTTAAATTTAATGAACACTCTTTGTTTAATTTAAATCCTTTGATACTTATTGATCTTATGGCCCAAAATATGGTCTATCTTCTTGAATTTTCATGTGTATCTAAGAAGGTATAACCTGCTTTTGTCGGGACTAACTTTTTTTTAATTAATGTTAATTACCTTTATAAAAGGTTAGTGTTGTTTAAGTCATCTGCATTTGTACTGACTTTTTATTTATTTGTTCAATCTATTACTGAGAAAAGAATATTAAAACCTCTACCTGTGACAATGAATTTGTTTTGTACTCACTCTGTTTTTCAATGTTGTCTCAAGTATTTAAAATAGTTGGGAGCTTTGATATTGGGTGTATGGCAATTTAGTAGCTTTATATTTTCTCGAGTACATGACCCTTTTATCATTAGGAAATGCCCCTTTTTAAAAACTTGATATTCATCTTGGAGTCTACTTTGTTCTAACAGTCATGTAGACATGGCAGCTTTCTTTTGCTATAGTGTCCATTCTTTTTCTTTCAACCTGTTTATTTCTTATGTTTAAAGCATGTTTCTTGTAAACAACATAAAGTTGAGTCTTTTTTATCCAGTCTAAATACATCTGCATTTAATCAGGGAATTCAGTCCATTTACTTCTAATGTAATTATTGATATAGTGGTTTTTAAGTCTAGGAACTTGGTGTTTGATTTATATTTGATCAATCATTTTCTTCTTGTGCTTTTCTTTTCCTTTCTTTTTTTTTTTTTAAAGGTGAACCAAATATTCTACGGTATTCATTTAATCTTATCTCTTCTAATGATTTATTTGGTTATACCTCTCTGTGTTATTATGGTATTTATGTTAAAGGCTACAATGAAACTTTAAATTATTCTAATCTGTTACTTCATGAACAACTTAAGAACTTCATGACAAAATATTTCAAATTACTACATCCCACTCTTTATATACTTGTTGCCATATTCTTCTGCTTGTGCTATGAAACTACTGTTCTTTTAGAAAAGTGTTTTTACTATAAACAGCCATCCTATTCTTGTGTTAATTTCAAAGACAAAACACCTGAAATTTCAGTACTCATGAAAGAACTCTGCCAGTCCTTGTTAAATGATGACTCGGCTTCTGACCTGTGTTTTCCCTGACTTTTCAAGATTTACACATAGCCCCACATTTTCCAAGGAAAACACTATTGGGATATGATACAGGTAGATTGTATTTTTCATTATTATTTTGTCCTACCTTTCCCACAAAGAGCTCTGGTGATGTGGGTAAGGCATTTGGCTGCTAACCAGATGGTCTGTAGTTCAAACCCACCAGCTGCTCTATGGAAGGAAGATGGGGCAATCTACCTCTGTAATGATTTTCCACCTCAGAAACCCAATGAGGTCATCATGAGTCAGAAAAGACTTAATGGCAGTGAGTTTGGTTTTAGTTTTCTGATAAAAGGATTATATGCTGCTCTCCCCATTGCCCTATGACTTACAGTTCCATAATGTTATTCTTGGCCTTATGGCTTGCTTTTGCCATTGAAATGTGAGTGGAAGTCAGAGAGTTCTGAATATTACGTATATAAAAGTCATCATGCGGATTTTTTTTTCCTTCTCTCTGTGTAGAAAAGACATGTTCCAGAATAGAGTTATTCTTTCAACCAGTCCCAGAAAAAGAAAATACATAGGTAGAGCCACAATTTACTGCAGCCATTGGAGCAAGAAATATGCCATTGATGCTGTAAGCCTCTGAGATGCTGAGGTCATTTGTAACTGTACCTTCACCTAGTGAAAGTTGACTAATAAAACATGGATTAATGTTATTAATAAATGCTGAAGGAATGCATATTTTCACATTATTTGCCATGCTTCAGATATTGGTTACATGACTTATTTATATAACCCTAAATCTCCTTTTACTTTTGTCCAAATCTTCCTTCAAACATTTCATTTTTCTTCTTACATTAGTTTATATCAACAAATAGAATAAGATTTCCAAACTTAAAATTTGACCCATGGATGCCAACTCTACACTTATTTAAATTATAACAGAGGTGTGAGGGGGAAAAATTACAAAATTATAATTTTATAATTATAAAATTATAAAATTTGTATATGTGTAAAATATACAATTTTTATGCTAATTCTAACCTGATTTTTCCCAAAATGTGGAATGCATTTTCTATTTTTACTTTAGAGTCAAAATCCACCGAGTAGTAGGTATTTTGTCTTAAATAGGCATAAAGAGAAATTAATTCTTAAACTTGTCTGCCACTATAGTGGCTTGCATGTTGCTGTGAGGCTGGAGACTCTGCCACTGGTGTTTTAAACACCGGCGGAGTCACACACATTGAACAGGTTTCAGTGGAGCTTCCAGACAAAGACATATTAGGAAGGAGGATGGGGCCATCCACTTCTGAAAGAATTGGCCATTAACAACCTATGAATAACAGTGAAACACTGTCTGATACATAAATTCTATTTATTGTTGTTGTTAGATGCCGTGGAGTCTGCTCCCACTAATAATGACCCCATGTACAACAGAACGAAATGCTGCCTGGCCATGCACTATACTCACAATCCTTGCTATACTTGAGCCCACTGTTGCAGCCACTGTGTCAATCCATCTTATTGAGGGTCTTCCCCTTATTCGCTGACCCTACACTTTACCAAGCATGATATCCTTCTCCAGGGATTGGTCCCTTCTGACAACATGACCAAAGTAGGTGAGACAAAGTCTTGCCATTCTAGATTCCAAGGAGAATTTCAGCTGCACTTCTTCAAGGACAGATTTGTTCATTCTTCTGGCAGTCCATGGTATTTTCAGTATTCTTCTCCAACATCACAATTCAAAAGCATCAATTCTTCTTTGGTCTTCCTTATTCATTGTCCAGCTTTCACATGCAATCTGAGGTAATTGAAAATACCATGGCTTGTGCTGGGTACATTTTAGTCCTCAAAGTGACATTAATTATTTCAATTTATGTACATATATACACAAGAATAGGATGGCTGTTTATAGTAAAAACACTTTTCTAAAAGAACAGTAGTTTCATAGCATAAACAGAAGAATATGGCAACAAGTATGTGAAGTATCACTTCACAGTCCCACTAGCAGTTATGAGAGTCCCAATCTCTCCACATGCCCACCAGCATTTGTTATTTTTCTGTCTCATTGAACCTTGCCATCAGTCCTGGGGTGAGATGATATTTAATATATCTGATGTTCCTAAAATCACTTTATTTGACAACTTCAATCTTTGACAATCTTTAATTGAAATATTGAAGTAGTCCAAGACTTCATATTACTTGGTTCTACAATTAACAGCAATGGAAGCAGCAGTAAAGACATCAGACATCGTATTGCATTGCAAAAATCTGCAAAACACCTCTTTCTAGTGCTGAAGAGCAAAGATATCTCCTTGAAGACTAAGGCGCACCTAACCCCAGCCATGGTATTTTCAATCGCTTCATATGCATGTGAGAGCTGGACAATGAATAAGGAAGACCAAAGAAGAGTTACTGCTTTTGAATTGTGGTATTGACAAAAAATACTGAAAGTACCATGGACTGTTGAAAGAACTCACAGATCTGTCCTGGAAGAAGTGCAGCCGGAATGCACCTTGGAAGCGAGAATGGCCAGACTTTGTCTCACCTGTTTTGGTCATGTTATCAGAAGGGACCATTCTCTGGAGAAGGATATCATGCTTGGTAAAGTGGAGGGTTAATGAAAAGGGGAAGGCCCTAAATGAGATGGATTGACAAAGTGGCTGCAACGATGGGCTCAGATAAAACAATCATGAAGCTGGCACAGGACTGGGCAGAGTTTCATTCTCTTGTACATAAGGTGTCTATGAGTCAGAGATGACTTGACAGTACCTAACAACAACAACCACCTAAAATCACTTTATTTATCAAATTGTAAAGAACATTTTTTAAAATAAATTGCATAAATTATTGTCTCTTTGTCACCATAAGCTTAAGAGTGAGTTTACCTTCCAATGAAGGACAAATTTCTCTTAAAAAATGGAAGGATTTTTTTTGATGGACTAGAAGTAGCCATTTTGGGTTGAGAGGAAGAAAGGCACTGGGGTGAGGAAGCAGACACATAAATCAGGATTGAGTATTATCTCCAGGAAAGAACTTTAGTATTATTAGCACATGGAAGTGATTGGGAGCAAATCGATCAGAAACTTCTTTTTTTTTTTTTTTAATTTATATATCTATATCTATAGCTATATCTCATATTTCATTTTGTATTTAGTGAAAGTTTACACAGCAAATTTGACAATTTCTACACAAATTGTTCAGTGACAACAGTAACATTTTTTCACAAGAAAAATGGAAAAATTTTTTAGTTAAAATTCCATTTCTTTCTTTAATTTTTACAAGTTGTCTATTTTCCTTCTTGTATGCCAGTTTTACCCTTTCTATGCCTCTCCCACATGCAAATTAAGTCAGATTTAAATGATGGAAGTTGTGGACATTCCCTAGAGGCCCAGACAGTTTTAAGCTATTGTTTGTGAGTTGTACTTATGTTCTCTTTTATATTCATAATTTTCCCTGGAATCTCAGTATGATTTCAGAAAAAAATAGGAGCAAGAAAACACTTTCCTCTTTGTTGGATCATGATTATACTGCTATGTCATATTATTGAAAGGCTGAAATAATCAAAGTGGCATTTTGGTCTGATATTTTCAAAACTAACATAAATTACTATTGCATATGTGACAGTGTCATAATGCAGTCCCATGCTCAGATTTTAGAGAGGAAATCCATTCTCTTTGCTTCATTTTAATTAAAAGATGTACAATTCCAGTCATCATTTTCAATTTTTAATTGATTTAAATACCAACAACTAAACGAAGGCTGAAATTACATTTATACATAATGGTTTAAAATTCTAAAAACTACTGGAAAAGCCTAAGAACCAAGTTCATGACTGAGCAAATGTAATTTCATATTAAACACTTCAAAAAAGAGATCATTATAGAAAATTTAATTTTTTATAATTAAGCTAGTTTGCTAGAGCTTGACAAAGCTTCTTTAGAAATCACATATAATTTATCTTCTGCACAACAACTAAAAATAATTTAGAAGATGAATACCAAGCTACTATGTTGAGGCACAATTCTATTGTCATCATTTAAGCCTGATTTCACTCAGTTCTGATTTAGAATTGAACATACTCAATAAATAAAAAAAAAAAAGAGAGAGAGAGAGAGAGGGAAGGAGGAAGTTAAGAGTTTTAAAAAACATATTTACTTTGATGTCAGGCATAGGAGAATTCATCTAGAACAAGTTATCATGGCAGACTTAATGGAACTTAATATCATATCAATTATATGACAATTATAACCAAAATAGTTTTAATATCCCCAGTATAATTTGAAACATTTTCTTTTTTTAAAATGCATTTTATTGACATATAATTTATGTACAGTGAAATACACAAAACTAAAGTGACATGGGTGAATGCTTTTTTTTTTTTTTTGCAGCCCTCCCAGCCCTGGCAACCAACAAAGAAAGCCTCCCTCCACATACAAACATCTCCTTGACCCTCCACAACAACGAACCAACATCATATTTGTCCTGTGACTGACCCATTTCACTCAGCATAATGTCCTCCAAATTCATCCATATTACATGCGGTTTTGCAAACTCTACATCACTCCCCAGTGCTGCACAGCATTCCATCATGCACATGCACCACCGTCTGGCCATCCACTCCGTGATGGGCAAGTAGGTTGCCTCCATCCCCTTGCCACTGTAAATAGTGCTGCAATGAACATGAGTGTGCATATATCTGTTCCTCTCCTCACTCTCACCTCTCTAGGATATATACCCAGTAATGGGATTGCTGGGTTAAATGGTATCTCCAATTCCAGCTTTCTAAGGAATCACTGCACTGCTTTCCACAGTGGTTGTATCACTTCACAGTCCCACTAGCAGTTATGAGAGTCCCAATCTCTCCACATGCCCACCAGCATTTGTTATTTTCAGTCTCATTGAACCTTGCCGTCAGTCCTGGAGTGAGATGATATCTCATTGTTGTTTTGATTCGCATCTCTCTGATGGCCAATGATTGTGAGCATCTCTTCATGTATTAACTGGCCACCTGAATATACTCCTTGGTGAAGTGTCTATTCATGTCTTCTGCTCATTTTTGAATTGGATTGTTAATTCCTTTGCTGTTGAGGCATTGTAGTTTTAAATCTTAGAGATAAGTCCCTTGCCAGGTATGTAATTATTGGCAAACATGAATTTGTTGCTGTCATTTTTGTTATGAGCTTTTTCGTGGTGTTGATTTCTTTGTTCCATATAATTTTCTATGTTGAGCTCATTTTGTTTATGAATCATGTTATCACTTACTTTGTTGCTATTGCTTTAGTATTTGCTAAATATTTGTGCTTGTCCTCTTTTTAGTTTTGATATGAAGGTTTATCATTTTTCTTTGAGGTTACCCTGTAATACATAGTTTTCTTCCCAAGTTTAAACAGTCCATTTTATCTTGTAGCTGTCTTGACTCCCTTACCATCTAGAAGTTGTGTAATGACACATTTTTTTTTCCCTCTTTTTGGTTTGTAGTTGTACTCATTTGTCAATTGATGTCTCTGGTTCCATTTACAATCATGTAGGCTTATTTACTTTGGATATGTCCACAGCTGGGTTGGTTTCTGGGTTATGTTATCATGTGTTTTAATGGTCAGTTGTTTGCTGTTGTTGCTTCTCTCTCCAAAGGGCTTCCTTTAGCATTTCTTGTAAGATTGGTCTGATTTTAACAAATTTCCTTAATTTCAGCTTATCTGGAAATCTCCTAATTTCACCATCATATTTGAGGTCCAATTTTGCTGGGTACATATCTCTTGGTTGGAAATGTTCTCTTTCAGGGTTTTATATATACCATCCCATTGTTTTCTCTCCTGAAGGGTTTCTGCTGAGAAATCTGAGCTTAGTCATATTGGTTGTTCCTTGTAGGTAACTTTTCTTTTTTCCCATGCTACTTTCAGGATTATTTCTTTGTCTTTGATTTTGGTGAGTTTGATGATGATATGTCTTGGTGATTTTCTTTTGGGGTCTATCCTGTTTGGGGTTTGTTGGACTTCCTGAATGGATATATTCTC
>NW_006921588.1:2442971-2516716 GCF_000298275.1 Orycteropus afer afer | reverse complement strand
AGAGCCTGTTCTTAGGTCCCTGGAATCTGAATGAGAATGCTATCACTTTAAAATCCAAATGACTGCCACTTGTAAAGATTCAAAATGGCTGCACCCTCAGTCACTTTAAATATCCAAAATGGCTGCCACATGTAAGCAATCAAAATGGCTGTGCCCTCTGGATAGCAGAAAGTCAACAAGTCAGGTTGTCTCCCTCTTTCCTATTTCCCTTCCTAGTCATAGGCCATCAGTGCAGTCATCCCTGCAGCCCTTGGTGACCAGAACTGATCTTTAGGTCAATTCTCAGGTCCCAATACCACTCAGAAATATTCAGGCTATTGGTCCCATTAGAGTAGCTGACAATCCACAGCTCTGACCGTATCTGTACTCACTGTTTTTGTTCACATTTTTCCACTAGTTGGTGCCTAATCCACTTCTGTATAGTTCCTTTCAAAGCTCAGGGCTCCAGGATTATCTTCTGTATCTCTGTCAATTGGTTTCTCTTTTCTTTGTTGAAGAGGGTCTTGGAGCTTGTCTGCCTATTCCTCCATCTTACCAGAAGTCAATTTGAAACATTTTCCTATTGATTGTCTGAAATGTGGGAAATTTTATTTATTGGTAAATTATACACACTGGTTTGGGTTAAATGAGCTCTGTATTTTATGGCTCATACCAGAGTCCGTGGGAGCTCTGGTAGCATAGTGGCAAAGACACTTGCCTGCTAACCAGACGGCTGATGGTTCAAGCCCACCAGCCACTCCTCAGAAGGAAGGTTGGGCAGTCCTACTTCTGTAGTGATACTGCCTTGGAAATCCAAGGAGCGGTCGCTCTGAGTCGGGTTTGACTCGATGGCAAACAACAACAACAACACCAGAGTCCAAATGGAGGAGAATGAGGAAAGATTAGGGGATTAGTAAATAGAAACAGAAACTATAGACATTGTTTTTGCTCAGTTTTGCTGATGAGGGAGCAGAGACTGAGGCATTCATTGGAGAAGGATACAGTGAAGGGAGTTATTTTTCTGGATGGTAGTTTTGAGGCATCATTGTAATGAGAGGAATGATCATGCACAGAGTAAAAAGTTGATACAGAAAAGAAAGAGAATAGTTATAACACCTAAAAGTTGTTTTCTAAAAACTAATAATTAGCATATTTTCTTGTAACTACGGAACACTTTGAAGAAAATAGAAGAAGACATATCTCATAATTCAGGACTTCCCATATATATTTTTAAATGATATGTGAAAACTTTATTTGAATAAGAAAATGTATCATCAAGGAGTGAGAAAATGCCAAGTATTTTTTATAAAGTATATGTTATATATTTCCTTTAGACATTTTGTTGTTGTTGTTGTTGTTTGCCATTGAGTCGGCCCCGACTCATAGCGACCCCTCCTTGGGTTTCTGATGCAGTATAAGGAAGAATGGGGTTTAGACATAGTGTAGTGGTTGATCTTAGATGGTAGCAGAAACGGGTATCATAGTAGAAAGAATCTCAGATTGTATGGCTAGAACAGTATTGAAGAAGAGAAACTGGTAAGGTGAAGATGGAGTTATTCTCCTCTGACTATATTTATTTCATCCATTGCATTTATGCATAAAAGGGAGATCTTTACCTGAGAAAATGGGACAAGGAGAGAGGAGAAGGTATGAAATACTGTAGGGGAGTGAATATGAATAAAGAAAGATCAAAGTCTTTCTAGGTCTTTCTTAAACTAATTTGCTGGTTGCCAAATTTGTACTTATTTCTTCTCATTCGTGTATATCTGGCTAAGAAAGATATGTCTTTATTAATTTGTACTACTTTATACTTTTCGTATAATGGCATTTGGTGCCAGTTAACTTAAAGGCATTTTGCAATGTAGAAAGTTTCACTAGATTCATCAGAGACTAAATCACTGCCAGAATTAACTTTAACCTCAATAATGTTGGCTTTGGTAGGGAGTTCCTAATCTCATAGCAATTTACCTGTCAAGTTTATTTCATAAACCTTGTCCCATTGCATTGTTCTCCTCACTGTACTCATTCAGATAGTCAAGAACTATGCTTAAATTTACAGGAACTTTCTAACTAACTGGTTTCTGTACTCACAAACTTCTCTCTCTTAAATATATCTCTCATGTACTTACTGAAATACAAATTTGATCATGTCACTTACAATTAGAAATGTCATGAAACAATGTCAAGACATTTATACCTTAGATAAAAATTAAGTCTCAGTGCTGGGAGAGCTGGATTCTAGCTGTCCAGACTCATTTGTGAGCCTGCCCTGCTTAGCTCACAGACTCTGGTGAAGATTAAACAGGATGATGTGTGAAAGTGCTTTGCACCTTCCAAATTGCTCTGCCACCCTTAGGTGTTATCAAAAAGAAAGTGTTAAAGGTGAAGGAAAGTCATTGTCTTATTCCAAATGAAAAGATCCTTTGGAGGGAATCCAAAGCTGAGCATCACAAATGTGAATTTCTGATCTTGTGAGTGGCCTTGTAATAATACTGATGTGGAAGACTTTGTAGAAACAGGAATAAAAATCACACACATGTACAGAATTAAAAAAAATAATAAGAAGAAGAAACTTATGGAGGAAGTCTTGCACCAAACCCTATTTTTTTTTCTTTTTTTAAATTGTGATTTGGGTGCAAATTTACAAAGTGGATATGTTTTACACTTAACAGTTCATCCTACTTTGGCTTCTTATATTAAGAATAAAAGGATTGAGAGAAGAGTAGGTAAGAAGTGGAAGAGAAATTTCTGAGAGAAATCCTTAGGAGTTTCCCATAGAACAAATCTGAGAGCTCTGGGAAATTTCTGAGGATTTCTCCTAGAGACCTTGGAACAAAGAAAACACTAAAGAGATATTTTTTCTCTTTTCTTATTGATGAAGGTAAGAATTAACGAAAATTTTATTTTCTTGCCTGTTATGGACAAGACAGGCTGTTAGTTTTTACTGCTGTTGTGAAAAACATATTCCATCTAAGTCTGCCTTTCAAGTCCAAATGAGATTAAAAAGATGAAATTTATAAAGATCAGAGCTTATTTAAAGAGATAACTTAGTGGTATAAATGGGCCAATGAAATAAAAGAGCAGCAGTAATGATCTTGAGGCAAATTTTAAGAGGCCACAGCATTTCATAAAATTGATGCGTTATAGCAATAATTTTTATGAATTGTCTGAACTGTTTTCCAGCCTTGTTTTGCTGTTTAAGGCTCAGATCCTAGTTCTTAGAATCACAACAAGTGTATCAATAGAAAGAATGTCAGAGCCTGAATTCTGTCTTATGCTAGTAACAGTCAAGCTGCACAACATCCCCACCCATGCTTGTTCCACACTGAGAGACCTTGTTACATCTCTACAACTCCCCTCCTGCTTATTGGATTTATTTAGTAGAGTTTTGTTCCTCTTTTTCCACTTGAAACTGTCCCTCAAACTCTGTTCTCAAATCTACCCAGGGTTCATCAACATCTCTCATGGTGCTGCATCTTGGAATATTCCCCCACTAGCAGCCACATAAGGAGCTATGATGGCAGAGTGGGAAAGGCATTTGACTGCTAACCAGAAGTTCAGTGATTCAAATCCACCAGATGCTCCACAGGAGGAAGATGAGGCAATCTACTTCTGTAAATATTTACAGCTTTGAAGCTCAATGGGGGTCACTAAGAGTTGGAATTCACTCCATGGCAGTGGGTCTGAGCAGCCAAATATGAAATCCTTAGGTTGTGAAATGGTTAAAACACTTGGCTGCTAACTGTAAGGTTGGAGGTTTGTGTCTACAAAGAGGTGTCTCAGAAGAAAGGCCTTGAGATGTATTTCAAAAAAATCATCCAGTGATCTCTCAGGGCACAGTTCTACTCTGATGTATTTGGGGTTCCCATGAGTTGAGTCAACAGGAGAGTAACTTTTTTTTTTTTTTTTTTTTTGGAAGCCAATTAATGTAGATTCCAGTATCCTGAGTTTCACTCCATCCCAGACAAAGTGCTTTCATGTACATTATCTCAAATCAACAGACAGGCAGAAAAAAAAATAAAACAAGAAGGAAAAATATATTCTCAAATGTGTAAGGATAAAGAGGTCAGAATTATTCCACAAAATAGAAAAAAAGAAAACACAAACCAAAATATCCACAAAATGGTCTAAGAAAGCTGATGTGCTGGAGTACATTAGAAATTGACTCCAAGCTAATCAATATGTTTATTTAAAGAACCATTAGCTCAGTCTAAAACTATAAAGCAGAAAGTCTGAATATTTGTGGAAAAAGACATCTAGATTACAAAAGTGGATAGGTTTTAGAGAAAAGTTTTATTGCCCTTTAATCACTAAGATTAGACAAATGGCAATAAATTTTAAGAAGATAGCAATATTCTCTTTCTGATTTTATAATGAGGCCAATTTTCTAAACCTGTTTTTTTTTTTTTTAACAAACCCTAGCCACTTTCATTCATAATTTTATCAAGATTCATGAATTTTTTTTAAACACCTTACAACTGAATTATAAAATAGTTGCAATTGAATCAATTTCCTTATTTTTGTTGGATTTGGAAAAAAAATCTTCAAGTTTTTGTGAAAATTGCTGTTGACCTAAACCAGGGATTAAAGTTTATTCCTTCTATTTTTTTTTTTTTTTTAGTGGTTCTTTTAAAATTTATGATATCAATGGACATATATGCTGAAATTTTCAGGCATAAATATGGTTGAACTTTGTGAAAGAATAAAAACAGACCCAAGAAGGGAGTGTTTTAAAAGGTCAAAACATTTGTCTTATTATAAAATTGTCGGTTACATTGATAGACTTGGTAATAAAATGACAGCAACAACAATGATAAAAAAACACACATTTTTGTAGCGTTTTACTATAATTCAGTTAATTTAGCTGTGACCTCAGTTTAACAGTCAATGAAGTATTTCTAATGACTGCAAACTATTAGACAATGAATAAATTTAAATGGTACTTTAAAAATACAAGTCTCATTATAATTCAACCCTGCTTAGTTCAATGGCAGCCTATTGCCTTCCAGATAAGAGTCAAGAGTCCTTATCACTGTATTCAAAGTCTTTCTTGATGGACACTGACCTGTCACTCTACTTTCATCTCTAGACCCTCTGCACGCTCCTGGTGCTGTAGCCATACTTGGAGTTCTGCAGAGGTTTTCCACATGTTCTTTATACATGCTGCTTTATACAGCAACATGTCTCCTCCCTATCCCCATGTTTAATTCTGCCTCAACCTGAAGATTCAACTTCAGCATCACTCTATTTAGGAAAGACATCCTCACCTTCCTCTCTTGTCCTCTATTGCTCTCACCCTGTGTCAGCAGCAGTTTCTTAGTATTTATCACATTGTAGAGTTTGAATTACTTATCTGATTCCCCTATTGTCCTGGGAGCTCTTCAACTTCAAGTCCTGTGTCTCCTTTTATTTGTATTTAGTTTTAGCATAGGGCTTGGGAGAGGACAGGGTGTAGTGATCAGAGAGGAAAATTTCACAATTTGAGATCTTTGGATCATAGCGGTTACATATAATAACAAGTCCTGACCACACAGCCACAATGTCTAAACTGAAGTTAGAAGTCGGAGAATCTTTGAGGCCAGTGTTGAAAAAATAGATCAGACTATGTGGTAAATTAAAAATGCCCAGGCACAGGGAAGGACATCATTTCCTGGACCCCTATGGAAGGATGAACAATGTATCCAGTTCTAAATGAGTTGCTGAGTAGAGGTGACTCAGTCAGTTTGGGCTAGAGCTGTCAATCTTCATTTGGAGATGCTCGAGAGCATTCATTCCCTATTATGTGAAGGATGCTAGAGAAGAATAACCGAACCAGTTGTTGTCTAGTTGATTCTGACTCATGGTGACCCCATGTGCCTAGAGAACTGTAGTCCATAGAGTTGTCAAGGCTATGTTCTTTTGGAAGTAGATGGCCTAGTCTTTCCTTTGAGGCACGTCTGGGCAGATTCAGACTGCCAACTCTTCTGTTAGTAGCTGAGTGCTTAACCATTTGTGCCACACAGGTACTCTGGAAAGGAACAACAGAGGAGGCCAAATAAGGAGGCTGTGACCAAGAGATAGCAAAAGGTGGTTGGATATGACATACAATTTTGAGAGCCTCCAAACTCATTGCTGTCAAGTCAGATCTGACTCACAGCAACCCCTCCTTGGGTTTCTGAGGCAGTATCTCTACAGAAGTAGATTGCCCAATCTTCTTTCTGAGAAGTGGCTGGTGGGTTTGAACCATCAGCCTTCTGGTTAGCAGTCAAATGCCATAGGCACTATGCCATCAGAGTTCTCATAATTTGGAGAGAGAACTGACAAATGTATTGATGAATTGGGTGCAGGTATAAAGTCAATGTTCAAGATGGTCCTTGAGTGACTGAAATGGGTAAAGCTAGTCACCTCCACTTAATACTCTGCCCAGTGAACTTGCAATGATCTCATAGTGAGAATGAAAAATAAACCTTTGTACTTTTCAGCCACTAAGTTCTGGAGGATGTTTGTTAACACTGCATTTCCTATCATAGCCTAGATGCATCAGAAGATGAGGCCAAGAGGCATGAATACAGTCTGTTCAGCCTATCAATTTCACCAGCAATTCTCAATTACTTCACCACCAATGGTTACCCTGGAATACAGTATATGCAAATAAGTGTCAGTTCATTGAGAAAAAATGGCAGTAATTTGTAGTTGAGCAGCACATAACAAAGTATGGGGAGAGGATGAATAAGTAAATAGCATCGATTTTTAATAAGAAGTAGTTTGTTGAGTGACAATGACAGATTTCACTGAACATAGTCTGGAAATGTCAGGAAGTATATGGAAATTATGGCTTTTCCTTGCTTTATGCAGGATAAGGGAGTACAAAGGTTTTTCATCAGGGAGAAGACAGAAGATAGTGATTGGAACAGTTAGGACAGTTTAACCTTATGCCTGAAATAGAAAGTGTGTAAAAAGGTATAAGACTATATTAAGTTCTCGTACCTTAATCAGGCCCAATATTAATTTCATTAGGAGCTCTGGTAGCATAATGCCTAAGGCATTTCACTGCCAACCAGGGGGCTGGTGGTTCAAATCCATCAGCCACTCCTCGAAAGAAAGATTGGGCAATCTACTTCCATAGAGATACTGTCTCAGAAACCCAAGGAGGGGGCCCTATGAGTTGGTTGCGACTCGAAGGCAGTGAGTTTGGGTTTTGTTTTTTTTTTGGAATATTAATTTCAGAGAACATACAGGAAACATTTCTTAATAATCATTGGTATTTTTAGAAGCTATGTTCACATGCATGCTTCTAAAGACCTTTGACATAAAAGATTGTGGCTGATTTGTGATATCCCTAAATGATTAGACTTTTTTCTTCCCTCTCTCAAAACACATTCAGCTTGCTGCCCATATTCATACTCACACTACATTCTCTACTGTCGTTTCATCATCCCTCAATGCTGCCTAGATTTCTTCATGCATATTTGTATTTTTAGATCAGATAAAATGAATAGAAGGTTTTTTCCCAAATATGTAGTGTGGTTCAAAGAAAATGTTAATGAAATGAAACACTTAGAGACTTTTGAAATATTGATATGTAGCAACTAATTTTGTCTCTATACTCAATTGCTTTTTCTTTGAATAGTGAAGCAGTGTCCTTACAGAATTACTCAGATGTACAAGTACTGGTATTAACAGCATTTTCAAATGGAGGAAAAGGGGAAGAAAAGGGATTTAAATGTACTAAGTGCCAGCTCTTTCAAATTATGCCCAAATAGGAAAACTAATAATATCTTTATGGCATTATATTCATTTTTTAAAGAAATCACTCCAATATAGAAAAAATGCTTGCTACCAACACAATAACTAAAAAACTAACTAAAAAAATGAAGGAAACTGGGCCTGCATTTTTAAATCCCATGTCAGAAATATGGGCTGTCTTTTGTGACAACAGTTTCCATTCTTCCTCTGCACCTGCACTGTCTGACAGGCTGTTTCACAGAGAAAGGTTGCTAAATCACATTCCTTTGCCTAAACAAGGATACCCAAAAAGCATATACATTTGCTTTATTCTTAGGTCAGACGGCTGTGGTATTGATTTGCTTGTGAACATGTTTTTTTAGTTCAAAGGAGTGGGAGAAAAAAATCCAAGGGAAGAATTTCTAAATGGGGAGGATGTGTTTTAAGAACACCTTCTATTTTATGTCAGCTACATCCGGCAGCGTCCCAGGGCAAGGTGAATGCACTAGAACCAACGAAGAGTCCTGACTGAATACCAAGGGATACTGAGAGAAGTCTGTGGGTAGGATGTAACAGCCAAGAGAGTATATGTTTCTACAAGCAGGTTTCTCACCAGTTTTAATGCAGCTGGGAAAGATTTCAACTATTATATTTAAGACAAATTATTTGGATTCGTTGATTTTGTGTTATTGGTTCCAACTCATGATGACATTATGTACAGCAGAACACTGCATGTCCCGTACCATCCTCAAAATTATTGCTGGGTTTGAGTGCATTGTTGTAATCACTGTGTCAGTTCATCTTGTTGAAAGTCCTTCCCTATACTACTAACCCTCTGTTTTACTAAACATGATGTCCTTTCTCCAGGGACTAGTCTCTCCTGATAACATATCCAAAGTACATAAGACAAAGTCTGACTATTCTCTTTCTAAGGAGCATTTGGCTGTACATTTACCAAGACATATTTGTTCATTCTCTGGAAGTCCATGGTATATTCAATGTTCTTTGCCAACATCATAATTTGAATGAGTCAATTCTTCTTCTGTCTCCCTAATTCACTGTCCAACTTTTGCATATATATGAGGAAATTGAAAGTACCATGGCTTGAGTCAGGCACAGCTTAGTCTTCAAAGGGGCAGCTTTGCTTTTATCACTGTGTGGTAAAGGTTGTATAACAATTTGGCTGGGTCTGGTTGAGTGCCAAGGCAGCTGGATCTAGTTATTCACCATGGTGAGACTGGCAATCAATTGCCTGGTGCAATCTACTGGCGCAGCTGAGTAGCTGCTTTAGCGATGTGGTCTGCTTCCACTACATGAGAAGGAATTTTGAGAAGGGTCGCCAGCTGATGGGACACTTGCACCCTGCATGTAGCCAAGTCATTGTTCAGCAGCCTGCCCTGTTGCCCTGCTGATCTTGGGACTTTTTCAGGCCTTGAATTAATGGCCTGCTGTGTTGATTGGTGATATCAGGACTGTGCCTTTTAACTTATTGACTTTGGGTTTGTCAGCTGCAGTAGCCAGCAGCTGCCTGAGTGAAGAAGAGCCTCCAGCTTCAGTGGGCCGGGAGCTGAAACCCACAATTGAGGGGCTTTCACTCAGTCCCTAGAGCCTGGCACTTTAAACTTGGACTTCTAGAGTCCAAAATTGTAAGAGAATAAAATCCTGTTGGTTAAAACCATTCCATTTATGGTATCTTCTGTTAGAAAGGCACTAGGTAACCAAAACACACTCTGTGAGGCATTTCGCAGCGGATCTGCTCATTGAAATTTATTTTCCTCATTGCTGCTTCCATTGGTGTTGATTTAGATTCAAGTAAAATTAAATCTTTGATAGCTTCAATCTTTTCTCCATTTATCATGATGTTGTTTATTGGTCTAGTGAGGATTTTTGTTATCTTTATGTTCAGGTATAATCAGTCTTTATCAGTAAGTGCTTCAAGTCATCTTCACTTTTAGCAAGCAAGACTGTGTTATCTGCATATTGAAGACTGTTAATGAATTTTCCTCCAATCCTGATGCTATGTTCTTTACACAGTCCAGCTTCTCAGATTATTTGATCAGCAAACAGATTGAAATATGGTGAAAGGAACAACCTTAATACACATCTTTCTTGATTTTAAACCAGGAAGTATGCCCTTGCATTGTTCAATGACTGCCTCTTGGGCTTTATATTCAGGTTCTGCATGACCACAACTAAATATTCTGGAATTCCCATTCTTCACACTGTTACCCATAAATGATTTGATTCACACAGTCTAACGCCTTTCTATAGTCAACAAAACATAGGTAAACATCTTTCTGGCATTCTCTGCTTCTACTCAAGATTCATCTCACATCAGCAACTATATCCTTTATTCCATGTCCTCTTCTGAATTCAGCTTGAATATCTGGCAATTTCTGTCTATGTACTACCACAACTGTTTTTGAATTATCTTTAGCAAAATTTTACTTCTATGTGATATTAATGACATTGTTCAATAGTTCCCACCTTTTTTTTAAATTTTGTATGTTTTGGATGAAGGTGTACAGAGCAAATTAGTTTTCCATTTAACAATTCACACACACTCTGTTTTGTGATATTGATCATAATCCCCACAATGTGCTAGCATTCATCCCATTTCCTCACTGTGTTTCTCTTCCATTCATCTTTCTTTCCTATCCCTTCCTGCCTTGTGAACTTTATCCCTGGGCAAATGCTGCCCTTTGATCTTGTATGGTTGACTGTTCTAAGGAGTGTACACTTTCCTGGTGTAAGTGCTCCCCTTATAGGCATGTCCGTTGTTTAGCTGAAAGTTGAGCCATGTGGACAAGTTTAGGGTTGAAGGGGCTCTAAGAGCCATATTATTGGGAGTTTCACCAGTCTCAACAGACAGTAAACCTGATCTTTTAATTGTTATTATTATTTTAAACTTTATTCTACATTTTTTGTCCCATTCTATACAGGATTTGCTATTGTAATCATATTCCAAATTCCTATAGATCATCTTTCTGTGGAATGGGCACAAATTTGGATCTCTTCCAATTGGTTGAGCAGTAGCTGTTTTCAAATTTCTTGGCATAGGCAAATGAATGTTTCCAGCATTGCACCCATTAGTTGAAACATTTCAATGAGTATCCCATGAATTCTTGGAGCTTTTTCTTTTTTTTGCCAATGTCTTGGCAAAAATGGAACTTGGACTTCTTCCTTTAATACAATCGATTCTTGATTATATGCTACTTCCTGAAATGGCTGAATGTCAATCAGTTCCTTTCAGTACCGTGACTTTATGTATTCCTTCCATCTTCCTTTGATGCTTCCTGCATCATCCAACACCTTGCCCATAGAACTCTTCAATATTACAACTCAAGGCTTGCAGTTTTTCTTCAGTTCTTTGAGCTTCACAAATGTTGGGCTGATCTTTCCTTTTGGTTTTCTAACTCCAGGTCTTCATACATTTCATTATAATTATCTTTCAAGCCACTCCTTAAAATCTTCTGTTCAGTGTTTTCACTTCATTATTTCTTCCATTCACTTTAGCTTCTCTCCATTAAAGAGTAAGTTTCAGAGACTCCTTTTACATACATTTTGGTCTTTTCTTTCTTTCCTGTCTTTTTAATGGCCTTTCCCTTTTTTCATGTAGGAAATCTTTGATGTTTTCTCATAACTTGTCCAATCATCACTCATTAATGTTCAATACACCACATCTATTTTTGAAATGGTCTTTAAATTCAGGTGGGATATACTCACAGTTGTATTCTGGCTCTTGTGGACTTGTTTTAATTTTCTTCAGCTTCAACTTGAACTTGCATGAGAGATTGATGGTATGTTCCATGGTTGGCCCCTTCCCTTGTTCTGATTGATAATATCGAGCTTTTCCATTGTGTCTTTTCACAGATGTAGTTAATTTGATTTCTGTGTATTCTATCCTGCAATATCTATATGTATATTAACCATTTAAGTTGTTGAAAAGGTATTTGCAGTGAATATAGCACTGGTCTTGCAAAATTCTATCATGTGATATCTGATACCATGTCTATCACCAAGGCCTTATTTTCTAACTGCTGATTCTTCTCCTTTGTTGCCAGCTTTTCCATTGAAATCACCAATAATTATCAATGCACCTTGATTACATGTTTGATCAATTTAAGACTGCAGAGGTTGGTAAAAATCTTCAAATTCTTCATCTTTGGCATTATTAGTTGGCGTGTAAATTCGAATAATGGTCATATTAATGGGTTTTCCTTGTAAACATGTGGATATTATCTTATCAACTGAAAGCATTGTATTGCAAGATAGATATTGAAATGTTCTTTGTGATGATAAATGTGACACTATTCCTCCTCAATTTGTCATTCCTGGCATAATAGACTACATGATTCAAAGTCCTCAATACCAGTTCATTGCGGCTCACTAATGTTTAAGATATTGATTTTCAAATATCCATTTTGTTTTTGACAACTTCTAGTTTTTCTAAATTTGCACTTTGTACATTCCACATTCTGATTACTAACTGATGTTTGCAGCTGTTTTTTCTCACTTTGGGTCATGCCATATCAGCAAATGAAGGTCCCAAAAGCTTTACTCCATCTGCATCATTAAGGTAGACTGTACTTTGAGGAGGCTGCTCTTCACTAGTCTTATTTTGAGTGCCTTTCAATATAAAGGGATCATCTTGACAATATAGCAGACAATTTTCTACTGCTATTTTTTTACAAGTAGATTGCCAAGTTTTTCTTTCTATGCTGTTTTACTGTGTAATCTCCACTGAACCCTGTCCACTATGGGTGACCCTGTTTGTATTTGAAATACTGGTGGCATAGTTTCCACCATCACATCCTCCTTGGATGTAGCTCCTATCAAAAAGCCCAAGATTAAATATGATGAGGAGACAGACATTAGGTTACAAATAAAATTCAGTTAAAGAGTCTGAGCAAAGTTACAAAGCAGTTACATTCTTGGTGGATAGTAATATACATTAAAAAGCCAGTAGTTTGTCTAGTGCATCTGCTAAATGATACAATATCCATATCTATGATTACTCCAGAGATCAAATTAAGAATATTCCTCATTTGTTGGTTTGTCTCTAAGGAAAATACAGGAAAACAAATGCTAATCAAAAGATTAATGACTTTCTCGATGCATAATACATTAACCACTCTCTCAACCTTTGGGAACAAAAATAAAGTAAAATAAAGTGCTGTCTAACATATTTTTAGTAAGTATTGTATGGTTTTAATGTCCTTGTCAGTGTGGGTTTGATTTAAGTCTGTGAATCTTTTTTCAATATGCCTATAGCTATCTAGATAGAAACATCATACATAAAAATGTTCTTTATTCCAGAACAGATGAAACTCCCAGTGGTAAAAGAGGATTTAGGTATCTCTGAAGGTTTCTTATCACTCAGCAACATAACTCTCTGATGGTTCAGTGCCTGAGAGGGTCGTCTGAGATCAATCATTAAATAAATCAAATGGTTGGCTGGCTAAAAGAGTGGGAGCCTGTAGTAATCTCATGTCTTTGCTTTGAGACATCAAATTTTTCTTTGAGTAAGACAGTAGAGAAGTTAACGCAACATTTGGTATGGTGTATCAAAACCTGAGTATCAAACCAGCCTTAAGTTGCTATTACTAGTTCTGAGAAATCTGACTTTAGCAAATAGTATTTTCAGCTTTAATATTTTAAGCCCCAAATTCCAAAATCTTGATGTGTTGAGGAAAAAGTGTTGGTAGGAAGACTGGATAATTACTAAACTTTGTCTTCCTATCCTTGGAGAAATTTTAATGCAACACAGAAATTCCACTTTGGTGGGTGATCTTAAACCACTCTATACATATTTATTGAATAAGGTTTAAACTATATTCATTCATAAATCTTTTTAGTTAATTTTTGACCAATAACTGTGTTTTAACTTGCTACTATAGAAATCTTTTAAAAGCTAGAAATCAAATGTTTTAGGGCTGTGCTATACAATATGGTGGTTGTTCAAATTTATGTTAAGTAAAATTACATAAAATTAAAAATCCAGCTTATTAGTTGCATCAGCTACATCTCAAATGCTCAGTAGCCACATGGGTATCAGATGGGGCAGATATAGATCATTTTTATCAACACAGAAAGTTCTAGTAGAGAGCCCTGCTCTAGAAAATGTATAGCTAGAAAAAAAAAAAAAAAAATGTACCGCCATAGAGTTGGATCCGACTCATAGCAACCCCTCCTTGGGTTTCCGAGGCGATATCACTATAGTAGTAGATTGCTCAACCTTCCTTCCTAGGAGTGGCTGGTGGGTTTGAACCACCAGCCTTCTGGTTAGCAGTCAAGTGCCTTAGGCACTATGCCACCAGAGCTCCCGTATAGCTCAAATACAGCATGTGATAGTTGTTGTTGTTAGGTTCTGTCAAGTCAGTTTCCACTCATAGAGACCCTATATATAGCAGAATAAAACACTTTCCAAGCATGTGCCATCCTGACAATCATTGCTATTTTTGAGCCCATTGTTGTGGCCACTGTATTACTCCATCTTGTTAGGTATCTTCCTCTTTTTCGCTGACCCTCCACTTTGCCAAGTATGATGTCATTCTCTAGGGACTGGTTTCTCTTTATAACATGACCAAAGCACAAGAGTTGAATATAATAAAATGCATGAATTCAAATCTCTCAGTTCAGGACTTTTCTTTTAGAGTCTTTTCACTTGTATGAAGTAAGAGATTGCCTGACTATCATTTTCATCTTCCTGTGAACTGAAGAAAATATCTTACTATGATGCTTAGATGTGTATTTGTGAACATGGGTATCACTTTTTTCAATTTGTCCCTTGATAAATGAATAAACACACAGAATGTCTTACTTAATAAAACCTTATATTTTTACCTTATCTCACGTCTTGGAAACATAGCTATTTTACAATTTATTCTCAAAATATCCTTATAATGAATATCATAATCATAGTCAGATAATCATATCATAGTGGCTTGAAGCTTGACAGATTATATGGAAAGAACACAGAAGAATGAGTGTGGTATTTTTGTTCTTATGTCCAAGGCTTATATTTATAGTTTGGATTAGTATGCTTGCCTCATACATTGAGGTTAATTGTTGCACCTAGAATACAGCACCATTATATACATAATTCATACATCTCTGCAAAATATGCTTTCTTTTTAGGTAGGCTTATTTTTTCTATGATAAATTTAGTCACGTGAGTTTAAATCATGACACTGTGGGAGCCTTGAGCGGTATATTATTTGTAATAGGGCAGACTTCATTTTTGATGGGTAAAAATTTCCTAAAGAGAATTATCTACTCAACTGACATCAAGTCTTTCATTATTAGCAATTTCAGGAGGGAGACTAAAGGTATATAGAGATTTAATTTTAGGTTCACGTCTAGAAGCTGTGATGTGCTGGGTATCTGTCATTACCTTGATATTTTAGAAATAAATGAGTATCCAAATACATAGAAGCCTCAGCCTCTGCAGCTGTCACTAACATATTTCACCCTAATTACATCATATTTGTTTTAAATACTAAAACACATACTGAGGAAACTGACCTCACCTGGTGATAAGGAGATTTTCAATTGCTAACTTTTCCAGATTAATTCAAGCAGTGTGGGAGATAGTAAGGATGACATTGTATTCTTTATACCTTTTGATTATATTTTGTATATGAGGAAGAAAGGAAAGAATGGACAAAGCAAGGAAGGAAAATTGGAAGAGAGGGTGGAGGAAAAAGAGTGAGAGAGAAGAAAGAAAGAAAGGCGGAGAAAGGAGAGGAGGAGGGAGAGCAGAAGTGCCACGCCACGGCTTTTCCGTGGGTAAAAACTGTTTTGTTTTGTTTTATGCCTTTGCATCAATCAATGCTTGGCACGTAGTAGGCATTTGGGAAACATTTATTGGATAAAAGAAGGAATAAAATGGCTAGATTTTGGCTAAGAAAAGGAGTCAATATTTTCATTTTTAACTTAATATTTAGATGTATATATTTATAGTTAGAGAGCTCTGGTGGTGTAGTGGTTAAGCTCTCAGTGGTTACCAAAAGGTCAGCAGTTTGAACCTACCAGCTGCCCCACAGGAGAAAGATGTGGCAGTCTGCTTCTATAAAGACTTAACAGCCTTGGAAACCCTATGGGGCAGTTCTACTCTGTCCTCCCGCATTGTTAGGAGTTGTAATCAATTTGATGGCAACAGGTTATTTATAATATGAAAACTCTTTATTCAAAAGTATATTGCATTGTTTTATTTGAGAAAATTGTATGCCTCTCTGCCCCTCCTACTCTCTCTTTCTTCTATTTCTCCCCCCATTTCTTTTTCTCTCACCTCTAATACTGGCAGAAGTTTTAAATTAATCAATAATCTTTCTAATATTTGGGAATGCACATCTTAAAAATATGTTCTCTAGATATTTCTTTAGAGTCCTGGTAGTGCAGGAGTTAAGCACTCAAGTTGATGCTAACTGGTCAGTTGTTCAAACCCACTAGCCACTCCACAGGAGAATGATGTAGCCATCTTACCCTATGGGACAATTCTACTCTGTCTTATAGGGTCACTATGAGTCAGAATCTACTCAGCCACAGTGGGTTAATCAGGTTAAATGTTTATTTACTTAAATTATAAACCTAAAAGGGTAAGGTAAAACTAGATGCTGAATTTTTAATTCTACGATATGAAGAAATCTCTCTAGCATATTTACTGGGTACAGTGGTGGCTCAGTGAGAAATTTTCACCTTCTAAGTGGGACAGTGGGACACCTGGGTTCATTTCCTGGACAATGTCCCTCACGTTCAGCCACCACCTGCCTTCCAGTGCTGGCTAGAGTGTTACTATGATGATGAGCAGGCTTCAGAGGAGTTTACAGACTAAGATGGAGCAGGAAGAAAGGCCTGGTGAATTAGTTCTGAAAACCCTATAGATTACCACGGATCATTTCTGAGCCACTCGTAGGGATGGCACAGGACCTTGCAGGTTTTATTCCATTGTGCATGGATCTTCATGAGTCAAGGCCAACTTAAATATACCTAACAACAACAATAGCATTAGCTGAACACCTTCTATCTGGTAAAAATAAGGAGACAGTAGGAAGCTAAATAAAGTTCCTGTTCTCATAGAAATTACATTATTACTAGAAATGATTTTTAAGCAAATATTTAAGATAACACACTCTCTCTTAAAAATCAGCAAGTTCATTTACTCATTTAGTCCCAGTCAATCCCCCACCATCATATTAGGAAGTGATGGAGAGAGTGAAGCTGAAGGAAGTGATTTCATATTAAGTTGATGTTGATATTATGGAACCAGGGCTCTGGGAGAGGGGTCTCACCACATAGGATGAAATGGCGTGTGGTAAGCAGGGAGTTGTCAGTGGGCCCAGAAGTCACCATAGGAAGCTTGTAGGGGTGTAATTAAGGTGAAAGTGAAGATCAAGTCCAAGGCTCAGATTTGTGACCATCTCCTCCGGCAATTCTCCAAATAGGGCAATCTGAGCTTTCATTTGACCATTTCTTCCTCTTTGTATTTCATTTTCTTTCTCACCAAAATCTGGCATCAGAAAATAGTATCTAAATGATTATGTGTCATTGTGCTAATGAGTAGGGTTAATGCTTGAGACAGACAGATACATGTGAGAAAGGCAGCTAGATGGCAGATCAAAGGCATTTCCTGACCAGAAGGTGGAAAATAGCAGTTGGGAGTTTTAGTAAATGCACTTAAGCATCTAAAGGAGCTTCTCAGGCATTTATTACAAGCTAATTCAAACCCTTGGGGTTATGGAAGATTTTGTGAAAAGCACCTCTTAACTGACCAACTGTCAATTAGCAGAGGAGAAAATGCCTCAAGTACTCCATTATGATGATGATCAAATAAACGGGCTTTGATTGCCATAATAATGATAGCGTAATTTGTAAGAAAAAAAAAATCCCTGGTTTCAGATTTGAAAAGAATTCATAACTGGTGATCATCTGTAAAATCTACTGTGGAAAACTACAAGTATAATTGTCCAATGATGCCAATTTATTTTTTCTTCCTCAAACTTTTCAGTTGATCTAATATAATGAGAAACAATAATCATTAAGGTCTGATCATGCTAACCCAATTTTCTGGATAGCTTATTAGCCTTCCAAGGGTGACTTTCTTCTACTTTCTGATCATTTTATCAGGCAACAATTTGGTTGGGAATGATGAATATTGATTATATGAAGATGTCTGAGAGAATAAAGAAGGTATGGATATTTAACTTTGTTTTCAAGTTTTCTATAGGCCTATGTGTATTTATTAATACAGCTTTATGATCACTTATAAGAGATTTTTTTAAAACATGTCTATTTTAAAATATAGAAGTTCCTAGACTGATTTCTGGTCCCATGAGTGTGAATTCCATAAAATAAACAATGTCACGAAGGATCTTAAGACAGCTACACACAAAGTTCCCTCATCTTATAGTGCCTAAGGCACTTGACTGCTAACCAGAAGGCTGGTGGTTCAAACCCACCAACCACTCCTCGGAAGGAAGGTTGGGCAATCTACTTCCGTAGTGATACTGCCTGGGAAGCCCAAGGAGGGGTCGCTATGAGTCGGATTCGACTCGACAGCAGGGGTTTGGTTTGTTAAACTCTTATTAGATAGTAATAATTTCAAAATATGACAAAATGTACATATTCTTAAGAAGAGAAAAAAATTATTTGAAATATGTGTTCATTTTTAGAAAGACGATAAGATTATTGAAAAAGGTTGGGCACAGGAATTGTAGAGACTGAATTTAATTCCAGGTTAAATTTTAGTTAGTCATATGTCTTCATGCATACACTTAAATTCCTTTATTTGCAAAATGGAGAAGATTATATCTATTGCAGGATGTTTTGAGATTAGATGCAATATATATAGAGAGAGAGAGGCAATTTTTTTTTTTTAAATATTTCTGGATTGGAAGCTCTTTCTTCACTGAACTAATTTCCTGAATCTAGACAAAAATATTATATTAAAACTCAGTGTCTTGTTTTCCCTTTCATCAAAGTTAATTCCTGTGTTTGGGTTCGCACAGCAAAGGAAAGGAACGGTCTTTGCCATTAATGTTCTGTAGCATTGCAGAGATGCTCTTGATGTGAATAAGAAAAATTCACAACTTAACCTTGTTCATTCTGTATAAGCACATTATACAATATCTGCAATGAGTTGAGACATACAGCCCTCAATATCTCTTTCCCAGTGTTTCAGTTGAATTTCACTTTATGCTGACTGAAAACTATTCCATGTAGTGTCGGTTTATAAATGAAAGTAAATCACAACATATTTGACTAAGAATGACAACACAATGGACCCTAGAATATATAAATTCTGGTCTGATAAGGTGGGGAGAAGAAAACATGTGTTTCTCACACTCAGAGTACGTAAGGCACTAACTACTGTGATATACTTCTTTTCCTGATAAGTTTAACAGAATTCAATCAGTTTAAAATATTCAAGAAATACATTTTTATATTCCACTTGTACTAATGGGATATGTGGGAGCTCTGGTAGCATATGCCTAAGGCACTTGACTGCTAACCAGAAGGCTGGTGGTTCAAACCCACCAGCCACTCCTCAGAAGGAAGGTTGGGCAATCTACTTCCATAGTGATACTGCCTCGGAAACCCAAGGAGGGGTCGCTATGAGTCGGGGCCGACTCAACGGCACATAACAACCACAAAGGGATATGTACTGTGAAAACTACTGTTGTTGTTTTTAGGTGCCGTTGAATCAATTTCAACTCACGGTGACCCCACACGACAGAGTAGAATAGCTCCTAAGTGTTTTTTAGGCTGACCACTAGTGTCCCCTAAATTCATTCTGCCTTTATTACATAACATTGTAGGTATGGATGCACCCATCTCAGATATCCCTAGATATGTAACTAACTGAGTGCTCCAGCTATTAACACCTTCAGGATTCACCTCAACTTTCATGCCTGGCTAAGCTCTTCCTGGCAGCCTCCAACTAATGACTGAAATGGTGGGTACATTAGGGCTTAGCCATTTCTGCCCACCCCATGCTTCCCTAATGAGCGATATTTGATCTGAGATGCTCATTGAGTTGGCGTAATATTTATCAATTTGCTAGTCTGAGGTTTACTCTACCCAAGCCAGCTTCCTTTCCTCTTTCCTGTCATAGGTGTCAAATCAGCAACATAATCTGAGGACTTTCCCTGCCTAATTCTGCTTCCTCTCCATTTTATCTTTCATTCATCCAATACATCTTTTGCACAACTAAATTTTTCTCAAGGTCTACTTCCCAGAGGACCTAACTGACACATATAGCAATAAAGTTTTAACTATGTGGCAACCCATGTAAAGGCTTCACTTGAAAACCATCTTGCAACTAGATATGGCCGTAGGACCCAGCTCTGAGCAATGGAATATGAGTGAAAATGATGTGTATAACTTCTGCATCATTTCCTTAGAAGGAAATCAATTGCCTTCCACTTCTTAAAAATTGACACATTGATGTGGAGGTGATCTAGTTTCTACCATACATATAAGGAAATTTCCTTAGAACAAGGGTCACCAAACCATAGTTCATAGGCCAGATCTGGCCTGTGGAATATTTTTTATGGCCCCAAAACTAAGAACAGTTTTTATATTTTTTAAAGGATTGATTTAAAGTAATAACAATAATAAAAAGAATGTGTGATAGAGACCATGTATAGTCCACCAAGTTTAATATATATACTATCTGGCCTGTTACAGAAAAAGTTTCCTGACTCCTGCCTTAGAAGATCACACAGCAGCTAACCAGGTTAAAACAAACAAACAAACAAACAAACAACAACAACAACAATAAAAACATGGATCTCCTAAGGACCATGTGGAACAAAGCTGTTTATCCATCTTGCAGATAGAGACTATTATGTGAAGGATAAATAAAGTTATCTTTTGAGTCACTGTGTTACTATGTCTTGTTGTTCCTGCAATATAACTTAACTAATATATGTACTCTCACTGCCATCGAGTCGGATCCGACTCATACCCTCCTTGGGTTTCCGAGGCAGTATCACTATGGAAGTAGATCACCCAATCTTCCTTCCAAGGAGTGGTTGGTGGGTTTGAACTGCCAGCTTTCTGGTTAGCAGTCAAATGCCTTAGGCATTATGCTCCCAGAGCTCCTAAGCCACTCCTCAGAGGGAAGTTTGGGCAATCTACTTCCATAGTGATACTACCTTGGAAACCCAAGGAGGGGTTGCTGTGAGTCGGATCTGACTCAACTGCAGTGAATTTGGTTTTGCTTTTAATGTATGTACAATAAATAAAAGATTAAAACTATTTCCCTTACTCCACAAAAGTTATATACCTTAGTCATTGCTTCATAGACACTTTAGGAAATGTCTGAAAGTAAAATTTTCATTTGTTTACTAGTTTCTAAAAGATCTAAAATTTTTCCTTAGTGCATTATTAACTTCTTAAAGAGCTAAGGAGCTTGTCTTGCACAATTCTTTCATTCAGTCTCCAGCATCATTTCTATCACCAAGGCCGTAATTTCCAATTACCAATGATTCTTCTTTGTTTCACGTTCCAATCACCAGCAATAATAAATATGTCTTGATTGCATGTTTGGTCAATTTCAGACTGCAAAAGTTGGCAAAAATCTTTTTTCAACAGTATAGTGGCTATACATGTGGATCTTGCCAGATTGAATACACAAGAATCAATTCTATTACATCTGTGGTAAGAGGCAATGGAAAAGCTCAATATCATCAGTCAAAACAAGGGCAAGAACTAAATGTGGAATTGCTCATATGCAAATTCAACTTGGACCTGAAGACAATTAAGTCCATGAGAGCCAAACTATGAGATTTATTATATGTCACTTAAATTTAGAGACCATCTGAAGAATAAATTTAATGCATTGAACCCAATGACCAAAGATCAGATGAATGGTGGGATGACATCAAGAACATAATACACAAAGAAAGCGGAAGATCACTAAAGGGCAGGAAAGAAAGAAAAGACCAAAATGAATGTCAGAAGAGACTCTGAAATTTACTTTTGAATGAAAAGTAGGTAAAGAGAAAAGAAGAAATGATGAAATAAGATAACTAAATAGAAGATTTCAAAGGGTGGCTTGAGAAGACAAAGCAAATTATAGTGAAATATTCAAAGATCTGAAGTTATAAAACCAAAAGGGAAGAACATGCTCAGCATTTATCAAGGTGAAAGAACTGAAGAAAAAATTCAAGCCTAATGTTGCAATTTTGAATGATTCTATGGGTAAAGTATTGAAAGATATAAAAGATATAAAAGGAAGCATCAAAAGAAGACAGAAGGAATATACAGAGTCACTGTACCAAAAAAAAAATTGGAGGACATTCAATCATATCAAGAGGTAGCATACCAAGAAGCAATAGTACTGAGGGAAGACGTCTAAGCTGTACTGAGGGAATTGGTGAAGGGCAAAGGTCCAGGAATTGATGGAATGCTCATTGAGATGTTTTAACAACAGATACAGTGCAGTAGGTGCTCATTTATTTATGCCAAGCAATTTCGAAGATAGCTAGTAGGCCAAATGATGGGAAGAGATCCATATTTGTCCCCATTTGAAGGAAAGGTAATCCAAAAGAATGTGGCAATTATTGAACAATATCATTAATATCACACACAAGTAAAATTTTGCTGGAGATAATTAAAAAATGGCTCCAGCAGTATATGGACAGAGAAATTCAAGCTGGATTCTGAAGAGGATGTGGAATGAGTTCTATCATTGCTCATATCAGCTGGATCTTTGTTGCAAGCAAAGACCTCTTTTGTTGACTATGCAAAGGTATTCGACTGATCATAATAAATTATGGATAACATTGCAAAGAATAGGAATTCCAGAATACTTAATTGTGCTCATGAGGAACCTATACATAGACCAAGAACAAGGAGATGCTGCATGGTTTAAAATCAGGAAAGTTGTGTTTTGGGGTTGTATCCTTTCATCACACTTCCTCAGTCTATATGCAGAGCAAATAATCCAAGAAGCTGGACTAAATGAAGAGCGCAGCATCAGAACTGGAGGAAGACTCATTAACAATCCGTGATATGCAGATGACACAACTTTGTTTGCTGAAAGTGAAGACGACTTAAAGCACTTACTGATGAAAATCAAGACTATGGCCTTCATTATGGATTACACATCAAAAAAAAGAAAACAAAAATCCTCACAACTAGACCAATAAGCAACATCATGATAAATCGAGAAAAGATGGAACCTGTCAGAGATTTCATTTTGTTTGGATCTACAATCAACACCAGTGGAAGCAGCAGTCAAAGAATCAGATGTACTGCATTTGGCAAATCTGGTGCAAAAGACCTCTTTAAAGTATTAAAGAGCGAAGGAATCACTTTTAAGACTAAGGTGTGCCTTACCCAAGCCATGGTATTTTCAATAGCCTCATACACGTGTGAAAGCTCGACAATGAATAATGAAGACCACAGAAGAGTTGATGTCTTTGAACTATAGTGTTGGTAAAGACTGTTGAGAATACCGTGGTACTTAAAGAAGAATAAACAAATCTGTTCTGGTGATGTGCAGCCAGAAAGCTCCTTGGAAGTTAAAATGGCCAGACTTCATCTCACCTACTTTGGTCATGTTGCAGAAGGGACCTTTCCCTGGAGAAAGATATCATGCTTGGTAAAGTAAAGAGTCAATGGAAAAGAGGAAGACCCTAAAATAGATAGAGTGATATAGTGGCTGCAATCATGGGCTCAAGCATAGCAAAGATTGTGAGGATGGTGCAGGATCAGGCAGTGTTTCGTTCTGTTGTACATATAGTCACTGTGAGTTGGAGCTGACTTGATGGCAACTAACAACAACAATGTGTTTGTATTGAAAACTTGATACTTTTTATCATGTTACACAAATATTGCCTGAAAACACAAAAAAAAACATAAACCTAACATACCATGATAAGTATAAAGCCTATTTTATTAAATTCACTTAATCCCAAACAGCTTAATTTATTTTTAGAATTAGTTGCCCCATACACAAATGTGTGGTGATAGTAGTGATTATGTGTATATATGGAATTCAGGCAGGTAAAACCAAGACAACTTCACAAATAGCTTAAAAACTGATTGCAAACTCTAGAGAGTAAACTCTGTAAACATAGGGCATATCAACTCACATCAGTTAAACCTCATTATGACAAAATCATTTAGCCTCATAGTCGTTTAGACACTTTTGTGTCATAAGTGGTTTAGACATATTTATGAGCATTGTATGAGGTAGGGAAAGTAAGTCTATTTAGTATCTCCGGATACAGATATCAATTTAAATGACTAGGTTTGATGCTCTGTGATTTTCTTGCTGGATGGCACAAAGACTTTAATTATATAAAGTAGTCTCTTTGCAAAAACCAAACCATGAGTTAATTTAGGCCACTATTTTATATCCCCAAAAAGCTTACTTGCTTCCAAATTGTCATCTTCTACTTTTCATTACATGTACTACTTTGCAAAATATTTTATCAAATAGGTTTGAAAAATAAATCTTAAAACAAAAACAACCTCACTTGTAATTTTGTTTTTCTTTCCAGGTACTCAAAATTTATGATTTTGTAAGTGCTTTGGTTATGTAGTGCCTAAGGCATTTGACTGCTAACCAGAGGGTGAAGGTTCAAACCCACTAGCTACTCTGCAGAAAGAAGATTTACCAGCCTAGAAACCCGAAAGAGGTCGCTATGAGGCGGAATCAACTCAAATGGCAGTGAATTTGGTTTTGATTGTTTAGTTAAGTAAAAAGGAGCGCTGGGGTTTAGTGCCTAAGGCATTTGACTGTGAACCAGGTTGGCAGTTCAAACCCACCAGCCAGTCCACAGAAAGAAAAGGGGCAATCTGCTGTCATAAAGATTTACCACGTCAGAAACCCAATGGGGATCACTATGAGTCAGAATCTACTTGATGGCAGTGAGTCTGAATTAAGTAAAACATTCTTCAAGAAGGGCATCCATTGCAAGGATATTATGGAAGATAATACAGGAAAGTTGTAAGAACAGATTTTTGTTATTATGGAATACAGAAAAGGATTAAATAAAGAACTTCTTGGATAATATTTTCAAATGTAATAGTAGGACTTATCCAAAATATGTATGAGTGACTATAATAGTAAAGAAATGCCATTCATATTCCTAATGGCATCTTGGCACATGGTTTATTGGGGTTCCACAAATCTGTAGAAAATTCAGTCTGCTTCATAATTTAGTCTTGAAGTTTCCTCTGAAAAATTTCTTTGGAAAGAGCTCTGTGTACTTTTGAAGTAAATGTGGAAATGCAGGGCATGACTACTTTAAGTAGTTTGAAGTTTTGCTTAATTAGCAAATTTCACTAGAAAGAACAAGATGGAAGAATACATCATTTCTTTCTAGTCATTTTAATTCTAATTTAAGAACAATAAAACAATAAGCCTGATGACTTGCCAATTTATTCAATTCAACTGCGAAGGAACTGTTTCAAGTGCTGAGGAGCAAGGATATCTCCTTGAGGACTAAGGTGCGCCTGACACAAGCCATGATATTTCCAATCACCTTGTATGCATGTGAGAGCTGGACAATGAATAGGGAAGACCGAAGAAGAGTTGATGCTTTTGAGTTGTGGTGCTGGCGAAGAATGCTGAAAGTACCATGGACTGCTAAAAGAACTAACAGATCTGTCCTGGAGGAAGTGCAGCCAGAATGCTCCTTGGAAGTTAGAATGGCCAGACTTCGTCTCACCTATTTTGGTCATGTTGTAAGAAGGGACTATTCCCTGGAGAAGGATGTCATGCTTGGTAGGGTGGAGGGTCGACGAAAGAGGGGGAGGCCTTCAATGAGATGGATTGATACAGTGGCTGCAATGATGGGCTCGAGTATAGCAGGGATTGTGGGGCTGGTGCGGGATCGGGCAGTGTTTTGTTCTGCTGTGCATGGGGTCGCTATGAGTCGGAAACGACTCGACGGCACTTAACAACAACAACAACAACAACATACCTGAAATTTAATTTCTACTAAATTAATTGTGTGAAAGTATTAGGATTTTCTTTCCAAAGAGTCTAGGAGTCACGATTACTAAAAAAGCAGGATAGGAGGAAATGATGCAAAACTCTGCTCAGCAATCCAGTGTTTTTTTTTTTTTAAATCAATTCAGCTATTATCTTCTATGTGTCTACCATGAGCTTGGGAGCTCTTGTGGTGTAGTGCCTAAGGCATTTGACTGCTAACCAGCAGGCTGGTGGTTCAAAAACCCATCAGCCACTCCTTGGAAGGAAGACTGAGCAATCTACTTCTGCAGTGATACCACCTTGAAAACCCAAGGAGGGGTTGCTATGGGTCAGATCTGACTCACCAGCAGTGAGTGACTATGAACTTTTTACATGGAAAAAATGAAGTGGAGAAAGTATCAAAGTGTTCGGTCTCATTTTTCCAAAAAAGTATATTTTGTAATGTATAAAATTAAATGATGTTGAGGTTTCATAATTTATTATTTATTTTACTAGTTCTTAAAGTTGATTTTTTTTTTTGCTATTTAATTCTGTGATGAATCAGAATTAACTGAAATGACCAAAAAAAAAAAAGTCAACTTCAACAAATGAAATTCATTTATGTGTTAATTGTTTCATGCTATATGTATATGTATAAATGCACATATAAGCTCTTGTGGCAAAATGGTTGAGCATTTCACCGCTAACTAAAAGGTTTGGACCCACACAGCAGCACTGTGGGAGAAAAGACCTAGTTATCTGCTCCCATAAAGGTTACAGCATAGGGAATCCTATGGAGCAGTTCTCTGTCCTATAGGGTTGCTGTGAATCAGAATCAACTTGAGGGGACACAAAAACCACACAAACACACACACACACACAGAGGGAGACAGAGAGAGTCTTATTTTCTCTTGTTAAACCTTGTCCTTGGGAGTGGAGTTACTTAGTCAAAGAATTTAAAGTATTTTATCTTTACTTATTATTACTGTACTTTTACCTATGGCAGCACCTCCATTCATATCTAGTACTATTTCCTATTAAGACCATATCTTGTTGTTGTTAAGTGTCTTCCAGTTGGTTCTAACTCATAGTGACCTTATGTACAACAGAGCAAAACACTGCCTGGTCCTGTGTCGTACTCATAATCAAGCTATGCTTGAGCTCATCATTGTAGCCATTGTGTCAATCCATCTCATTTAGGGTATTCCCCTTTTTCCTCTGATCCTCTACTTTTCCAAGCCTGATATTCTTCTCCAGGAATTGTTCTCTTTTGACAACATGACCAAAGTATGAGAGATAAATTCTGGCCATTCTCGCTTCTAAGGAGCATTCTGGCTGTACTCCTGTTTGTTAAAGCCATCCCATTTACAGTATACTTTCTGTTAGAGCGGCACAAAGGTAACTAAAACAGACACTAACTCTTCTTTGGTCTTCCTTTTCCGTTTTCCAGTTCTCACATGCATATGAGCCTAATGAAAACACTGTTGCTTGGGTCAGGTGTGCCTTAGTCTTCAGAATGTCACATCTTTGTTCTTTAACAGTTTAAAGAAGTCTTTTGCAGCAGATTTGCTCAGTGCAACACATCATCTGAATTCTTGACTACTGCTTCCATGGGCATTGATTGTGGATCCAAGTAAAATGAAATCCTTGATAACTTCAATCTTTTCTCCATTTATCATGATGTTGCTTATTGATACAGTTATGAAGTTTTTCTTTATGTTGAGCTGTAATCCATACTGAAGGCCACAGTCTTTATTTTCATCAGTAAGTGCCTTGAGTCATCGTCACATTCAGTGAGCAAGGTTATGTCATCTGCACATTGCAGGTTAATGAGTCTCCTCCAAACTTGATGTTGTGTTTTTCATATAGTCCAGCTTCTTGAATTACTTGCTAAATTTACAGATTAAATAAGTAAGGTGATATGGTACAGCCTACATTTCTTCATTTTAAACCATGCAGTATCCCCTTGTTCTGTTTGAATGACTGCCTCTTGCTCTATGTACAGATTCTTCATGAGCATAATTAAGTGTTCTGGAATTTTCATTCTTCTCAATGTTATCCATAATTTGTTATAATCCACACATCTGAAAGTGTTTGTATAGTCTATAAAACACAGGCAAATATTCTTCTGGTGTTCTTTGCTTCCAGCTAAGATACATCTCACACATGTGGCTTTTCGAAATTTTTGCAGCATAATGCTGCAGTGAACCAGTCCTAGTCAAACAATGTTAGAGTTAGCATGCTAAAACAGCCCATTTGCCGTCTTACTGCTATGACTGTAAAACAATCACCCAATTTTCAATACGACCAAAAAAAAAAAAATATATATATATCTATATATAGATATATATATATATAGTTACCCCCATTGCAATTTAGTTAATATTTTACCACTTTTTCACTTTTATAAAATTATCATTAATTTTTTCATAAGTTTATTATATACATGTCCTTTGTAGTATGTGTGGGGAAAAGCATTCTTTAATATGTGCTTCACTAATTGTATTTATTCTTGAATAAGTTTTTTTATTGAAACTGCTTCACCTATTTATTTGCTAGGATGCCTTTAGCAGAAATGATCATCTTTTATTGTTAGATTTGAAAAATCTTCACTACATCTGGTATTTATATGGGTACATTGCTATGCTTGAGCCCATCATTGTAGCCACTGTGTCAAAAAGGTATTCCCTTTTTCCTCTGATCCTCTACTTTTCCAAGCATGATATTCTTCTCCAGGAATTTGTTCCCTTTTGACAACATGACCAAAGTATGAGAGATGAAACTGTTTTCACTAAACAATTTTTTTTCTGCACTAAATAAAATTAATTACTTTAAACCATAAAGTATATTTTAAATTAAATAAAAATAGAAGACAGTAAACAATGTCAAGATGCTCAATAGAATATCAGTTATGCTTTCTGGATTTTGGAACATATCTACACTAATACAATTTTTGGAAAGTTGATTGCATTTTTCTTAATACAGTCTTTGAATTATCTGCTTTGCATTCTATGGTGGTGCTGCTGAAGGTCCTGCCATCTAGAATGTTTTCTTTAGGGATGTTCAAGGTTCTGGCCCCCTACCTATCTGACAGTTTGTTACACTGTGGTGGCTTGTATATCGCTATCATGCTGAAAATTTTCTTTGCCACTGGTATTTCAAAAACCTCCTGGCACTGTATTGATCACCCACAGTTGACAGATTTTGGTGGAACTTCCAGACTATGACAGCCTGGAAATAATGACTTGGCAATCTATTTCTGAAAATTAGCCAATAAAAACTTGGATCTGACTTCTTGCTTCGGATACGTCATCATGAACCTACTCACCACTGCTATCGAGTTGATTTTGTCTCACAGTGACCCTATAGCACAGAGTAGAACTGTCCCATAGGGCTTCCAAGACTGTAAATCTTTACAGAAGCAGACTGCCTCATCTTTCTCTCATGGAGCAGCTGGTACATTTGAACCACCAACCTTTTGGTTGGCAGCTGAATGCTTTAACCACCACACCACCAGAGCCCCTTGAACATGTCATTAATGAGGGACCACCAGCTAGAGGAGGACATCATGTTTGGTGAAGCAGAGGACCAGTGTGGTCACGGGAGACCCTCAGTGGCACAATATCCATGAAGATGGGCTTTAACATCTGATCCTATGGATGACGCAGGGCTGGGCATTCATTATGAGTCCTCTGTCATTATGAGTCACAGTCTACTTGACGGCAGATTACAACAACTGGAATAGTCTGGCAAATTATATTAAGTGATAAACAGACATATTTATGCACACAGATAATTAAAATTAACATCCACTGCTCTTTATAGTTTCTTTTCTTTTTTTAAAAAAAGGAAAGTTACAAAAGTCCAGCTGAGAGTTATGTGAGTAAAGAAAGATATATTTGGTGGTAGTGTAATGGAAGTGTGAAAGGATTACTGACTAATATGACAGTCTCCGTTTTCTTTTATATTCAATGTTAAAAATCACTGTCCTCTTCATAGTCTGTCTCCCTGTCTCCACTCAGTGGCTTGAAGGCTGGAATGATCACTTAAATTCTGCATGCAACAGGGGCAAATCTCTTAGTCGCGTGATGTCAGGAAGGATAGAATTCAATTCTCTAGAATTTCTGTGTATGCAGAAAATTGCAATATGGACAGTAACACTATTGAAATTTACTTCTAGAAGAGGAACACAGATATTGATTGAGAAAAATGTCCTTCACTGGCACTCTCTTTATAAACACTTGATGAAGGAAACTGAATTGAACTCCCTTGTTTATATTAGTTTGGCATGTGTATGGAGAAAAGTGGTTTCAAAGTAAAAAAGTTGTTCTGGTCAGCTCTCAAAAGTTCTGTGAGACTTGAAATATTTTTACTTTGATAACAAAATAGGAATGTAATTTATTGCGTTGGTGATATATGTGGAAGAAAAATGTATTAAAAGTCAGTGTTCACTTTTAATATGACATATGTATAATTAAAATTAGGCATCACTTTCTGTAGAATTATTGAATCTGAAGGGTAGTGGGAACCCTGAGTTTATAGCCAGTTGGTCAGAAATTCATGTGTCCTAAGGACCCACAAACTGGCAGCTGGTGTCTGAAGTTTCAGGAAAATTTGGCAATCTGGAGTACTGTGCTCTTTAATCTGTGATATCTAGTGGTTAGGATCAGAAGAAGAACTGTATTATAGTTAATGTCAGAACAGAACTGAACTGAATTGATTTTAGGCCACCAAAAAAGGGAATTAATGCTTATGTATTTTATGATCACAGAAAGAATTTAAAAATGTGTGAGTGGGTGTCTAGAACAGGTTGAGTTTAAAAAAAAAAATTTAAAAAAATTTAGTTTTAAGTTAACTTTTTATCCGGAGGGGATTCATTAGGTTGCTGCTACTGAATTACAAGCACTTTTTAGCTTCCTTGCTTTCCCTACTGCTAAAAAATGCAATTGTAGCTATTCTTAACCTTAATACTGCTTGGTTTTCCTTTAAATATTTTAGAGCAAAAACTGGAATAAAAGCCCTTTAAAGATGAACCAACCTCCAATACAAGTAAAGGTTTAACTTCTTTTCTTGTCTCCTTCTCAGAAATGAAATCTGTATTCAGGATGTAACACTTCTTCTGAAGTGCTTGGAGAATCAGAGAAAATGGCCCATTTTCATTTTAATGAATCATGCTTAAGAATAAATTTACATGATGTTAATACTGAGACCTGGAAGATGGTATGGTATAATGCTCATAATAAAGGATTTAGGAACCATGACAGTTCTGGGGTATGAATTCTGGTAAGCCACTCATGTGTGACTCTGGATAAGTTACTTGAGCTCACACTTCCTCAGTAAATTGAGATGGAATGCTAGGAAGAGGCAGTGCATCACTGAAAACCAACTCAATGAGGCCAAAATGAGATAAACAAGGTGGCAAGGCTTTAGTTTCCTTATGCACACCAAGGCTTTTTGTACATAAAACAGCGCCACATAGTCAGGCATCACTCATTGTGGGTTCTTTAAATGAAACTGACAGCAGCTGAAAACTTTGCTCATCTAGATGTTGTTGTTGTTGTTGTTGTTATGTGCCGTTATCTCATCTAGATAGCAAGGCATAATCCCATCTCAGTCAGGTATATGAAGAAGAAACCTGGGAGCGTGTAACCCTGAAAACTGTGTGCTTAGGGTCATCTCTCTCTGACCTGTAGAATCGTGAGCAATTTATATTTAATGCCCATGTTAAAGAGAAATATGAAGGGGGAATCCACATCTATGGCAATAAAGAGAAGGTTATGTTAACTCATGGAGACAGGAAGGAAAATACCAAGGAGTTAATTTCAGGATTCAGTCAACAGTCCAGAGTACAAATCTGAACACAAAGCTCTTAAGAGGTGACTTTTACCGCCATCTCACAGTATTCACTCATCATGCAATTAGCACTCGAGAGAGCTCTGCGTTTCTAAGGATTTATTCGTATGGACAGGATCCATTTTCCAAATGTGATGTAGAGCCACTTTAAGAGGGCTGTTGTGATCTTTAGTAGATAGTTTAATCTTTCCATGTCAGTTCCCTCATTAGGAAAACAGACACTATCACATTTCATGAGCCACTGTAAAGATCAAAGGACTTAACATTTGACAAGTGAAATCTGTTATTGTGGTTAAATCCAGATTTCAGCCATTTTAAATCATCAATGAAATCAGAGGAGAAGAAATTGTCTAAAAAATGTTGGTTATAGAATTCATTGACTTCTATTCAAAACTAAAAGCAATTAAGCATTTGGTACATTCAGTCATTTGTTTGCGAGCTTTTGCCTCCATAATCATATGCATTATCAATAAGCCACCATGAAAAATATATTAAAGTACAATTAAATTTTTTCCTTCAAAAATCATGTATGAATAAGGGTAATTGTAATTATCCTACAATTTATGTTGCCTTCTTTTGTAAAAGCAGCCTTCTGACAAGGTTTTGCTTTGAATTTTAGTTTATGTAGACCTATTTCAAATCACTGGTAATGGAAATCGCTTACAATGTCCATTAGATATTTTTATTGCAATTCTCATTTCTTCAGCTGTATATGTTCTGTAGTACGTATCACCTTGGTAACACTCCAAAAAAGGAAGAGGGCTGTTGGCTGAGAGATGAGGTGGTGTTCATGGTTGTAAGTTCAGGTTATAAAAAATGTTCATAGTAACGATCAAACTTTATGATGCATCTACTTGTGCTAGAGGCCAAGCTAAAAGAGAATTAAACAAATCTCCAACCAGAGGGACAAGCAACCTTAAGTTCATTTGTCTATTCCTAGTGAAATACACTTTCTATTGCTGCTAGCCTACATGCAACCTAAGAAGATGTTGCCTTGAAATATTTTTACTTTGATAACAAAATAGGAATGTAATTTATTGCGTTGGTGATATATGTGGAAGAAAAATGTATTAAAAGTCAGTGTTCACTTTTAATATGACATATGTATAATTAAAATTAGGCATCACTTTCTAGATTGTCATGGGAAAAATAAAGTTGAAATATACATCTTTTTAACATTGAAAAACATTTCCATGTTAGACATAAAACTAAATTCTCACTCTGGGAGCTCACAGATAGATATTTATACCTCACTCTGGGCAGGAACTTCAGGAGGGAAAAAATCCAGCTAGTTAGTAACTGAAGAGGACTTTGCCTGTTCATTGGTAAAGGCTATAGAGTAATTCATTCATTTCCTAGCTCTAGAAAATATTTACTTACTGACCAGGATGGCTCTAAGGAAGTGTATACAATACCCATTCAGTTCAATAACGTATCAGGGTTGTGGAAGTTATAAGACAGGGACAAGACAATATTCAGGTTAAAAGGAAGAGAGAAATACAAGGAATAGACATTGGTCCCAAAGTGTGTACATTTCTCTTTACACAGTTTCCAGAGTCCTAGCAGGAGCAAAGTAAAAAGTCACCTTAGGGGCAGTATTTACAGCTGCAGGAATAGCCTGTGGGGCTAGAGTTTAGAGACAGCCCATCAAATCTCTGTTAGTTTAATAAACCTAAGGCATAGTGCCAAATTGGTTAAATGTACCATGTCTATGTTCGCTCAAGCATGTTACCACAGTGAAATTAAAGAAGAAACAAAAAAGAGAGCTGATCTGTTATAACTAGATTCAATACAAGAGACTAAAGATTATATTAGAAACTTTTCTACGTTTCACGCACAAATAATATTTCTGAGAATGTTCTTTATACCATCCTTGATTGACTCAGATCCCTTGTATTATGTCTTTTAATTTTCTTAGCTAATACCTTTACTAATTAAGCTATATTTAAAATTATTCATTATTTTTCTACATCTTATATTTCAGCTGTATATTTGAATACAAAAGAGAAAATAGCATGTTTATTAAACGCAAAATGAATTTATTTATAAAGAAGAAAATGCCAGGGAGGCACTATTTATTACAATTAGTTTCTTTTCCTCACCTTCAGCCAAACACTGATTCAGAGAAAATAAACTCCTTCCAGTATGGTTCATATCCCTCTAGCTACCTGATTCATTAAGGAGCTGCAGTGTTATTTCAACGTTGGGTTTTTCTGTCTGCAGTTCAACAGTGAGAAAATGGTTTATCTGCTAGGGGCTCTAAGACACAATGTAAGGACTTCAATTCCATCACTTACAGAAACTTTCCATCAGCTCAAAGCAGATAGGATTCCCCACCCCTCAACACATCCAAGGAGGCTAAATTTTACCCACAGGAAGAAGGGACTGAGTCCACTGAGGGACATGGAAGATTGAAGGGAAAGTGGAAAAGGGGAGGCTCACACCTGTGCTAACACTGGCAATTTATAGGCTTGTCTGTCCAACAGCTGTTGAATACACAAACTATAAACCAGTTGTCATCAAGTCAGATCCAACTTATGGCAGCCCCGTCGGTGTCAGAGCAGAACCGAGCTCCACGGGGCTCTCAGTGGCTGGTGTTCCAGAAGCAGATCACCAGCCTCTCTTCTCAGATGCCTATGGGTGAACGCAAACCTCCAACCTTTTGGTTGGCAGTCATGTGTAGTAACCTTTTGCATAAAGTAACCTTTAACTGGGGAATCTGTGTGGAAATGCATGGTCAGTGGATTTGTAGCTGATGGAGTCTTTGCATTTTTTGAGAACACCACTGGCTGCAGAATTTAGAAAGAGAAGCAGAATCTCATCTACCTAATTGGCAAACCGGTGAGTGACAACTGGACTAAGTCCAGCGAAACCTGGTAAAGTTACTGGTGCCACGAAGACTGGTGGTGGGATCGTCAGCTTCTTCGAATGAAACAATAGGCAGAATATAGCATGGAACGGAATCAATTATCTGATATTTTCTGAAATATTTATGTACCCTTTGCTTTTTAGGCAAAACCAAGTACTCAGTACTCAGCAGCTCCCTATTCATCCTTTATCATTTTATACTTTCCATCTTTTAACTTAAGCTATTCATTTCCTCTAAAATTGGTTTCCTTTTATTTTCTTACCATTTCTAAATGCCCAACACTTATGTCATATACTTCAAATACTACCTCCCAAATATATTTATTTCTTCCATTTCCACCTACTCTTGCTCCATCTTGAAGTAAGTTTTTCTCCTCTGGACTCAGGAGCACTGTATGCAGCTCCCTTCTGTGTGGCCGGGTAGACCTGGCCTCCCAGGGATCCTGTACGAGCAGAGCTGCCCCATAGTGCTTCCTAGATGGTAATCAGGGCAGCAGGTCATCAGGTCTTTTCGGCAGAGCGACCGGTGGTTTAAAACCACTGACATTTTGGTTAGCAGCTGAGTGCTTAATCCTTGCACCACCAGTGCTCTTTGTTTCCTGCATAAGCACATTCACTTTTACCTCTGTGCATTGAGCTCCATATCTAAGATGTCTTCCTTCCTTCTTCCTCTTCCTCATGAAATTCTAGGTAATTCTATCCATAACTGGTATGTTTTTCTTTTCTGCAAACATCACCTATTGTCTGTAGCATTCAAATTAGAAAGTATCCTGTATGAAGTAGCTTTTATTCTTCCAAGTTGCCTTATACATGATAAATTTGACTGTTAGATCTTTGAGGACAGATACATAAACTGTGGCTAAGTATTCTACATGGCCCCTACAAAGCAAAAAAAAAAAAAAAAAAAAAAACAAACCTTATTGACATTGAATAGATTCTGAGTCACAGCTACCCTACAAGACAAAGCAGAATTGTCCCACAGAAAGTTTCCATCATTGTAAATCTCTACCGAAGCAGACTGCCTCATCTTTCTCCTACGGAGAGCTGGTGGTTTTGAACCACTGATCTTTTGGTTAGAAGCTGTATGACCACTGTGCAACCAGAGTTCCTCACATGGCTCCTAGCCTAGTGCTAATATTAAAAAAGTGACTGATAACGTTTACTGGCTCAAAAATGGAAGCAAATGCCAAGACAAAAATTGTGCATTCTGTAGTGGACTGAGTGAGTATTCTCAGTATTGTTTATTACTGTTCTGGCTTGCTAATTTTCAGTTTGGTAAAAAAAGCACTGGTCCATTCATAAAGTTCTTTGGCATTGTGACATGTCTTTAATCTTCTGTAGTTAAATATCATCACAGTCAAATGCAGTGATATAATAAAAAGCAATCTATTATCATAATAAGTTGCCAGAAGTACAATCAGTCACAATGGCAGTTCTCTGACACCCTGCCATCCCCAGGCTCTCCCTCCACAATGTGTGACATAAGCTAATTTACATGTTTTCTATCTAAAGAAGAATCAAAGAAGGCTACATAATTGATGCAGGAACACTAGAAATAGCTTTAAAATGGTAACATGTCAAATTTTCCCAATACATTCAGGATGCATGTCAGACATGGGCATTTGTATATTAATCTATTAAAGTGTTAATCAATTCTGAAAACACCCTTCTCCACAGTCTAAGTGCCACAGGTAGTTGAACAGCCAAACTAGTGTAAGAAATCGAATAGAGCAGGTATGATGGCACAAGAGTCTCAGTTATGCATGATTTTTTTATAGGATAAAAAGGAATTCATTGCCTTGACAAGAAGTTATTCATCTACATTTTAAAACTGGCAAGACATTACCAATTTTATGGTTCTATTCCTGTCACTAGGCATGCCATGAAGTCTAATGCTCCATTAATGTCTTGGAAATATTACACGTGGGAGATGGGGAAGGCAGCATCTGTCTCATACTCCAAGCTGAGTGCTCTTTTGCCTCTGTCTTTGGGACATTGTTGTCAACTCTTAGCTCCCCAGACTCATCCTCTAAGTAATGTCACACCTGCTGCAAGGTTTAGGGCATCTCTGCAGCAACTCATGCTGGTACTTGTGATGGGTTCCCGGGTGTGTAGCTGTTTAATGCTTTGGAAGTTGTTTAATGGTTCTTCTCAGACACCTATTCCTGAATGAGATTTATAAATCCCAGCCTAAGCAAAAGTGACACAGTATCTGAAACATCAGAGAAACCAAGAAGAATATCAGGACAGTTACGTTCGGTTACGCTCAACACCCTCTTCTGCCCCTCCACAGCCCCATGTCACCTATTTACTTTGTAATTGCATGAGAAAAAGAAAAGGATAGAGCATTAGCTTTCTAAAACAGGGGGGAAAAATTACTTCCTTTGCTTTGCTGCAATCAAATAAGAAGCTTATTTATGCATTTTAAATTAAACCCTTATTTTAATAGCAAAACACAAAGAGCAAACACTTGGAAAGTGGACTGTCTCTGTTACATTTGCTGGGAGAGTTTTAATGTTATACTTGGCATTCTGGTTTTATAATGCCACTTTATGGGCAATAAGATTAAATTTTTTTCAAATGCAATTTATCTGGAGGAAAATATTAATTTGGAGATTATTATCACAGTATCAAATTTCAATGTAATCTTCTAAGTTATTCAAAACCATGACCTTTCTTTGTGCACTCCACCCCACAGTCTCCAAAAAATCTGGGGGCAGTGGGGTGGGAGATGGGAATAAAGTCCTTCAAATGCAGAAACATCTTGGTCCTGGAACTTACGCTCTTTCTAGCAGATATGTTACTACCTCTTGAGAATGATTTATTTTTATGAGATAGTGTGCCTACTTCTTACAAAGGCAGTGTTAGAAGCACATGGCTTGCTTTCTTCATCAGAAACTTAAACATCTGCAATCCAGGTACCGGACCAGGATTTGAACCTTGAATGCTGAGTTCCTTATCTCTTGTTAAAGCTCAGTCATCAGAAACACTATTCATGGAGGACTGCCTGGCTATTCATTGCAACAGAATATTCCTGTTATAGTCTAGATGTGATACTTTTTCCTATTTTGGATTGAGTCAGTGTGGACAAAGTGAAATCATAAGGATCAAGCTTTACTTTGTTGCTCAGTCATTATCTTCAATGTTATCCTTTATTTTCAAATATGCAAGGCCCTGTACATTTATTTTTTAATATATAGAACTTTTTATTTGACCGAGAAGCTGGACTATATGAAGAAAAACGTGGTATCAGGATTGGAGGAAGAATCATTAACAACCTGAGATATGCAGACGATACAACTTTGCTTGCTGAAAGTGAGGATGACTTAAGGCACCTACTGATGAAGGTTGAAGAATACAGTCTGCAGTATGGATTACATCTCAACATAAAGAAAACAAAAATCCTCACAACTGGACCAATGAGCAGCATCACAATAAATGGAGAGAAGATTGAGGTTGTCAGGGAATTCACATTGCTTGGTTCTACAATCAATGCCAACGGAAGCAGCAGTCAGGACATTAGACGACGTGTAGCATTGGGGAAGTCAACTGTGAAGGAACTGTTTCAAGTGCTGAGGAGCAAGGATATCTCCTTGAGGACTAAGGTGCACCTGACACAAGCCATGATATTTCCAATCGCCTGGTATGCATGTGAGAGCTGGACAATGAATAGGGAAGACCGAAGAAGAGTTGATGCTTTTGAGTTGTGGTGCTGGCAAAGAATGCTGAAAGTACCATGGACTGCTAAAAGAACTAACAGATCTGTCCTGGAGGAAGTGCAGCCAGAATGCTCCTTGGAAGCAAGAATGGCCAGACTTCGTCTCACCTATTTTGGTCATGTTGTAAGAAGGGACCATTCCCTGGAGAAGGATGTCATGCTTGGTAGGGTGGAGGGTCGGCGAAAGAGGGGAAGGCCTTCAGGGAGATGGATTGATACAGTGGCTGCGATGATGGGCTCGAGTATAGCAGGGATTGTGGGGCTGGCGCGGGATTGGGCGGTGTTTCGTTCTGCTGTGCATGGGGTCGCTATGAGTCAGAAACGACTTGACGGCACTTAACAACAACAACATGTAGTAATTTACATTTACCAAATCTGTGGTACTTAAAGATAAGTGGTACGCTATCTAGAATTGAAAAAAAATGAGGACTGTATAAATGGCAAACTATGAATGCTTCATCTTTTAGAAAAGTTTTCAGTTTTCTCAGGGACAGCATCTTTGGCATTGATTGGGGATTGACTGGGAAGCAGGTTCTTTTAGAACCCTGTGATAAGAGATTAATTGTTAGGTGCTGTTGAGTTGGTTTTGGCTCAGAGTAACTCCATGAGACAGAGTAGAACTTCCCCACAGCGTTTTCTAGGCTGTAATCTTTACTGGTGCAAATTGCCAGGTTGTTTTTTTGTTTTCTCCTATGGAGTTTCTGGGTGGGTTTGAGCTGCCAACCTTTCAGTTAGCAGACGTGCACTTAACAACTGCACCAAGAATGCTCCCCAAACTGTCCACGTCCCAATTTTGGGAATCTGTGACTATGTCACTTTACATGGCAAGAGAGTATTTACAGACGTGAATAAGTTAAATGCCTGGAGATGGAAATATTATCCTGGATGATGCTGTGGGCGCAATGTAATCACAAAAGTCCTTATAAGGCAGAGACAGAAGATCAAGTGAAAAGAAGGCAATGTGACAATGGAAGAAGAAAGAGAAAAGAATGTAGTTCCATGAGCCAAGGAATGAGTGGCCTCTAAAACCTCAAAACCAAACTCACTGCTATAGAGTCAATTCTGATTCATCATGACCCCCGTTGGGTTTCTGAGGCTGTAAATCTTTACGGAAGTAGATTGCTCTATCTTTCTTCAAGGGAGCAGCTGGTGGGTTTGAGCAGTTGATCATCTAGTTAGCAGCCAAATGCCTTATCCACTATACTACCAGGATGGCCTCTAGAAGTTGGAAAAGGTGAGGAAATAATTTCTCTGCCAGGGGCTTCATAAGACAGTGTCCTACTGAAAACTATTAGTCTTATAAGACTCATTTTGGATTATGCCATTCAGACTATAACAGAATAAACATTATTGTTTTTAAGCCACTAATTTAGTGGAAATTTGTTACAGCAGCAATGGGAAACCAATACAAAACAAAAAATGTGGGGTTTACTTAGGAAGGCTTCTCTTGATGTGTTTTCAACTGCCCTTTTGTTGGACACATGTACCCATTGCTGTTTGTCTTCTCCAGCTTTTCTTGTGGACTGGGGACTCCATGAAGGTGTTCTCCTTCCAACGTGTGTCACTGCTCTCATGTTAGCTCACATTTCATTAAAAAAAAAAAAAGAAAAGGTGCTACATAAATGGACTCATAAGTATACACTATAGTAGGAGACCTGGTGAAAGAGTGGTTAAGAGCTCAATTGCTAACAGGTATGGTTCTAATTCACCAGTACCCCTTTGTGGGAGAAAGATGTGGCCAGGTGATTCAGTAAAGATCACAGCCTTGAGAACCCTATGAGGTATTTCTACCCTGTCCTATAGGGTTACTATGAGTCAGAATTGACTTGAGGACACAGAACACCAATAAGAAAAATAAATCAAGGGAAAGAGAGGGAGACTGATGTCTTAGTGCTATTTATTTTGAAGAAGGTATTTGATCTGGTTTGTGACCTCTGTCTAGAATACATTTTACATTCTGTTCCTATGCTATTCATTCTCCATACGTAAAGAAAGGCTCATTTGTTTTTCCCAAATAGACTCTCTCCTATTTCTAAATAACACCTCTCCTCATATAGTAGAAAGCTAGGTGTTCCTCATTTCTAAGAACTAGTCATAATTGGACACATAGAAAATAGGACAAGAAATCATTTGGATGCAAGTTGCAAATCTGAATTACAAGATCTCAACAATAACAGCACAAATACTTTCGTAAAGTAACTGTATCCTATTCCTCAGCACTGCACGGCTGGTATTCTAACAAAAGAACCTGCTCCAGAAATACCCTGCTGAATTGGATCATTTACTGATGTGTAGACCCAGGCCCTACCATTCCTTATTTGCCACTTCTAGATCAACCTCAGTGATTTTATGGTTGAAATCCATGTTAAGTCTATGAGATTACTCTGCAACTGAGAATTCTGAAGTTAAAATAAATAGGAAAAAAGAACAGAAAGGGAAACTTCTGTGTTTTTATGTATGCTGTGACTGATCTTACAGACTCAAGAATCCATTTTGCTGTGCATCAGACTAGATTTTTTTTTAAATGCTTTGACTCATGTCACTTTAGTTTTGTGTACTTTACTGTACATAAGTAATATTTCAATAAAATGTATTTTTATAAAAAAAGACTAGTTTTTTTTTTAACTGTATTTTTTTAGACTCAAGGTATAGCAGCCAAACCAAAAAAACAAACTCACTGCCATTGAGTCGGACCTGACTCATAGCGACCCCTCCTTGGGTTTCTTAGGCAGTATCACTATGGAAGTAGATTACCCAACCTTCTTTCCAAGGAGTGGCTGGTGGATTTGAACCACCAGCCTTCTGGTTAGCAGTTAAATGGTTAGGTAGCAGGCAACAGTAATTCCCTAAATGACCACGTTTAAATGTCTTGAACTTTGATATTCAATGTAGTTACTTTGGTACTTACTACTTTGTTTTGAATGTACCGTAACCACTTTACAGGAATAAACTTTTGAAGGGGAAGGAAGTTGACACTTTGCTCTGGTTGATGTCTATGAGGTTGTCTACTTAAGAGTGAGAGAGTTAGAAAGCAGTTGTGGCTGCAAGACACAGATAAAAAGTTTATAATATACAATTTTTATTATTCTACTTTTTGTTTTCTGTTTGTTTGCTGTTGTTCTTGTTATAATGTGCAATATAGCTCTCAATCTGTGTTTCATTTAATGTAACATAAGGTTAGGTTCCAAAGGCAGTGACCCAAACTTATTTCCAGCAGTAATTGAACACGTATTTGAATCAAAGTTCTATCACATGGCCAGGGGACAAAACATTCTTAGGGTTTTTTATTTATTTGTTTTTTGGTGGTCAATATACCTGTCTTAATTTTCATCTTGCCTTTAAGCTATTTGTGGCTGAAAAGGATGCCACTCTGATAGAAAGAAGAAACATTTTCTAAACTTGAAAAATCTTTTCTTAAACTAGAGTCCGTAAATTTAGTCAAATTGTAATTTATATATAGCTGAAGTCCTTTATGGAAACCTTGGTGGCACAACGGCTAAGTGCCCAGCTGCGTTAGCTTTTGGTTACAAAAGGTTGATGGTTTGAACACACCAGCCACTGCATGGGAGAAAGATGAGGCAGCCTGCTTCCATGAGGATTTACAGCTTTGAAACCCTATAAAGCTATTCGACTGCATCCTATAGGGTCGCTATGAGTCAGAATTGACTCCACAATAGTGGGCTTGGGTTTTTGGGTGAAGTCCTTCAAATGCATCGTGTGATTTTCATATTTCATTAAGAAAGTATTTAAAAACATCCTTCCTCCTCCTTAGTAACTGTTAAATTTTCTCTTACAAAATACTATACTTTCTATTTCTGTCTTGATTTGCAAAGGGCATGGTAATCAATAATAACTGTAAAATAATGTGGAACAATTAGTTTTTCTTACATGCTCATAATTTGTGTTGACATCAGTTGGCATTAGCTAATGCACATATTGGAGAGGGGGAAATTGAGCTGCCAATAATTAACTTCCATTCTCACTGTTATTAATAGAATTTCTTTTTTGCTTTAAATAATTTTTTAAAATTGGTATTCCAGCATTTCAACAACAGAAATAGTGCTGTTTTCTCCTAGACCCAATCACTTTGCAAATACAATAACTATCTTGAAGTAAAATAAATAAGATAAACTAACATATTTCTTTGACTTTTTTCAGATTAACTGTTTATTGTCTTTTTCAAATCTGAATTGATGCCACCCTTCGCATCTTCAAAGCTCAATTAGGAAATCCACTAGAATAAAGCAAAATTTTTTTCACATTTATGCAAGCACATCATTTGAAGACAAGAAGCTGAAGTTAGATATTGAGGTTGAATTTTCCTCAAATGAGCATGGTTTCCCATAAACACTAATAACCCACCATGTTAAATTCTCTTCCTCGATCATTCCTTTCATGCCTTTATTGCATTCTAAGTAAGCGTGCTGTTGTTTCCTTACTCTCCCTGCTTCTAATTATTCTTTGCCAGATGGCTCCAAGTCATCCATAGCCAGCTTTCCCCTCCATATAGACAGAGTCCTTTTAGGCTTGTCCCTTCAGACTGTATACAAGTGAAAAATTGAGAGGCAACTCAAGGGAGGAGACCTGCTAAAATCATAACGAGGTCCACATTTTGAGGTTCAGATTCTGGCCCGACACTATTTTTAACAAATAACATCCTAGAAGGCATTTTTGTTGTTGTAGTTACTTGCCATCTAGTTGATTCTGATTCATGGCAACCCCAGGTGTGCAGAGTAAAACTGCTTCATACGGTTTTCAAGAACTTGTCTTTTTGGAAGCAGATCACCAGGCCTGTTTTCTGAAGTGTCTCTGGGTGAGTTTGAACCACTAACCTTTCTGCTAGTAGTCAAGTACTTAACATTTTACCCTACCTAGCGACTCCAAGAGGGCACTCAAAAAACCAGAACCAAACTCACTACCATCAAGTGGATTCTGATTCATAGTGACCCACGTTTGGTTTCCAAGGCTGTCAATCTTTATGCAAGTGGATTTCCCCATCTTCCTTCTGTGGAGCAGCTGGTGCATTTGAGCTGCCAACCTTCTGATTAGCAGTTAAATGCCTTAGGCACTGCACCACCAAAGGAGCTCCGGTGGTGGAATGGGTAAGGCATTTGGCTGCCACTCATAAGGTTTGTGGTTCAAACCCACCAGCTGCTCCATGGGAGGAAGACGGGGCAATCCACTTCCATAATAAAGATTTACAGCCTTGGACACCAAATAGGGGTCACTATGAGTCAGAATTGACTTTATGGTAGTGGGTTAGAGGTCACTAGGGCTGACTATATGCAGCTTAGTATTTAAGTCCAGAACTTGCTATTTATTTTGACGTGACCCAAAATCCTCAATGATCAAACTACAACTATTAAATAACAATTTAATGAGGATAAAAATTCAATTTCTTTGGGAGGCAATGAATAATTTTACACATATAAATAGAAGTAAATACTGATCTTGATGAAGGATAGGCATAGAAGCAAACACCCTTTTGCAGCCAGATGCTTTACTCTGGCATCCCCAGGTGTCTTTTGTGTGACACAGTAGTAAGTCCTTAAGGATGTTATGAGATAGAAACATCATGGAATTCAATGTGGGAGAAATATGGTTGTCCTTCTTGCCTTGATAGTGAATTCTAAACAAGTGTGCTTTCATGACAAAAAATGTCACAAGTTACTCTAATTTTCAAGAATGTTCATCACAGTATTAAAATTATGAAGTTACACGAAAAACAATAAACCCAACTTTTTCTTTCTTTTTTTTGTCCTAGCAAATGAAATGCATGTAGGATAATTAAGCTTCATAGTTTTTGACAAAAGAGCAGGTTATATTCAGAGGTTATATGGCTAACTTATAACTACTTTGGACATTTGTGGTGGTTTAGTCTTCTCCTGTTATTACCCTGTAAACTGTAAAGTGGTAAGGAGGAGAAGTGGCATTATGGATTTGGAGACTGCATTCCACAGAACATGTACTTTCTGGCAAGAATATGGAATTTCGATAAGTGTTCTACTGCTCTGAAAAAAAAGGAAGGAGTTGACATAAGCTTTCTCTTCTGCTCATGCTATGATTTGGACATCCATTAGCATTGGAATCAATAGAATATTAATTGAGCTTTATTCATTCCAAAGGATATTTGTAATCTTTCACATGAACAGATTCTCAACTAAAGTTAAAAAGTTTGTATTCATAAATACAAAGATATGCTAATATAGAATAAAAGAAATGTGACTATTTACAGGATGTTAATTTTTAATGGTTTTAAGAATATTATTGTAAGAACTTTTAAAAAAGTCATTTAGATATTAAACACTCATTTTACACACAAGAGAATGTTCCTTGCATGACTATCTTTTAAAACTAATCCTCCATACCTCCAAATAATCTCATTTTACAAATGGAGTAATTATTTTGAAAATTATAATTTGAGAAATCTCTCATTAAATTTGAGTATTTCTTTAAATTTTTAGTTTCCTAAATGTATTCTGAACACAGCTTTAGCATTGTTTCCTGGCACATATAAATACAATACTTGATAAAGAAAAAAATTATTGTATTTGTATACGCCACTTCTCAGAAGGAAGGTTGGATAATCTACTTCCATTGAGGTACTACCTCAGAAACCCAAGGGGGAGTTGCTATGAGTTGAATTGACTCGATATATATATATATATATATATATATATATATATATATACTGAGAAGGCCTGGTTGCATAGTGGTTAAAGTGCTTGGCTATTAACCAAAAGGTTGGCCTTTCAAACCTAGTAGCTACTCCACAGGAAAAACATGCAGAAGTCTGCTTCTGCAAAGATTTATGGCCTTGGAAGCCATATGAAGCAGTTCTACTCTGCTCTGTAGGGTCATTGTGAGTCGTAATCAACTCAATGACAGTGAGTTTGGTTTCTTTTGGAAGATATATCAGAATTTTGCAGATGTAATAGCTTTATGTATATACATTTTTGAAATACTTAAGGAAATCATGTTGACTTCATCTGTAGTTATTATTGCAATGATTTCTAAAAATTGCCTGTGCATCTCCCCATGTCAGCAGCAACCTTAATTGTTTATTACAAGTACATTTACCACACTGTGAACAGCATGCTTTGCAAAGGACTGCTCGTAAGGAGATCTCACAATGGAATTACATGGATTTAGTTGTAATTCCAGTTTATTTGTGTCCTAATTCATGCATCATCTCATTTCATCCACTCAGCGAAAGCTTGTGAAGAGCATATATTCTTAATATAATTTTTTTCTTGCTGTGTTAACAGAAATCTATTGTTAGTTTGGAAAGCAATCACCTGTCAATTTAGACAATAATTCACTCAAACATTTCAAATAGATTTTAAGATACAACAAATACCTTCACATGACCTATCATACACTCTTCTGTCAGAGAACTAACCATTAAAGTATTAATTTTAATCTTACCAATATAGACTAAATCTTTATTATTATAATTTAAGGACTGTCTCTTGTCCTTGTGGCATAACAGAAAAAATAAGACACTTTTAGGCCACCATGTCTCAGCTGCACTTCACTGTCTGTTCTGTGATCTCCATTATTAGTATATCTTAAAGTCCTTATATTTTTATTTTTAATAGGATTAAGCAAAGTCATCGCTAAAAAATATGTTCACATTCAGAGTTCATGTTAGCCTCAAAATCTTCTAAATGGAGTGCATTCTAGGCACATTACAGATACAATCTTTTATACTTTTGTTGTTAGGTGCCATGGAGTCAACTTAAATGTGACAGAGTAGATTGCCCCATAGGGTTTTCTTGGCTGTAATCTTTATGGGACCGGATCGTCAGGTATTTCTCCCACAGATAGATGAATTTGAACCATTTGCACCACCAATGTTCCTTATATTTTACCAAAATATTATTATGTACTAACAGTAGCCTCTGTTTAAACAGGATCTCAGAGGAAAGGGAAAATGAAAAAAAGAAAGGTCATATATATGAGCCAATGACCATTAATTTATCTCAATTAACCAAATACTGAAGTGAAAATGCATATAACTCTAAGCTTGTTATTTGATAATATACATCATCCTTTTTAAAAATGTGGTAAAATACATAGAACAAAATATTTTATACATCATAATTTGATAATGTTTTAGGCTAAGAAGTAGCCCTAAAAATAATAATCTCAAACTTGAATTTAACCACAGTAAACTAAAAAAACCCTACAAAACCCAGTGTTGTTGAGTCTTATCTGACTCATGGTGTCCTATAGGGCAGAGCAGAACAAGGGTGTAAACCTTTATGGAAGTGGACTGCCACATCTTTCTCTTGGTGCGCTGTAGGGTTCTAACAGCCAACCTTTCAGTTAGCAACTAAGAGCTTAAACATTGCATCACCATGGCTCCTTTTAAGCACAATAACAAAGTGACATAAAATACAAACTTATATTAGACACCAAAGTGATGTTTTACCCTGTGAGCAGAATCAATGCAAGCTTACTTTCTACCCAGCAAACAGTCTTAGTATGAAATTTGTACAAGTGGAACTCTGACCTGCTTTTGTGAAAAAGGATTTTTTTTTCTCTTTTACTTTTTGTACTTTTTTGAACCGGTTGGTCAGTATAAAATCAATATTTTTAAAGTTATTGAGTTCCCTGTCATTCAGCTGTATAATAATTTGCTTTAATTTTTTTTCTTAGTATGCTAAAGTTAGACTAGACAAAGTGCTGAGAAATCAAATCTTTAAAGGAAACACTTTGGATTTCCTGTAGATGTTTCCTAATTGAACAGGAAAATCTTAGGAAGAGGAAAAGTCAAAGTGCTTCCAGGTGTTCCAATTTAATTTATCAGCTGAGCTAGAGGCAGAAGCAGTCTGCGGCTCTACCAGCAGTTGGCTTATAAAATAAAATTTGAAAAATAAATACAAATTAGCTGAATTGCCAGTTTTATGGAGCTGCAATTCCCAAAGATTTCCTCTTTTGGGAAAATGTCAATTCTAGGAAAGGCAGGAGAATCTCCAAAAGCCTGCCTTTTGCCATATGATCATCATAATTCATCACATGTTGTCTGAGTGAATGCTACAGAGTTTGTTTACAGTATGTATTGAGAAAGATTTGGTTAACTATTATTTAATTATGTTATTGCAAAAGGAATTAGTTTTAATATTTCAGAGTATTTCAGTTATAGAAAGCAGGCTGAAATTACATTTAATAAAGTTTTGGTCTTTGAAAGTCAAGGTATGGTATTTTTGAAACTGCAAATTTTGTCTACTTTCCAGAACTACAATAACACTTGGTTAATATTCTCCAAAGACAGTCCAGTAGCAACCAGAGGGCATGCACACTGTGAATCAAAGAAGAATTTTGCCTATTTTTCCTTCTTGTCTTCCTTTTTTTTTATCCTCTATGTTGCTATTTCTATTCTCTTTGTATACAGAACGTTACTTTTTTGTTCTCCCTAAGAATTGAAACTGTCAGTAATGTTCACAGCTAAATTGCATTCATTAGTCAACAAGCCTGGCTTGTTTGTTTGTTCTTTAGCACCTGAGTAAAATCTGTTAGGTTTCACTCACTAGCAGTAAGTCCATGAACTAACTCTTTGCAAAGTTAGGGACATTAGAAACTCCAGCTGCTTTCAGATAGATTTTTTCATTCAAGCTAGTAACTAGATACTTTTACATGTAGATTGTTGGTTATTATTGCATTTCAATTTTCCCTGGGTTGGCAGTGCTCTATTTTCCTAAGCCCTTGAACTCAGACTAAAATGAATTTCCTTATTCATGATTATGTAAGCAAAATTTATATTTTCCTAGTTATCTGGTAGTTCCAGATCGCCCATATATAGAACCCAAAACTCAAAGAAGCTGGCTTCAATTTTTCAACAACTAGTGCCTAAGGCGGGAGCTCTGGTAGCATAATGGTTAAGTCACTTGCCTGCTAACCAGAAGGCTGATGGTTCAAACCCACCAGCCACTCCTCGGAAGGAAGCTTGGGCAATCTTACTTCCGTAGTGATACAGCCTCGGAAACCCAAGGAGGGGTTGCTATGAGTCGGGGCCAACTTGACGGCACATAACAACAACACAACAACACAGTGCCTAAGGCATTTGACTGCTAACCAGAAGTCTGGCGGTTCAAACTCACCAGCCAGTCCTCGGAAGGAAGGTTGGGCAACTTGACTTGATGGCAGAGAGTTAGAGTTATACCAAATTATTTACCAGTGAATTCAAAGGCTGTTCAGAGGAAAAAAGTGGGGTTTACACCTAATTTTCTCAGTTTGGATATATAGAATTTTTTCCTATTTCTTGCACTATGGTGTTAGTCTAAAGATTTCCATATCCAAAGCACACAGACATGTATATTCTGTTGATTTTTTCCCCACTTTTTTTTTTTTTTTCAGGAAGATCTAGCCTATTGGCTCATTTTTTTATCTAAGGAATCTGTGTCACAAAAAATATCTACTGCGTTGCCCAACATCACATCATCAAGCTTGGATAAGAAGCTAGGGTCATGCTTCCAGGGCTTTTTTCCATCTTAGGAGTGACAATTTTGGTTCAATAATGTTTCTTAATAAATAATAGCTTTACAAATTGATCAATGGAAAAATGTAGACAGCATTTAGTTTTTCAAACCATTTATATATGTATTACTTAAGTGTATTACAGACACATACATAGCTTTATGTCATGGCCAGAAGAGTTATTGACAAATGCCTACAGAAAGAAAGAAGTGTTAGCCTAATCATGAACTATGGTCTTGTTCATATTTTTAATGTCAAAGTTAGTAACTATCTTAAAATAGCCACACAAACAAGTTTGAAATTCAATAAGCCTCTTCATATTTCATACCAAGGAACCAGCCTTACCCAATTTGATTCAATTAAACAAACATATATTGATTTCATTTAAAATTTACTCCATGCACCTTTTAAGGTAATTCCATGATTGGCTTTGAGGTTTACAAACTGATCTTATGTGTGATTTTGAGCTGAAAACTTTGTCCAGAAAGTCTTGCTTATCCTTAATAGAGGGCTGCCAAGAGAGCTTGACTTTAGTTATTATTTTCTCACAATCCATAGTCATGTCCCTCTACTGAAGTTGCCCTAACACATTCTCAAAGTATTTCTTGTACACTGTTTCCTTTAGGTTGTTGCACTTAATTTCACTAGACAAAAGCTGCTTGCATAGAATGATTAACATTATTGACTACTATTGTGATGCTTTGTAGTGAAGGGCAAGTTTTGATAGTTAAAGGGCAAGTAACTGGTTATGAGAAAACATGCTAGCATTCAAAATGGTAAGTACAAAACCAACACACAAAAAACACATATGTAAGAGAGATAACCAATAAACTAAAGCTCTTTGGACTGCCCCAAATCAAGGTAGTAACAAGGTTCCATTTACAGATGTAAAATAGTCTGATATTCTATCTTCATGGTTCATCTCACTGACATTGAGTTGGATCCAACTCATAGTGACCCCTCCTTGGGTTTCCGAGGCGGTATCACTGTGGAAATAGATTGCCCAGTCTTCCTTCCAAGGAGTGACTGGTGGGTTTGAACCACATGCCTTAGGCACTACGCCACCCTTTGCAAATTGAATGCAGGGTTTCCACAACTTACGACATATTCAAGTTATGATGAACTTCATTTACGACCTCCATTTTTTTTTTTTTTTTTTTACTTCATTTTTTGGAATATCTGAATGCTAGGAATATGTAACATGATAACCGTAGGATTTGATTTTCACTGATATGTTAAAATGAGAGATCTTTCTTATCTTATATTTATAAATAAATATATTTAATAAGTATAGATAATTAAAACATATCATGTTTTTCTTTTTTTATGAGAAAAGTAGAAATTATCAGAATTCTTGTAACTGTAGTGTAGAAACCCATAGCTATACTATAGACAGCAAGTACACCTGCCTTGAAATACCATGTTTTATGTATCTTGATTATCTATAATTTAAAGCAAATTTTGATCCATTCCTCTGGAGAAAAGACTGAGTTATGTTTCTTTTCTCTCTCCAGTATATGACATTACAGATTGAAGTCAGGAAAAAAGGGTATTAAAATAAGTAGCTAAAATGAATGAAGACATAATTTCAAGCATACAAGAGTATTGTGATTTTTTTTTCTGGATTTTATATTTGTGGTATTTGTCAGCTATTTTAAGTTTGTATTTTACTATGTTTTCTTTTTATCCATCTATCTAAATAAATACCTACTTTTGTGCCTACTTTGTACACTTTCTCTTAAAATGTGACCACAATATCTTATAGGCGTAGATGCAACCCTGGGCACAGTTATTGAACAGAAGAACAACAATGAGATAATGGAAAGTGTCATCTCACAGCCACACAGCTGGTAAGTGGATGAGTTGAGATAGGAACTCCTTCCATCTGATTCAAGGGCACATGTGTTGAACCACTAGACTATACTGCCTCGTAAGCAGTATCTAAAACTGTAACAATGACCTGAAAATGTAGACTGTGTCTTCTCACTTAGAAATTTAGTCTAACCCATGCAAGGTACTCTGTCCTAACTAAATACTGCCCAACATAAAATAAAAAGAAAATACGAAGAGGAAACTCAAGGCCACACTAACAAATACCATGTCAATCCTAAGCAAGGCACTTGCTCCAGAATTCCAAACTTCTCTTAGTTACAGTTTCTCTATCTGTAAAATGGAGATATTGATTATTATGAGTTGTTTGAAGAGGACGTGAATCGTTGCACATAAAGCATACAGCACAGTTTCTGGCAATTACAAAGGCTCAATTTTAATTAAGTGAACCATTTAATTTAGTTATAAGGCAACTAAGCTATTTTTTTTTTTTTTTTAAGGAATATTAAATAATATTAGCTGTATGGGAAGAACATGGGAGCTCTGGTGGCATAGTGCCTAAGGCACTTGACTGCTAACCAGAAGGCTGTCAGTTCAAACCTACCAGCCACTCCTCAGAAATAAGATTGGGCAATCTACTTCCACAGAGATATCACCTCAGAAACTCAAGGAGGGGTCTCTATGAGTCAAATCGACTTGATGGCAGTGAGTTTGGTTTCTTTGGTTTTGGGAAGGATATGTATAAAACTCCATGTAAAATTATCAAAATGCATGTAGTAAGAGCGTATTATGACATATGAAACAAAAAAACAAACACATTCAGAACCTCTAATGAGTTTTTCTTTCTAGTTCTTAGTTGGATAATGACATTCAATGGTGAGTCTAGGAATGGGCATGCTTCCAATCTTATCACAGGTTCACAGATCACACATTGTATTAAAAGTCATCCTGAGCTTTTCCATCTCTTTCACAATATGAAGCAAAGTGCTCATGATGCTGGTGTATAAGGTCCCACATGCTGTGCCCCCACTAGTCTTGTTACTTATTCTTTTCCTCCTCGTTCTGCTCCAGCTACATTACCTTCCTTGCAAAGAGCATTCTTGCACTAATCTTCTATGACTAGAATGTTCTTCCACCAGATATACCCAAGGCTTGCTCTCCCTCACCTCCTATAAGTCTTTATTTTAATGCCACTTTTCCAATAAGGCCTTTTATGACCACCCTGCTGAAAATTACAAAATCAGGTGAGTCTGGTTGATCAAACTCTCAGAATTTGAATTCTGCTCTCCAGTACTCGTGGTCATTACCCTATAACTCAATTGCTCAGTAAATATATTTTTCTTGATCTCCTGTCTTTTCTTCAAAATATATTTTCTCATGAATATTCCCAATCTCATGACCTTTTTCTAAATATCAGTATTTCCAAATGGGTACAGCTGCTGTATGTATTTTCCTTAGCTCCGCCTCTTTTCCAGTAGCAATTGGACACTCACAAGTACCTCTACCAATGGCATGGATATTAATTGTCCTCCTATATCTTGTCTAACTTCTGCTTAGACCTTGACCTTTATATAGACCTTCTGGATTTGGATTTACCTTCAGATATCTGTCTTCATATATTTGTCCTTAGAATAATTGGGGTTGCTTCCTTTTGATTTGCATCTTTTTCAGAACTGCTGCAATCTTCTAGTCAATAGTTCCATGAAGATTCAGATTTAACTTTGCTACCTTGTCTCGTCCTTTTTAAATTATATATTAACTCAACTATTGTTCTACCTCAGTACCTAATTCTTAATTGTATAAAATCTTTTAAGCAGTCTTGTTTTAACTTGGCAGAGAAAACAACTGGCAAAATGCTATAAACCAAATAACCAAACTCACTGCCATCAAGTCAGTTCTGGTTCGTAACAACCTCTTCTTGGATTTCCAAGACAGTATCTCTATGGAAGTAGATTGTCCAGTCTTCCTTTCAAGGAGTGACTGGTGAGTTTGAACCTCCAGCCTTTTGGTAAGCAGTCAATGCTATATATGTCATAAATCAATTCCTAAATTATTGTGTATACTTGGTCAGTTAGTCAAACTTTCTACCTTTAGAAATAGATTCAGGCATCCCTTGGTGAGAATCAAGTAATGGGGGTCATATGTAGAAGGAGGAGGAAAATGAGAAATTATATGCCTTTGTTATATGTGGAGCTGCTATATAGTCTTGAGGTGAGAGCATATTTGGTGTATTTGAAGACAGAGCAAAAGAAAAGGAAACAGTTTGGTAGGAGATGAAATCAGAGAAACAGCAGGGTTCTAGATCATTATACTACTGTGCAGTTCATTATAAGACCTTCGGTTTTTATTTTGAGTGAGATGGAGAGACACTGGGAGTTTTGAGTAGAGGTCTGACACATTGACTTTAATTTACAAATGATCATTTTAGCTGTCGTATTGGAAAGAGACTGTAGGAGACAATCACCAAAGCAAGGAGACATCTTAAAAGACAATTTCAATAATCCAGGCAGAGAGAGATGCTAACTTGTGTAAGAGAGGGAGCAGTGGACATTGGTGAGAAGTATCAGGTTCTGCATATATTGTGCAGGTAACCTCTGATAGGACATGATGTGAGGTTTGAGAAATAAATTAGGGGTCCTGCCAAGATTTTAGCATGAACAACTGGAGGGTAGGATTAGCCACTTACAAATGCGAAAAATAGGGTGGAGCAAATTTTGGGGAGAAAAAATAGAATAATTTTTAATTAGGTTATGTTTGTCTGAGTGAACACATAAACTACCTATATAAGATCTTTTTTTAATGTTTGAAGATATAGGTCAAATATTTTTAACCCTGCAAACTCATTATATTGTGTACTTTAGCTTAGTCTTCTAAGTCATATGACAATTTATGAAGTAATTAAAATACTGGTAAAAAAGAAAGTGGCGATTGGCAAACATTTTAACATAAAAATCTGACAATTTTAAACCTCTTCTATTCATATTGTCTTCATCTTGGATAATTTCACTGGATGAATTAAAGATAACATAAATTATTCAACTGTAAATGATGTAAAAGCAAACAGTACTTTCATCATTTTTTCTTCCTTTGAGTTTCTTATCCAAGTTCAGCCATTCTGCAATTGTCACCATTTTGGGACCAACATATTCATTTCCTATCATATTCAAAGAAAATTATTTGAATTTTAAAAATCTCTACCTGATTTCAAGTCTTGACAGCTTAATTCTATATTTGTGTTTAGAAAAGCAGTTCTTTTTCTTTTTACCTGTCATTTCTTTAAGTCAGTTATAGTTGAAATTGTAACTCTAAGTGTTGTGTCATGTTAATTTAAGAAAATATGTATGAATATCATGAGAATATTTGACCTGAAAACTTTCTATTGATCGAAAAGACTGATTTTTGATATTACCACATGAATTATTACCAGAATCCTTTACATTCATATAAGTCTAATTGATGTAGTAATGTCAAGCAACACACTCTTTTCATTTTACCTATTCAAATATGTCAGAATATTTGTTGCTTCTTTGTTTTTCTAAATTATTTCAATATTCATGAGAAACAGAGGTTGACTATAAATGTATTTCGTGGAGAATTACTGATGTGGGTATAAATAGAAAACAGCATGCTTCTTTAATGTAGTTGGTATTTCCAAATTTCAATATTGAGTCACCATATACCACATGCCAATCATATGTCATAATACATCTAACTTCAAAATATGTATTTTCAGTTACACAGTGAAGATAAGATAAAACAGAGCCAAAGTTATTAAATCCTTAATCTGATTGCTTTTTCTTTAGCAAGGGCTTCATCTAATGTCTTCCAAGCAAGTAAGAACTGTGACATATCTGAGTTTTGAGGAAGACTTTAGAAAATGCAACTTGAGTCAGAAACTAAGTGGTTAGGAAGTCAGTATTGGGCTTCTAAAACAGTGTTGCTGTCAATAGATACTGGTAAAATATGTTTGAAGGGCAAGTGATTAATGCATATCAATAGTATTAGCAATACACATATGTCCTGAGCATAGCCATCTTATCTAGGAATATATTCCAAGGAAATAATCTAAAATAGGCATAAAGATTAAATCACATAAATCATTAGATATAATGAAAAATTAAGATATTCAAAATGTCCAAGAATAGGGGTTCCACAGACAAGAAAATAATACAAAGCAACAATTTAAAGTAATGTTTGGGAAGAATATTTATTGACATAAAAAATAAGATCATATCATACATCTATTAAAAAAATACAGATAATAGAAAAAACATAAACTCTACTCCAATTTGCTGAGGCAATGGGCTCAAGTATAGCAAGGATCGTGGAGCTGGCACAGGACCGGGCAGTGTTTTGTTCTGCTGTGCATAGGGTCACTATGAGTCGAAGACGACTTGACGGCACCTGACAACAACAATTCCAATTTGGATATTTAAAAATGTATCTTATGTTTATGGGGGCGATCTTTAGCTATCATAAGTAAAAGTCATTTTATCTTTGTGAACTTCTTTATTTCTTATTATTTTAAACAATGGAGATGTAACTTGAACATATAACCAAAACGTTATTTTAAGGAATTCACCATTTCATGTTTTCTCGCATCCTGAAATGCTGACACTTCCATTCAACTCAAGAAAAAAAAAAAAAAAAAACTGATTTTTTTAAGTACTCTCTGATTGTGTGACTCTCTCTCTTTTTAATTTTTTTTTTTTTTTTTTTTTAGGTGATTTGAAAAATCTCAAGATGAAGAATATGTGGCCCCAGCCCCTATGGAGCTCACAAACAGCAGAAGCAGCAAGGCATTCAAAACATAAATATAATGCCACACACACACACACAAATGTAACAAGTACATCAATTAGTGCTTTGTTTTTGTTTTTAATAAATCTTATAATAGCTGGAAGGAAGAGATTATTACCCATTCAGTGAACCAGGAAAAGTTTAAAGATGATGACATTTGACCTTGAAATTAGACTTATAGAATGTGTAGGATTTTTACCAGTGAAGTAAATGCGTTAGGCATTTTTAGTGAATGAGAATTACATGAGGAACACTTGAGAGGGAGTAAAGCAGAGTGAATAATGTGTTTTGACTCATATTTACCTTACCCAACCAGTTGTCCTTGAGTAGATTCCAATTCATGGCAACCTCATGTGCACATCACAGGGTTTCAAAACCATGACCTTTCTGCCAAGGTGCCTTTGGGTGGGTTCGAACTGCCAAACTTTTGGTCAACAGTCAAGTGCTTAACTATTTGCACCAGTCCTTTGATCTGTACATTGAATGTGTAATATATGGCTATAAGATAAGATTAGAAGAGCAGCTGAAACAAAGGCCAGATGTCTGAAAAAAAGGTCAGGTGTTTGGTCTTTATTCTCTATTAAAAGCTTTTGAATATGAGAATGAAACTAAGTTATAATGTGAATAATGATAATAAAGCTAAATACATGTAGGATCAAACGAAAACCAACCAAACCCACTGCCATCAAGGTATTTCCAACTCATGGCAACCCTTCAGGACAGAGAAGCACTGCCCCATAGGATTTCCAAGGCAGTAAATCTTTACAGAAATAGACTACCATATCTTTCTCCCACAGGTTTGAACCACTGACTTTCTGGTTACTAGAAAAGTGCTTCAACCACTGCACCACCAGGGTAACTCATGTAGAATCAAGTGTTAATTCATATACAGACCAACTGAGCCCTTGCTTCTGGGAACTTCAGCACCACATATAAAGAATCTTGGTATCATGAAGGATTAGTACAAAAGAAGAAAAAACATCTCCATATCTTTGTTTTCCTGTAGCAGCAGTGCCTAGAAAACACTCTGCTCATTTACTTGGGGTTTTATTTTTATTTTTTTTATTATATTTGTTTCAAAAATTTACTGCTTATATTTAAACTTTACTTTGACTATCAGTGCAAATACTTTGATAGACACAATCATTGATACGGTTTCAAAAGGGATATAATTAAGAAAAATTAGCTTTTCTAAAGCAGAGCTGCCCAACTGAAATGATACCATATTCTGACAATACAGTTTGTTAAAACAAGAAGGAAGGTTTTTGGTGGGCGTGGGAAATGTGTCTGCATTCAGAAGATATTCATCCTATGTTTAGAAAACGCTGAGGTGTCTGTTAATTTCATAAACATAATAATTCAAGTCACTTCTCTACACATGCCACTGTGAGTGCATATGCTACAATAAGATTTGACATTTCTGTGTCCCAATAAAATTGTCACAGTATATCAGTAGTGTTGGCTTGTCAAGGAATCACATGCAACAAGAGAAATAAGAGATATCTCATTCAATCTCTGTGTGATTTACAAATCTATCTTTCTGATTCTCCACAGAAGATAGAAATCCTATGATACCTTTCTTTATGATATCTTTTTATAAAAATAATTAAAATGATAATTTCCCTTTAATAATTTCATACCATTTGTTCAAAAAGGTAATTTTCTTGGTTTGTGAACTGAATGTAAAAAAAAAAAAAAAAGAAATAATTGGTTAGCCAGTTACCCATTATATGTTATAAATTATCTTAGCTTGTTCAAATAGGTCAACCTTTGTAAACCAATTTCTCTAATAGCCTTTTACATCTGCTCACTTGCACAGGAAGATCACTAATCTATCCAGCAAGTTCAGAATGAGTATTGTGGGTCATATGGGGCTTAGACAAAAAAAAAAAAAAAAAGTAGGTAAATAAGATTTATTATTATTATTATTTTAAATCTTCACCACAGTATGAATTGCATGCTGCAGATACAGGTTGTCAGTATAACCCCCTGCTATGAAAGACAGGCCTTTATTTAAATGTAAATGATTTTGTACTAAAAAGAATGTTATTTCACAGCCTTCTATAGACAAAAAAAAAAAAGTTTACAAGTCATTGCATTATGTCTTATAACTTTCTTTTTAAAATTCTTTAAATACCTTTCTTAATCCATTGCAATAAATTCTCTATGACAACCCTAAATTGTGGGACATGTAAACTAGTATCTCCTTGAAAAGGTATCAATGAGAGCTATATAGAATAAAATAATTTGTATGAGAGTCCATGTACTATATTTCTATTTATACATCCCAGATTGTGCTTTTAAAAAATCAATAGAGCCATATAGTTGATTTGCAAGCAATCTACTACAGACTAAATCCCTGCAAATCCCTTTTTGCTATATTGACAAATTGTTGGTTGCCACCTCTTATCAATTTCCCATTCCCTCAACATACTTTTTTCTTTAGTGCATTGATCCTCATTGCTAATGGTTGCTACTTAATCAGTACATGTTAAATTCTTAACCAACAGTAAATGGTTAGTTATTTAAGAAACTTCCAGACTTAATGAACAACTTCCTAATAATATTATCTCTACTACGGATGATGAAAAGGGGACTAAGTGGACAATTTCATAACAGACTCGTAGTGCCAAATCCACACTATTTGATGCTAAATTGCATATGGTAGGTACTTAGAAGAGAGGGACAAATATCACAATGCATTTTAGATTTTCTGGCTTACAGAATTGAATTGAAATAGGAAACTCAGAAAGTAAAGCAGATTTTGATCTGTGCAATATGTGTGCATGCCTGTGTGTGGGAAGATAATTCATTTGGTTTGAGACATACTAAGTAATAAGTGCTTTAAAGTGTTTTTGAGATATTCCCAACTATACAGGCAGTTACATTTCTGAGTCTGGAGCTCAGAAAACTCTGTATTGGAGACATAAATTAGGGAGCCATTGGTTTATTGATAATAAAGTCATAAGTAGGGGTGGTATGGTGTAGGGGAAAATTTAGAATAAGAAAGGAAGACAAAGAAAAAGAGAAAAGGAGAGTAGGGAGTCTGAGATTGTTCAGTGAGGCACTCTAAAGTCCAGGATACGAGAATGACAAAGCAGGAGCTATCAGTTCTGTAAGAGAGCCAGGCCAGGAGATTCACGGAAGGGGAAGGAAGAGGGTTTTCCAGGGTTAAGCAGTCAAGCTGAGGACCGTAAAAAAGTCCATTGTTTTATTGACCAGTAGTCTCTGGTAACTTTATAATTTAAGATGGAAAGTTGTTGTTAGATGATTTCAAGTCATTTCTGACTCACAGCAACCCAATGTACAACAGAACAGAACACTGCTTCCTCTTGCATCAGCCTCACAATTGTTTGAGCTCATGGTTGTAGGTAGTGTCAGTCCATGTTACTAAGGGTCTGCCTCTTTTTCACTGACCCTCTAATTTACCAAGCATAATGTCCTTCCTCAGGGACTGGTCCCTCCTGACAACATGTTCCAACTACATTACATGACATCTTGCCATCCTTGTTTCTAAGGAGCCTTCTGGTTGTACTTCTTCCAAGACAGAGTTATTTGTTCTTCTGGCAGTACATGGTATTTTTACTATTCTTCACCAACACCATAATCCAATGCATCAATTCTTCAGTCTTCCTTATTTATTGTCCAGCTTACACATGCATCTGAGGCTATTGAAAATACAATGGTTTAGGTAGGATGCACTTAATTCTCATAGGACATCTTTGCTTTTTAACACTTTAAATAAGTCTTTTGTAGCAGATTTGCCCAAAGGAATATGTCATTTGATTTCTTGATTGTTGCTTTCACAAGTGTTGATTGTGGACCCAAGTAAAACGAAATCCCTGACGACTTCAATATGTTCTCAATTTATCATGATGTTCCTTATTGGTCCAGTTGTGGGGATTTTAGTTTTCTTTATGTTCAGGTGTAATCCATGCTGAAGACTATAGTCCTTGAACTTCATCAGTTCTTCAAGTTCACTTTCAGCAAGCAAGTTGTGTAGTCTGCATATTGAAGGTTGTTAATGGGTCTTCCTCCAAACTTGATGACGGGTTTTTCTTCATACAGTGCAGCTTCTCAGATTACTTACTCACCATACAGATTGAGTAAGTATGGTGGAAAGTAAATATGGTGGAAAGTATGCACACCCTTTCTGATTTTAAACCAAGCAGTATCCCTTTGTTCTGTTTGAACAACTGCCTCTTGGTCTTTGTACACATTACACATGAACACAGTTAAGTGTTCTGGAATTTCCATTCTTCCCAGTGTTATCCATAATTTATTATGCTCCACACAGTTCAATGTCTTTGCCTAGTCAGTAAAACTCAGGTAAACATTTTTGGTATTCTCTTCTTTCAGCCAAGATCCATGTGATTAAAAAAATCCAAAAAAACCAAACTCACTGCTGTCAAGTCAAATCTGACTCACAGCGACCCCTCCTTGGGTTTCTGAGGTGCTATCACTACTAATAATAGTGGCTAAAGCACTTGACTGCTAACCAGAAGGCTGGCGGTTCAAACCCACCAGCCACTCCTCGGAAGGAAGGTTGGGCAATCCTACTTCTGTAGTGATACTGCCTCAGAAACCCAAGGAGGGGTCGCTATGAGTCAGGGCCGACTCGACGGCACATAACAACAACAACAACATCACTACTGAAGTAGATTGCCCAGTCTTCCTTCTTAGGAGCGACTGGTCATGTCCTCTTCTGAATATGACTTGAAGTTCTGGCAGTTCTTTGTCGATGTACTTCTGCAACTGTTTTTAAATTATCTTCAGTAAAATTTTACAGCTGTGTGACATTAATGATGTTGTTTGATAATTTCTGCATTCTGTTGAATCACCTTTCTTTGAAAAAGGTACAAATATGAATCTTTCCCAGTCAGTTGGCCTGATCTTCCAAATTTCTTGGCATAGACAAGTCAACACATCCAGTGTTGCATCCCTTTATTGAAACATCTCCATTGATATTCTATTAATTTTGGGGAATTTGTTTCTTGAAAACACCTTCAGTGAAACTCAGATTTCTTCCTTCAATACCATCAGTCCTTGATGATATAGTACTACTGAAATGATTGAACATTGACCAATTCTTTTTGCACATTGACCCTATATATTCCTTCCATTTTCTTTTGATACTTCCTTCATCATTAATTTTTTGCCCAATGAATCCTTCAATATTGTAATTTGAGGCTTGATTTTTTTTCTTTAGTTTTGTCAGTTTGACAAATTCTTTGCATGTTCTTCACTTTTGTTTTTCTAACTCCAGGTCTTTGTACATTACATTATAATACTTTACTTTGGATTCTCCAGCCACCTTTTGAAATCTTCTGTTCAGCTCTATTTCTTCAGTATTTCTTCCTTGCACTTTAGCTCTTCTACATTGAAGAGCAAGTGTCAGAGTCTCTGCTGACATCCATTTTGATCTTTTCTTTCTTTCTTGTCTTTTTAATGATCTTTTACTTTTTTTCATGTATCATGTCCTTGATGTCATCCCACATTCCATCTTGTCCTCACTAATTAGTGTTCCAATGAGTCAAATTTAGTCTTGAGATAGCCTCTAAATTCTGGTGGGATATGCCAAGGTCATATTTTGGTACTCATGGATGTGTTTTAATTCTTTTCAGTTTCTATTTGAACTCACATGAGAGCAATTGATGACCTCTTGCACTGACTGCCCTGGCCTTGTTCTGACTAATTACAGTGAACATCTCCATCCTCTTTTTCCAAAGATATAGTTGATTTGAACCCTGGCCATTCCATCTGAGGATGTCCAGGGGTATAGTTCCTGTTTATGTTGCTGAAAAAAGGTATTTACAATAAATAGGTTGTTAGCCTTGCAAACTTCTATAATGCATTCTCAGGAATTGTTTCTATCACCAAGCACAGATTATCCAGTTACCAATCCTTCTTTTTTTCCACGATGAGATAGACAACCAAATTAGGGTGTGGTGGGTAATGATTAGGAAGTGAAGTAATAGATTTAGAGTATATGAACAAAACAAAATAAAAGAAAAATAAGAAGTCAGTAGCTAGATGTTGAGGGAGATTGTTTTTTCTTTATTTTTAAGTGGTCTCCATCTTTAGAATAAAAATCCAACTGTACTTTAATTATTCTTTTCTGTTTAAACAATATTTCTCTTCTCTTCCAAGAGTAAGCCCTTGCTCATCTCTTCCTAGCTTCTTCAAGATAAATAAATTAAACCAAACCAAACTCACTACCATCGAGTTGGATCTGACTCATAGTGACCACTCCTTGGGATACATGTTGTTGTTGTTATGCGCTGTTGAGTCAGACCGGACTCCTTGGGTTTCCAAGGCAGTATCATGACAAAAGTAGATTGCCCAATCTTCCTTCCAAGGAGTGGCTGGTGGGTTTGAAGTACTAGCCTTCTGGTTAGCAGTCAAGTGCCTTAGGCACTACACTACCAGAGCTCCCAAGAAAGGAACCCATTGCCATTGAGTCGATTCTTTACTATATGCTAGCTTGTTATGAAAGGAGCTCTGGCAGTGTAGTGACTAAGGCATTTGACTGCTAACCAGAAGGTCAGCAGTTCAAACCTACCAGCTGCTCCACAGAAGGAAGATGGGGAGATTTATGTCCATAAAAATTTACAATCTTGGAAACCCAATGGGGTCATTATGAGTCAGATTTGACTCGATAGTGGTGAGTGTGGTTTTGTTGTTGTTTTGTTTTGTAGTTTGTTATAAAGGAGTTCTGGTGGTGTAGTGGTTAAGGCATTGAGCTGCTAACCAAAAGGTCGGTGGTTTGAGCCCATCGGTTGCTCTGTGGAAGAACAATGGGGCAGTCTACTTCGGTAAAGATTTATAGCCTTGATTCCAATGAGGTTTTTTTTTTTTTTTTGAGTTTGTTATAAACACAGAATTTTAAGATTTATTGCATATATTACTTATTCTTTTGTATTGTTCATTTCTCATTCACTGCTACTTTCTTATTTTTCATTTAGTTGAATCAGTTCTTATTTAGATGTTGCATCTATCATTTTTCATGTATGTAGCTTTTTGGATAATAACCTGATAAGCTAAAAATATATTTTCTATATTTTTCATGCACCTTTAAGTTATTTTCATTAATGCTGAAGGTTGTAAAGAAGCATTTAAAATTAATCTTATCATTCATCAAAGGTTATTTTTTATTTCAAATGCATAGGCTTCTTCACTATTGTAAAAATACTGTCACTGTAGCAAAATTAGAAAAGATTATTTCAGTTCTGTTATTCTGACCTTTACTAGTAATTGACAAAATGTGATGATTAATAATTGAGGCAGGTTGAGTAGACAGTCTGAATCTTGATACTTTTTATGGTAAATTACAATGCTCTAGAAAAGATGAATCTTTTTATTTTACGAATCTTATTTTGCATGTATCATGCTAACACAAAATAAGAAAACTCATTTACATGAATTAATACCAGTCATATGATTATGAAAAGTAAATGGATGCATAGATTATAGAATATATTTTTGTTTTGGATATTTCTTCATTAAATAATTCCTTTTTTCTTAGTAAAATTAATAGGAAGTAAATTTGGCATTAAATCAATTCTAATAAGATGTTTAGATTGTTTTGAATATATATACTGATAAATATAATAAGCACTCCAAAAAATAGTAGAAGAAAATGAATGAAATTTTCCAATAAACACTAAACCTCATCAAATGAACATAATAGTAGTTCTTTAATAATGATTTTTAATATGAACAGTTACTTAGAAAGCGTGAGTAGTAGCTAACAGTTGCTTAAGTAGTTAGTACTCAACAGGCACTCCAGTTTATTGGGTATCTATAACCTCTTAATGAATTAAGTATTATTATTTCCATAAAATTATTGATAACTGAAGCTCAGAGAAGGGTGCGTGACAGATAAGCAGTAAAACATAGATTTGAATTTAAATCTATCTTTCATTAAAGCTCTGCTCTTATCCTTTAGTTAATAACATCTATACCTAAACTTAAGGAGCTGTGGTGGTGCAGTGCTTAAGGCATTTGACTGCTAACAAGAAAGCTGGTGGTTCTAAATCCACCACCTTCCTGTGGAAGGAAGATGGGGCAATCTACTTTCATAAAGATTACCACCTTGGAAATCCAAAGGCGGTTGCTATGAGTTGGAATCAATTTGATGGCAGTGGGTTTGGGTTTTTTTTTGATACCCAAAATTGATAGGAGTGATGTCTGAAATTTAGTCTTTTTCTTAACAATAAAAGTGAATAAACTTAGAAAATGTGTGTTTGTCACACTGCTTAACAAAAATTAAATTTGGGATATTTTTTCATTCAAAAAAAATCTTAGAGGCAAATGTCAAACAAATAACTTAGATTGTGATGAACATGGAATGGACACAGCCCTTGATCCAAAGGAATTACATTATGTGAAAATTAAGTTCGGATGGTATCATCTATTTTTGTAGGAGATAATTTAATTTTTCTCTATTGGAAGGAAGATTGGGCAATCTACTTCCATAGAGATACTGCCTCAGAAACCCAAGGAGGGGTCTCTAAGAATCTAATCAACTTGACAGCATGTTATTTTTTTTAATATTACTACAATATTTTGCTATTAAATTTTATTTGAGTTGTAAAAATACCCTTGGTGTAAATAAAATGAAAATTAACTTATAATGATACAAAAATATTAATTAAATAAATCTTTAATGAAGTAAATATAAGTCACAAGACTTTCATGATAAAATTCTGAATGCTATTCAGTAAGCACATGAATAAATCAAATCAATTCAGTGATATACTTTTATTACACTTTACTAAAACAATTTTATTTGTTGATTTTGGCCATTGGGAATAACCATAAAGTGAAAAAAAATAGCTCTGTTGATTTTCACAAATCTGAACATATTTAAAATATGGCTATGTGATTTTATTCAAAATGGAACTATTTTTAACTAACAAAGTATTTCCTGAGAGATGGTCCGTATCTGTATGAGACCAATTCTTCAGAAATCTTTTGATAAAAATTCAGGCAAAGTGGGTATCATAATGTAAGAAATAAAGGGATCAGCTGAGACTTTATCAAGATGGCAGAATAGCCCAGGTGTATAGTAAAGCTGACAAGGGGTTGTAGCCACTTCTTGGTCATAGCCAGCTACTCAGAGGCAGCGAATAGTTGGACCTGTGGGCTCAGGACCATAGTCACAGGGAGCATCAAGCTCAATTGGCATAACATACTCCACAAAAACATTGTTCCACATCCTACTTTGGCGAGTAGCACCTGGGATCTTAAAAGCTAGCAAGCTGCCATCTAGATGCAATGATGGATTTCTCCTCATCTGGAGCAAAGAAGAATGAAGAAAACCAAAGACACATGGAAATAATTAGTCCAAGCGACTGATACACATGTGATCCTCAGCCTATATGACTATGAGATAGAACCACATGGTGCCTGGCTACCACTGTCAACCACTCGTAGGGGGATCTCTGTAGGAGATCCTGGATAGAGTGGAAAAACAATGTGGAATTAAACTCAAAAACATTATTAAAAAAAAAAAGGATCAGCTTTGCTGGTCTGTTAGAACCTGATGGAACCACTGAGACTATGTGGCCCCTAGTTGCCCCTTAGATCTGGAATTGAACCCACTCCTGTGGCTTCCAGCCAAATAAAAAACAGGCCTATGAGCTGAACATTTACAAGAGGTATATACACTCCTTGGAGAGATCAATCATGGGAGAATTGAAGGGCTGTGTATACACTGGGAGAGAGCTCAGGGCACAGGACTGCATGGGAGGGAAGGACACAGGGAAGAGGTAATTATGGCGAGGAAGTGGAAGGGAGCTGTTGAGTTATGGTAAATTGTAGTCAATGTCATGAGACAAAGTGTATGTGAACTGCTGTGTGGAAAGTGAATTTGCTCTGTAAACTTTCACCCAAATCACAATGAAAATAATAAAAAAAAAAGATGGTGGAATAGACAGACAAGATGCCCATACCCTCTAAAAAAAAATAAATGAGATACCAACTGAAAAAGACATAGAAAACAATCCTGGAACCCTGAGTTTCAAAGGGAAGGATAAGGAAATGGATTAAATACTGACTAGTAGAAGAAACTGAATGAAAACAGTGAATAGGGAGACAAAAAAAGCTGTGGACTGTGGACTTGTGTGATAGTGCAGTCATTTTGAATATTTGCAAGCAGCATGTTGATCTGGGCAGAAACCTGATAATTGGTTCTGCTTGCCAAGGACTGCATATGCAACTGCACTGGGGGCTGGATATCAGAAAGGTGTGATATTCCCCTTGTATCCCATGGACCCTCCTGGTGAATGGAGATGTAGCCATCACCTACACTCATCCACCTTCTGGATCAGCAGGAATTCCATCCCACACTGGGCACCCTGCCACCAGCTTCCTTCTGGGCAGACAGGATCTGGTCCTAGTAGGACTAGGTGCCCTACTCCCTTTTACATTTTGGTCCAGTAGGAACTTTTTCTGAGACCAGGCACCCTACATCCAGCCACCCTTTAGAATGCAGAAGCATTTTCTGGGACCAGACACTCTGCCTACAACTGCTTTTTGGTCTGCCAGGAACTTCCTCCAGAACCAGGTACCTTCCTCTTAGTCACCTTTTGAAACAGCAGGAACTTCTTCTGGGTCCAGATGCCTTACCCCCAGTCACTTTCTGGACTAGCAGGAGCTTGTCTGGGATCAGGAGCTCTGCCTCCCCTAGCTCCCTTCTGGGCAGACAGGAACTAGATCCAGGATCAGCCATCATGATCCCAGCACCCTTTTGGGATGGCAGGAACATACTGGGAGCAGGGGCCCTGTATCCAGCTGCCTTCTGGGACAGCAGCAACTTAGTCTGGGAGCAGACAGCCTGTCCACAGCTGCTTTTGGGGCTGGCAGTAATTTCTTCTGGAATGAGATGTCTTGCTCCCAGTCACCATTTGGGTTGGCAGGAACTTTTTTCAGATCCAGGTGCCCTGACCCCAGACATCTTCTGGGTCAAAAGGAACTTTTCTGGGATCAGGCTACCTACCCCCCATTGGTTTCTGGGTAGGGAGCAACTGATTCTGGGACCAGATGTCCTGTTCCTCATTGGATGCTTGGCTAGCAGGAATACTGCCAGATGTCCTTCCACCCCAGTTTTATCTTTATCTTTAAATATATATATATATATTTTTTCCTTCCTGTCTTTTTTTGTATTTTTTATTTCCTTTCTCTTCCTTGGTTCTTATTTTTCCCTTTTCCTAATTCCTTTATTTTTCCTTTCTTTTTCTTTTTCCCACCCTTGTTTTTCTTTTTGATTTCTTCTTACTTTTTCTTTACTTTTCTTTATTTCTTGTTCTCTTTTCTATTTTCACCTCCCCAAATTTTGTCTTTTTATTTTTCTCTTTGTCCTTCATTGTCTTTTTATCCCTTTAATTATTTTTCTTTTCTTTCTTTCTTTGTTTTTTTGCTGGTTGATTGTTCATGCTGTTTGAATTTTTCATTCATTTTTTTTGTTGTTATGGTCATTGTTTTGTCCCATATGGCAGTAGACAGTAACCATGCCCATTTAACCCAACCACATCTCTACCGTCCGTACAGGCACAATCCATTGGGTGAGGGCCTCCACCTGCTTCTGTGCTAGCTTATCAACAATAGATGGCAGCCAATATCAGCCTAACCAACCCTCAACTACTCTACATCAAGAGCTAACAGAGATCTATGCAGATATTCTCATCCTTTATCACACCCATCAAGAGACAAGTAGTGGGGCTTAAGTGCTGATGAACTAGTGAATAGAGAAGCACACCAGCCCCACTCACTCAGCTATATCAAAACAAAATAAATCAAAAAACAAAAACAAAAAAAGAAATAAAACCTGGATGAATCATACCAGCATACAATCATCAATTAAATATAAACACAATGAGATTACAATGTCTGAGACACAACTGACAATCCCAATTCACACAAAGAAGCAAGATAAAGAATTACAAACAAGGCTTCATAATGCAGAGCCAGAAAACATCCCTGAGGAAGAAGTGGCATTGGAACTACCTTATAATGTATTCAAAAGAAGTATATTCAGGTACTATCAATGGATTGAGAGACAGAACAAGGAAAACTTTGACAAAATCAAGTAAAACACTGACAAATTAAGGAAAACAAAGACAAAACTGTAGAAGAATTTGGGAAAACAATGCAATAACAAAACAAATGAAAAATTAGAAATCGTACAAAAACCGCAAAAACAAATCCAGAAGATTGACACTAAGATTTTAGAAATAGATAATATACAGAAAGGGCAAAAGAGTAGACTGAATCATTGGAAGACAGAATTAGACTGAAGATAAATCTCTCAAAACTATTGTGTTAGGGAATGTTTTGGTTAGCTAGTTTTGCTCTTACAGAATATACCACGAATGGGAATGGCTTGAACAAACAGGAGTTTATTCTCTTATAGTTTTGAAGCCTACAATTCCAAGTTCAAATTGTCAGGGTCTAAGGGCTGGGTGAAAGCCCCTTGACCTTGGGCTTCAGCTCTGCCTCTTGCTTCCCACCCACTGAAGCTAGAGGCACCTCTTCACTCAGGCAGCTTCTGGCTGCTGAGGCTGACAAAGCCAAAGTTGACAAGTGAAAAGGCACAGCTCCAATATTACCAAACCACATGGCAGACTATTGATTCAAGTCCATTGAAAGTCCCAAGATTGTAAGAGCATGCCAGGCTGCTGAACATCCACTTGGCTACATGTAGGGTTCAAGAATACCATAAGCTGGAGATCTTCCTCAAAGTTGCTTCTTATATACAGGAAGCAGTACACATCCCTAAAACAGCTACTCAGCTGTTCCAATAGGTTCCACCATGGAGATAATTGCCAGTCTCACCATGGGGAATAATTACATCCAGCTGCCCAGCCAATCAACCAGGCCCAGCCAAGTTGACACACAAACTTAACTGCCACAAGAAGCAACCAAAAAAAAGAACAAAGGAAAATGAAGAAAGTTTAAGATTTATGTGAGACACCATCAAAAGGAGTAATTTGTATGTGATCAAAAATTAGGATATTTCCACATAAACAGAAATCAAGGGAATTTGTAAAAAACAGACCAATGTTACAAGCGATGCTAAAAAGGAGTCCTTCAAACAAAGAACTAACAACAGTAGACAACAATCTGTGATTAACACACATAACAACATAACCCAGAAACCAACCCAGATATAACCCACTGCCATTGAGTGTGTTCTGACTTATTTAAAAAATAATAATAATAATCTGCCATCAAGTCGGATCCAACTCATAGCGACCCCTCCTTGGGTTTCCAAGGCGGTATCACTACAAAACTATATTGTCCAACCTTCCTTCCAAGAAGTGGCTGGTGGGTTCGAACCACCAGCCTTTTGGTTAGCACTCAAATGCCTTAGGGACTACACCACCAGAGTTCCTGTTCTGACTCATAGTGACCATAAAAGACATATTAGTACAGTCCCATAAAATTTCCCAGGCTGTACATCTTCATGGAAGCAGACTGCCTCATCTTTCTTCCATGGAGCAACTGGTGGGTTTGAACCACCAACCTTTTAATTAGCAGCTGAATTTTTTTTAACCACTATACCACCAAAGCTCCCAGACTGAAATACAGAAATAGCCAAAGTAAAATAAACTTAAAGATTGACAAAAGGGAAGCAGAGACATCAATTTGTAAATGAAAACAGCTACAAAGGAAAAAGAAGGAATAAATAGTTAAGGTACAGAATCTCTAAATGGAGAGGAAGTAAAGATGATTTTGAGACAGAAGAAACTATTTTAAACTTAGGAAGAAAAGAATAAATCACAGTGTATCCTCAAAGAATGTTAGTATACTTTCTATCAATACACAAAAGAGGAAGAGCACAAATATTTAACAAACACTAAACAACAGCAATGAAGGAAATGGTAAAAGAAATTCATAACCAAAATATGCTCTACACAGAAAATTATATAGAACAAAGGAATCAACAACACCACTAAAAAAATAACAAAATGATAGTAACAAATTCTTACTTGTCAACAATTACACTAAATGCAAATGGATTAAATGCACAAATCAAGAGACAAGAATTGCAGAATGGATAAGAAAATAGGATTCATTAATAATACACTGTCTACAAAAGACACACCTTAGATACAAAGACAAAAACAGATTAAGAATAAACATCTGGAAAAAATATATCAAGCAAATGCCAATCAAAAAAGTGCAGGAGTGGTAATTTTAATCTCTAATAAAATAAACTTTAAGACAAAAACACCCTGAGAGACAAAAAAGAACATTATATAAATAACTAATGGATCAATCAAACAATACAACATAACCATAATAAATGCCTACAGATCCAATGAAAAAACCCAAAAATACATAAATCAAAGTTTAACAGAACTGAAGAAAAATAGAACTCCACAGTAATAGTAGGAGATTTTACTACAGCACTTTTAATGAAAGATAAAACAACTAGAGAAAAATTCAACAAACAAAGAACTAAACATTGCAGTCAACCAACTTGACCTTATAGGTATATATGGAGCACTTCAATGGACAACAGAAAAATACACATTCCTTTCCATCATACAGGAACCATTCTGCAGAATAGACGATATGTTAGGCCACAATATATTTAAAAGCAAGCCTCAATATATTTAAAACACTGAAATACTGCAAAACATCTTCTCAGATCAAAATGCTACAGAATTAGAATATGAACAATAAGAAGATCAAGAGAAAAAAACAAAAAAGCAAACACAAGGAAACTGAATAATATTCTCCCTAAAATCTACTGGATAATAAAAAAAAATACAAATGAAATTTAAACATTCCATGCATCAAACTAGAATGAAAGCACAAACTGGCAAAATATTTAGGACACAGCACAAGTAATGCTCAGAGGGCAATTTATATTGATAAGCACACACATCAAAAAAAAAAGAAAAGCCCAAATCAACAACTTAACCCAATATCTGCAGCAATTAGAAAAAGAGTAGCCCAAAAACAAAAACAAAAAAAACCTATAGTTGCCAGAAGAAAAGACATAAATAAATTTAAGCAGAAATAAATGCAATGGAAAAGAGAAGAACAACAGAAAGAATAAATAAGACAAGTTTGTTCTTTGAAAAATTGATAAAATTGACAAACCACTGGCAAATTTAATATAGGAAAAGGAGAAGATGAAACTAACACAAATAAGAAATGAAATACCAACGTCAGAAGAGAACCAACAGAAAAAGGAAGAGTAATATCAGAACATAATGCAGAACTGTCCTCCAAAACTTTGAAAAAGTAGAAGAAATGGACAGATTTCCAGAAACACAAGACCTACCTAAACTAACACAGACTGAGGTAGAAAATTTGAACAGACCCGTGACAAATGAAAAAATTAACAGATCATAAAGAAACTACCAACAGACAAAATAGACTGGCCCAGACAGCTTCACTGGAAAATTAAGCCAAACATTCAGAGAAGATTTAACACCAGTCCTACTCAGAACATTCCAGAACATAGAAAAGGATAGAAAACTCTCAAATTCATTTTATGAAGCAAGCATAGCCCTGATACTAAAAGCAGGTGAAGTCGCCACTAAATAAGAAAATTACAGAACAATATCTCTCACAAATATAGATACAAAAATTCTCAACAAAATCCTAGGCAATAGAATCTAATACTATATCAATAATAATAATAATCCACCATGACCAAGTGCAATTCACATCAGGTATGCAAGGATGGTTCAATATTATTAAAACAATCAATGTAATCTATCATATAAATAAAACAAAGGAAAAGAACCACATGATCATATCAACAATTGATGGAGAAAAGTCATTTGATAAAATCCAGCATCCATTCCTGATTAAGAACTCTCAGCTAAATAGAAATAAAGGGGATATTCCTTAACAGAATAAAGTAAATAGGTATAAAACCAATTATTCTAAATGCAGAGAGATTGTTAATGTAGACAAGACAAGGATGCCCACTATCACCATTTCTGTTTAGCATTTTATTGCAAGTCCTAGCCAGGGAAACAAGGAAAGAAAGATAAATGGAAGCCATCCAGATTGACAAAGAGAATTAAAACTATCTCCATTTGCAGATGACATGATCCTATACATAGAAAAAACAAAAGACTCAGCAAGAAAACTACTGGAACTAATTGAAAAATTCAGCAAAGCAGCAGGATACAAGATCAACACACAAAAATCAACTGGATTCCTCTACATCAACAAAGAGATCTCTGAAAGGAAATAAGGAAAACAAAACCATTTATAATTGCTACCAAAAAAGATAAAATACTTAGGAAGAAATCTTACCAGGAGCACAAAAGACCTATACAAAGAAAACTATAAAACACTACTATAAGAAACTACAAGAGACTTACATAAATGGAACAACATACCATGCTCATGGATAGGAAGACTGACTACTGTGAAAATGTCATTACTACACAAAGCAATGCATAGAATCAATGCAATCCCAATCCAGATTCCATCAACATTCTTAAGGGACATGGAAAAGACTAATTTTTCATGGTAAGAGAGCTTGGATAAGCAAAAGACTTCTGAAGAAGAGAAAAGTAGGAAGTCTCACATTCCCACATCTCAACACTTACTACACAGTGATGATAGTCAAAACCACTTGATACTGGTACAATGACAGACATATGGACCAGTGGAACAGAACTGAGAATCCAGAAATAGATCTATCCACCTGTGGACAGCTGACCTTTGACAAAGGTTTGAAACTCATTAAATGGAGAAAAGAATCTTTAGCAAATGTTAGTGGAATAATTGGATACCCATTTGCAGAAAAATGAAGCAAGACCCATACCTCACACCATACACAAACAAGATGGATTAAATACCAAAATGTAAAACCTAAAATTATAAAGATTAAACAAGAAGAAGAAGAAGAAAACTCACTGCCATGGAGTCAGATCTAACTCATAGTGACCCCTCCTTGGGTTTCTGAGGTGGTATCACTACAGAAGTAGATTGCCCAACCTTCCTTCCAAGCAGTTGCTGGTGGGTTTGAACTGCCAGACTTCTGGTTAGCAGTCATATGCCTTAGGCACTACGCCACCAGAGTTCCCAAAACTATAAAGATAATCAAAGAAAAAATAGGGGCAAACTCAAGGGCCTACTTTATGGAGTAAGTGGACTATCAAACAAAGCCAATAATACACAAACAGCAGAAGATAAATAAGATGACTGGAACTTTCTAAAAATTAAATTCTTATGAGCATCAAAAGAATTCTCCAAAAGAGTATAAGAGGACCTACAGATTGGGAAAAAATATTTTGCAGCAGCATATCCAACAAGAAACTTATCTCTATAATTTATAGAAAACTTCACCCTTGAACATCAAAAAGGCAAATAATCAAAATAAAAAATAAGCAGACGACATGAACAAACACTTCAGCAAAGATATTCAAGGCAGCCAACAAACACATGAAGAGATGCTTATGATTTTTAGTCACTCCAAAAAACCAAACTCACTGCCATCATATTGATTCGACTCATAGGGACCCTTTCTTGGGTTTCCAAGGCAGTATTTATGGAAGTAGATTGCCCAATCTTCCTTCCAAGGACTGGCTAGTGGGTTTGAACAGCCAGCCTTCTGGTTAGCAGTCAAATGCTTTAGGCACTCACTATGCCACCAGAGTTCCCATTAGAGAGATGCAAATCAAAACAACAATGAGATATCATCTTATCCCAGCAGTAATAGTAAAGTTGAACAAGACAGGAATCGACAAATGCTGGTGAGGGTATAGAGAGATAGAAACTCTCATACATTGCTGGTGGGACTGTAAAATGGTACAACCCCTTTGGGAAATGGTATGGTTCTTCTTTAAAAAGTTAGAAATAGAAATACTATTTGATCTAGCAATCCCACTATTAGATATATATCTAAAAAAGTGAGGGCTGGGATACAAATACATATATCCATACCCAAGTTCATCACAGCACTATTCACAATAGCAAAGAGATGGAAACAACCTAAGAGCCCATCAGTGGATGAATGGATAACCAGACTATGATACATACACACAATGGAATACTATGCAACATTAAAGAATAATGAAGAATCTGTGAAATACCTCAAAATGTGGATGAAATTATTAGACATTATTCTGAGTGAAACAAATCAATCACAGGAGGAAAAATATTATATGACTTCATTAATATAAAATCAAGGAAAGGTTTACACAGAGAAGGAAATTATTTTTGCTTGTTACCAGGGATGGGAAGGGCTGGGAGGAGAGGGAAAATTGCTAGCTAGTTAAGAGATGCATTGATTTGGTTGAAGGCAAAGACAATATAAAAAAAGGCTGTAACACAATATCATTAAGGAAAAGGAAGATACAGAGAGATACCCAAGAGGTAGAGAGCAAAGGTAAATACTATTACATATACAATACAGCATTAGATATTAATCTAGTGGTGGATACATAGGTACAGGCAAGATGCTCAAGTATGGGCAGGTGAACAGAGCTCTGGTGGTGCAGTGCCTAAGACATTTGACTGTTAACCAGAAAGCTGGTGGTTCAAACCCACCAGCCACTCCTCAGAATGAAGATTGGGCAATCTACTTCCATA
>NW_006921588.1:2434256-2442805 GCF_000298275.1 Orycteropus afer afer | reverse complement strand
TATATATGCTATAAAAATGTCCATATATGCAATAGAGTGAACAAGGGGCAAAGTTATAACCAAATATTAGAGGGAGTCACTGTGCCTGCAGGTTCAGGACCATGGCTGCAGGCAACATCAAGCTCAATTGGCATAACATAGTACACAAAAACATTGTTCTACATCCTACTTTGGTGAGTAGCAACTGGAGTCATAAAAGCTTGCGAGAGTGGCCATCTGTGATGCAACTATTGGCTTCTCCTCATCAGGAGTCTCCTTGTCAGGAGCAAAGAAGAGTGATAACAATCAGACACATGGAAACAATTAGTTCAAAGGACTAATGGACCATAGGAAGCTCAGCCTACATGACCCTGAGACCAGAAGAACTAGATGGTACTTGGCTACTACTGGCATCCACTAGGAAAGGAAACAAATTGGAGATCCAGGATAAAGTGGGAGACAGATGTGGAACAAAATTCAAGACCATAAAAATAATCAGGCTTACTGGTCTGATAGAGACTGGTGAAACCCCCAAAACTATGAACACTAGTCACCCTGTGTCCTGGAGTTGAGCTCACTCCCGTGGCTTTATCTTCAGCCAAATGATAGACAGGCCTATGAGGTGAAAAATTACACCAGAGAGGTACACTTCTTAGAACAATCAATCATGGGAGATCTGAATGGCAGCATTTGCACAGGAAGGAAACTCAGATGGTAGGACTGCATAGGAAAGAAGGACACGGGAAAAGTAACCATAGGGAGGAAGCGGGAAGAGGTTTATTACATTGTGGGGACTGCAATCAATGTCACAAAAAGAAACACGTATGAACTGTGGAATGGAAAACAAAGTTGCTCTTTAAACTTTCACCCAAATCACAATAAAAATTAAAAAAGAAAGAAAGGGATCAATCAATAATCATTTGAAGATCTGGATTCTTAAAAATGCTAAATCTCAAACAGCATATAACTTGTTACTTTTAAGCAAGAGATCACACATCTATAACTCAATAGTCCTTCAGTAAAATGACATTTTATTTTGGTAGCTATTTCTTTGAAACAAGTATTTTTCTAACTTTCATCATTTTCTAACAGCACCATTTTAATGAGTGCTACTGCACACATTCCCAATAGATGCTTTGTGGTTGAAAAAAAAAAAAAGGCATTCCTTTTCTTAACTGATGTTAGTGAAGTTTTTAACCAACTATTTTTCAAAAATGAGAATTTGAAATGTGAATAGAAATACATGGAATGTATCAGAAAATGTCTGTAATCAGAGGTGTTAAAAAGATGATTTGTCACAGCAATCTTAAAAAAGTCCAGTGCCTCTCAAAACTGTCAATACATTTATTTAAAAAAAAATCATAAACTATACATAATACTAGAATTTATTCCAGAGGCCCATAATCAACTCAAGTATGTTGTTATTGCATGCCTTTGAGTTGATTGAGATTTATAGTGATTGTATATGACAGAGTAGGGTTTCCTAGACTGTGATTTTTACAGACTTGAAGCACTAACTGATGAAGATCAAAGAACAAAGCTGTAGTTTTCAGCACGGATTATATCCCAACATAAAGGAAAGAAAAATCTTTACAACTGGACCAATTCGTAACATCATAAATGGAGAAAATGTTGAATTGTCATTTTACTTGGATCCACAATCAATGGCCATGGAAGCAGCAGCCAAGAAATCAAATGTATTGCATTGGGCAAATCTGCTGCAAAAGACTTCTTTAAAATATTAAAAAGCAAAAATGTCACTTTGAGGACTAAGGTGTACCTGACCCAAACTGTGGTATTTCCAGTCGCCTCCTGTGTATACAAAAGCTGGACAATGAGTAAGGAAGACCAAAGAAGAACTGATACATTTTAATTATGGCAGTGGTGAAGCATATTGAATATACCCTGGACTGCCAGAAGAATAGGAGCTCTGGTGGTTTAGTGCCTAAGGCACTTGACTGCTAACCAGAAGGCTGGTGGTTCAAACCCATCAGCCACTCCTCGGAAGGAAGACTGGGCGATCTACTTTCCTAGAGATACCACCTCAGAAACCCTAGGAGTCGACTGGATGGCAGTGAGTTTGTTTTTTTTGTTGTTGTTGTTAGAAGAATAAACAAATATTTCTGGGAAGAAATATAGCCAGAAAGTGCCATAGAAGCAAGAATGGTGAGATTTCATCTTATCTACTTTGGAGGGACCAGTCCATGGAAAAGTACATCATGCTTGGTGAAGTAGAGGGTCAGTGATAATCAGGAAGACTCTCAATAAGATGGATTGACACAGTGGTTGCAACAATGGACTCTAACATAGCAATGATCAGGTAGTGTTTCGTTCTGTTGTACATAGGATCGCTATGAGTCAGAAGCAACTTGACCACATGTGACAACGATAACAACAATTTTTACAGACACAGATCTCCAGGCCTTTGCTCCTATGGAGCCACTGGGTGGGTTCAAACTGTCGATATTTCAGTTAGCAGCCAAGCTCCTAACTATTGCTCCACCAAGGCTCTTGACTTCAAGTATAAGTAGACAGACTGCAAATGTATTTCACATCAAACTAGTGTATATCATATGTGTGCATATAAATTTTCCATAAGAAAATTTAAAATACTAGTAATAGATTAAGAACTAAGTAGAAGTGACCAATTCTTGAAATATTTGTGTATGTGTGTGTGAGGGGGATTATAACTTATTTGAAGAATGCCAAATATTTGAATAGAATTCAAGAAAAAGATACAAAAAGAAGGCTGAGTGAAATTTGGGTATTTTCTTGGTTTATATTGGTGAAACAAAACAAAACAAAAAATTAGAATAAAATTAATCTACTAGAGAATAGCTTCTTTGATTTCTTTATGATTTACTCCTTGAAGTTTATGAACATTTTTCTCAACTTTCTAAGTTCCCCAACAATGTTCTAATCAAAATGGAGAGTTTTACACCAAGAATTTTAGACAAGATGCCATTTCATAACAGATGAATGTGCCCATGGATATGTTTGATCCTCTTCAATTGACTTCCTAGGGCAACTGCCAGCTTTTGAACATGCTTTCTTATTTCTAACAGTCAACTACTTTGCAGTAAAAATTTCAGGACTGACATAACTACTCCACCAGAATAGCTTTGAAAGAATCAAAGTTTTAACAACAGAAAATTGCTTTGTCTTTAAGGGCTATATACAAGTTGTAGGAAAACAAAACACTTTTCTTCTTTCTCCAACTTCAAATACCCTCACAGCTTGTGTTCGGCAATGTGTCTATCTGATGAGATGCACAGTAAACAGTGAAGAGATACTTGTTGAGTTTAATTATGTAGGTTTTTTCTGAAACTTAGAGCCTATTCAGCACACCTAAGTAAGAAGGCTGTTTTCAGCTATAAAAAATTATAACAATTTACTACCTGAAAGAAAGAAATATCCCTGAAGACTGGGTTTCTATGTAAAGCAGATTTAAAATGCTTATAAAGTAAATCTGATCTAGACCTGAGCTATTTAGATATGAAAACTCTTTATGTTTATTTCCATTTTTGCTTCCCATGTGGTTTTCATGAGCCTTTATCCTCATGACTATGGTCAGAATATATTTCAAATACACCTTTTTCAAAAATACCAATGTTTATTTTCATATATTTTATCAGGATTATTTAGGTAATATGCAAACATATTCTGTGATAACATAACTTCTAAACTGGTGAAATATCTGTACCTTTTTCCAGACATAATAACTATGTGAGCCCTTTGTGAACATTATTTCTCAGCATTGGCTTCTAGAGCAGATGTTAGCAAACTTTTTCTGTAAAGAGCCAGACAGTAAACATTTGAGGCTTTCTGGACCAAGAAGCAAAATCAAGAACATTATGCAGATAATTCTAAGACAAGGGAACAAAAAATTTCCACAATGTTTTTATTGATAAAATTAAAAATATAATAATAAAAACTGAGCACAACTTTGTGCAGTACAGGCCTACTAGTGAGAGAAACAGAGTTTTTCTTTGGAATGATAACATTCTGCTTAACTGAGAATCCAAGGTGATACTTCTTATCATTAAAATCAATTGCAAATGTTTTTCTGTCAGTGAGGGTCTCTAATGGGATTTCACCTCTGAAAATATCTTTTCACCCAGATTTTAAAACAAACAAAATAGTTGCTGTTGAATTCATGACTCATGGAGACCCCATGGGTAACAGACTAGAATTGTGCTCAATAGGGCCGAATACTGGAGTCAGTGCACGAGCTGCTGTTGTTAGGTGCCGTCAAGTCGTCTCTGACTATAGTGACCCTATGCACACCAGAACGAAACTCTGCCCAGTCCCATGCCAGCTCTGCAACCTCTGCTGTGCTTGGGCCCATCGCTGCTGCCACTGCGTCAATCCATCTCATGAAGGGCCTTCCCTTCGGTCAACCCTCCACCTTACCAAGCATGACATCCTTCTCCAAGGAAAGGTCCCTTCTGATAGCATGACCAAAGTAAGTGAGATGAAGTCTGGCCATTCTCACTTCCAATGAGCATTCTGGCTGCACCTCGTCCAGGACAGATTTGTTCGTCCTTTTAGCAGTCCATGGTACTTATTGTACTTTCAGCATTCTTGGCCAGCACCACAACTCAAAAGCATCAATTCTTCTTCAGTCTTCCTTATTCGTTGTCCCTCTCTCATATGCATATGAGGCAATTGAAAATATCATGGCCTGTGTCAGGCATGCCCTACTCCTCAAGGAGACATCTTTGCCCTTCAGCACTTGGAAGAGGTCTTTTGCAGCTGACTTGCCCGGTGCTATATGTCGTCTGATGTCCTGACTGCTGCTTCCATGAGCAGATTATTTTAATTTGAGCATGTTCACTATAGAAATCAGTTAGATTCATTTCTTAATGTTTGCCTTTTAGTGTGTCATTATATTGCAGATTAATGACTTCCAGTTGGAGGTTTGGTGGAAGCTGCTCAATCACATAGTTATTCTTTTGTACATGCGCTGAGGTCTACAAAATGCTGCTGGAAAAGTAGTTTCAGTGTAAAAATAGATCCACTAGAAGTCTGTGGGAACAGATATCTCACTTCTTGTTTTAACTTTTTACAGAATGAGGCATATATAAGTAGCTTAATATTATTTGTGATTCAAATGTTAGTTATCGTCGAAATGACTTTACAGCAGTAAAGTTTCACATATAAGTTCTATCTGTCTTGTGATTTTAGGCTAAGTTTAAGTAACATTATAAAGTCTGCAACAAAAGCTAATTTCTAAAACTAATCACAGTGGCTGAGTATCAGACTTGAAAAAAAAAAAAAAAAAAAAACTCACTGCCGTGGAGTCGGACCCAACTCCTAGTGACTCCTCCTTGGATTTCCGAGGCGGCATCACTAGGGTACATTGCCTAATCTTCCAGGAGTGGCCGATGGGTTTGACCCACAAGCCTTCTGGTTAGCAATCAAATACCTCAGGCACTACGCCACCAGAGGCTATATAGTTTATGTAAGAAAGCTCTGGTGGCACAGCGATTAAAACATATATTTGGCTGCTTGATCAAAAGTTGGCAGTTCAAACCCACCACCCACTCTGTGGAAGAAAAACAAGCCACTCTGCTGTAGAGATTTACAGCCTTGGGAACCTTATAGGGAAGTTCTACTCAGTCCTTTAGGGTCACTATGAGTCAGGATTGACTCAATGACATGGTTTTGTCTTTTATACTTCATTGATCCCTATTCTCGAGGATACTAAAGACAATTGTTTAAATGGTCTTACAGTAAATATATATTGTTTTTATTTTCCTTGAGCAAGGTACAGAGAACTGTTATAATGTCCATTCTTTGATGGATTTATTCAATAAGCATTTGTCAAAGATCTACCATGTTACCTTTAGGGTCACTATGAGTCAGGATTGACTCAATGACATGGTTTTGTCTTTTATACTTCGTTGATCCCTATTCTAGAGGATACTAAAGACAATTGTTCAAATGATCTTACAGTAAATATATATTGCTTTTATTTTCCTTGAGCAAGGTACAGAGAACTATTGTAATGTCCATTCTTTGATGGATTTATTCAATAAGCATTTGTCAAAGATCTACCATGTTACCTGAACTATACTAGGTATGAAAAGATCTCTTGTAGCTTAGTGGTTAAGGCATCTGACTGCTAACTAAAAGGTCAGTGGTCTGAACCCACCAGCCTCTCCGTGGGAGAAACACGAGGCATTCTGTTTCTGTAAAGATTTACAACCTTGGCAATCCTATGGGACAATTCTCCTCTGTTCTACAGGGTCACTATGAATCAAGATCGACTCAAGGGCAGTGGGTTTTGGTGGGTACTAGGTTTCAGGGAAAAAAAAGTACAGAAACAAACCAATAGGTAATTCGAATAGAAGATAATATAATTTAAAAAATGTGAAATTATACTACAGAAGCAAAGCAGATTAATTTTTATTAATTTTGATTTGTCAGATACCATTGTTTGAAAATGAATTTCAGATGAGAAGATACTTGGCCTGGGCCATTATGCAGATCTCTCATAACTTAGGGAGCTCTGGTAGCATAGTGCCTAAGGCAATTGACTGCTAACCAGAAGGCTGATGGTTCAAACCCACCAGCCACTCCTCGGAAGGAAGGTTGGGCAATCTACTTCTGTAGTGATACTGCCTCGGAAACCCAAGGTGGGGTCACTATGAGTTGGGTCTGACTCGATGGCACATAACAACAACAACAGGAACTCCTTGGACAGAAAAGCCAGAAAAGGAAATTCTGGAAAAGGAGACCTCTCTACATATAAAGGCATGGCTACATGAAAATGTCATTCTGTGACCAGAGAAATCAGAGCCAGTGGAAGGCAAAGTAGAAGATGGGGAAGGAGGTAGAAGAAGGGATGTGGCTGGAGGGGGAATGTTCTGGTTACCTAGTGCTGCTCTGACAAGAATATACCACAAATGGGATGGCCTTAACAAACAGGAGTCTATTCTCTTACATTTCAGGAGGCTAGAAGTCCGAGTTCAAAGTGAAAGTCCAAGTTCTATGTGAAAGTCCCTTGACCTTGGGCTTCAGCTCTGTCTCTTGCTCCCAGCCCTCTGAAGCTAGAGACATCTCTTCACTCAGGCAGCTACCAGCTGCTGAGGCTAACAACCCCAAGGTCGACAAATAAAATGGCACAGTCTCAATGTTACCAAACCACACAGCAAGCCATTAATTCAAGTCCATTGAAAGTCCCAAGGTCGGCAGAGCATGGCAGGCTGCTGAACAACACCACAGCTACATACAGGGTCCAAACGTGCCATAGGCTAGAGACCATTCCCAAGGCTTCTGCTTATATACAGGAAGCTGACCACATCCCAAAGGCAGCTACTCAGCTGCTTGTGGTAGATTCCACCATGGAGTTGATTGCCAGTCTCATCATGGGGAAAAACTACCACCAGCTGCCCAGCCGCTCAACCAGGTCCAGCCAAGTTGACACACAAATTTAACTACCACAGGGAATATATGGATAGATAGGAATAGAATGGACACAGAGGCTTCTCAAGTTTTACTGTACAAATAAGATATATAGAGAATCTTGTTAAAATGAAGATTCTGATTCAGCTGGGCAAGAATGTTACCTGCCATTCTATATTTCAAACAAGATGTCAGGCGATATAGATGCTGCTGGCCTGGGGACCACACTTGAGCAGCAAGATTCTGTATTACACTTACACTTCATCCAGTAGTGAATTAGAGGCTGTTGACATTTTTAAGCAGAGAAGGAACACAAGCAAAATTTAGAATTACAAAAATAAAGCTGTAGCTCTATGGAGTATGGACTGTATGGAGAAAAAATGAAGAAATGCTGAGAATCTAAAGCAAACAGTGATAATGATGATTTAATATTTGAAAAATATTCAACTGGAAAATATGCAAATTGTGCTGATTGGCTGGATAGGAAAAGTAAAGTAGAAATATCTATGTTTCCTGAAAAATATTCACCATATGGCTATGTCCCACTACCCCCAAACCCCTCTGCTTTCTATTGAAAAATGCAAAAACAGAATTTGATTTTCTCAGTGCTAAAATGTATATATTTAATACATTCCAACAGGAAATATACAAATGTTTTGGCATATAATAGCTAACCTCCACTCTGCTAAAACTGATGTCAGAGGAATTTAGACTCTGCCAATGGAGAAGTTTTATTTTAAGGTTCCAGAAAATATTCAGATGATAAGTTATGCACAATTTCTTTTCTTAAGACTAAGACTTTTTTTTTTTTTTTTTGGGATTGGCTTAGTTCTAACAAAGGACTGCATGACTTTTGAAGCTGTTTAAAGTACAGTGGATGGTACTGCCTCACGGTTTCTGTGATTATCAAGAAGCAATAAAACAGACTGCATGAAATCAAGTTTGTTTATGATATTAATTGCATACATCTGCTTGGTCCAGAGACTAGTTCAGTACAGAATGAGATCAGAAGGTTATCTTTAGAGAATAATTATGCATATATCTTCATATAAAGAATACTTTTAATTATATATATATATGTTGTTGTTGTTGTTATGTGCCGTCGAGTCGGTCCCGACTCATAGCGACCCCTCCTTGGGTTTCCGAGGCAGTATCACTAC
>NW_006921588.1:2424874-2433606 GCF_000298275.1 Orycteropus afer afer | reverse complement strand
AGGGATATCTTTCATTTTAATGGGTTAAACTGGGGCACACAGCTTCAGTTCTGAACTTTACAGCTGTCTTGCATTTGTTGTCATTAGGTGCCATGTTGGTTCATCATGCAATAGATAAAGCTATTTATCTATTTTGCAAGTGAATATTAAAACAGCTTCCCCACTATACCCAATGGGAGACAAATGAATAAGCCACCACATCTCTCCACTCTAAAATCATATTAAGAAGAAAATTACTTTTCAACCTTTGGCAAGTTACTTGTAGTTCACTCTTGAAGTGCTAATAGCTGCTGTTTTGTAGTTCCTCTGAAGTGATTTTCCTCTTCAGTGTATTTACTGAGGGGATGTTCGTGATGTTTGGCAGCATCTGTATTTCACGTTTAGTTTATCCTGTGCTTGACTTCTTATGTGATGCACTAATTTGATTTCCTCTTATTTGTTTTGCTAAATAAATTTTCATTTTTTTCTAGAGTCAAAAATGGAGGTAATTTCTCTAGGTTACAAAAACACTTAAAATTGAGGAAATCACTGTAAGTCAACAACACTTATTAAATCTTGACAGTTGGAAACATGATTTGTAAAGTGTACAAGGAATTGGTTTTCATAATGTAGACTATAGTGTCAGGCAAAGATTATATAATGAATTCAGATGAGCAGTACTGAGAGGACCACTAGGAGATGTATTATATGTACAATAAGCAAAATAGTAATTTACCATTGACCTTGGCTACCTTGGCACTGATTTTCTACCATATCACAACAAAGGAATTCTTAATGTAAGGTTTTGACATCTGTATCAATTTCTCTTCTCAACTAAAACTTATTTTCTTAAAATCAATATTCTTGTTTATAAACTAGTTCTCTGAGTTATTACAAATCATGATGATGTTTTGAACAAGCAAGTGGTCCACAAGAATGTTAATGGATTTTCCTACTTGGAAAAAAAATGGCACAGAGAGCTGCCTTTTATTCAATATTGAATTGGTTCATTTGTAGACTAATTTAATTTTGATTCAGCGGGATTATGAGAAATAAGAAAATGTTTGAATCTTCAACTCACTCCTTTCTGTTGTGACATTTTGTTCTTTCATTCCATCATCTCCAGTAGTTTGCCAACTGGCAGTGACAGGAGTGTGAAACTACTGCAAATTGTTACTTCAGCAGTACTCTGCCTGCCAAGAACTGATCAGCTGCTCCTCGAAATGCACTTTTCACTCTTTCCTAACTGAAGCGGTCTGAGTCTGCAGAGCTGCGGGGTAATAAATCGCGTCCAGCAGCATTTGAATTTAATCACCTGACTTTCCTCACTTTAAGATAAACATGCATGAATGCAATCATTGTGAAAATGAATGCCTAGTCTGCAAATCGGAGGGTAGGGGGCATAGGACCATGGGGGTGAGCATTCATGCTCTTTCCTATTCATGGCTTCATTTGAGCTGATAGATCCATTGCTCTCTCCTCTCCTCTGCCTCAGCAGTTACAAACTACATCACCTTTCCTTAACCTGAGAATGTAGTCAAGCTTTTCCCAATAGAAGACATAGTAATGGGTCTCTGTGGGTCACCTGACAAAGGGCTGGCAGAAGTGATGGATGCTCCCTTGTTTCTTCTGTGGATCTGGATGCTTTGTACCATCTCTGGGTCAAATCAGGACTCCTGAGAATATCTGGATCCCCTAATCAGGACCCCTGAGAGTATCTGGATCCCTGTACCATTGTGAAACTGCCAGGATCTTCTGGATGGATAAGGTCAGCAAGTGTTTCAAATTTATGTCACCAACCTCAGAGAAACAGGCTGTGCACATATAAAAATTTTCAGATGACAGAAAACACAAATAAAAAGCTAGAAAATGGGTTTCTTGGCTGACACCTGGCAAAAGCAGTCTAAACATGTAAGGACAAAAGAGTAATTCATATTGATCACAAAACTGAGAGGAAACATGGATATAGTCTTCCAGTTTTTCAAAGTTTGCCAGAAGTCAAGGATGCTTTTCCCCCATAATCTGGCCTTGCTGTGGAGCTATTTTGCCTCCTGTGTGTGTGTGTGTGTGTGTGTGTGTGTATACACCAAACTCACTGCCGTGGAGCCGGACCCAATTCATAGTGAACCCTCCTTGGGTTTCTGAGGCGGTATCACTACAGAACTAGATTGCCCAACCTTCCTTCTGAGGAGTGGCTGGTGGGTTTGAACCCTCAGCCTTCTGGTTAGCAGTCAAATAAATGCCTTAGGCCGTATACCACCAGAGCTCCTTGCCTCTTATATAGTAAACTAGAAACCAAACCCATTGCCCTTAAGTTGAATACAACTCACCAAGACCCCATGTGTTAAAGAGTAGAACTGCTGCATAGGATCTTGGCTATAATCTTTACAGAAGCAGTTCATCAGGACTTTTTTTCCTTGGAGTCACTGGTTGGGTTAGAAAGGCCAATCTTTAGGTTAGTAGTCAAGTGCAAACTGATTGTTCCACGCAGGCTCTTATCTATTATAGACATACAACTTTTTCTTCCCCATTAGCTAGTAGAGTCTTCTATTCTTTAAAGAGCTTTCTCATGAGTAACTGTCTCAGCTATTATGACTAAACTTTCCATTAAAGAGACATTCATTGATTGGGACTCATACAATTAAAGATCAATTACTATTCCCTATCCCAAACATTATCACTGGTATAAAATATATGATAAGGATTGTTGGGCTGGCACAGGACAGGGCAGTGTTTCATTCTGCTGTACACAGGGTTGCTATGACTTGGAGCCAAATGGCAACACCTAAAAACAGCAATAAAAAAAAAAAAAAATACAAACTCACTGCCATTGAGTCAGTTCCGACTCATAGCGACCCTTCCTTGGGTTTCCAAGGCAGTATCTGTATGGAAGTAAATTGCCCAGTCTTCCTTCCAAGGAGTGGTTGGTGGGTTTGAACTGCCAGCCTTCTGATTAGCAGTCTTCTGGTTAGCCTTAGACACTATGCCACCAGAGCTCCTAAAATGAATGAATAATAATGATGTAGAATAATTCACACTCACATATATTTCTTTTGGAAGGAAAGGCATTTGGAAAACCAGAGTCCCTCAATGGTTTGTGAGATTTCCCTCTTTGTTTCAATATAAGTGAATATTATTGCAAACTGGAAGTCAGATCTTAAAAGACATGCTCCAAAGAGGAAATAGGCAAAGAAGTGATAAAAATAAAATTATTCTCAAGCTATTATATAATGAAAGTTCATATCACTTAAAACCCAAAACCAAATTCACAGCTGTCGAGTTGGATCTGACTCACAGAGACCCCTCCTTGGGTTTTCGAGGTGGTGTCTCTACGGAAGTAGATTGTCCAATCTTCCTTCAGAGGAGTGGCTGGTGGATTTGAACCTCCAGCCTTCTAGTTAGCAGTCAAATGCTTTAGGCACTATGCTACCAGAGCTCCCTCATATCATTTAGCACAACTTTAATAAAAGTATCCTTCTTTAAAACTTCTTTAAACAAAAGTTACAGAAATATAACGCTCTTCTATTATAAGCAATACTATATTGTACTAGGTGTTTCCACTTGGACATCATTTTAAAGGATTAATTCTTTAAAGTCAGCAAGAATATTCCAAACCTTAAAGTATGCTAAATTGTTAATTTCATTTAAATGCAGGCAAAAATGAAGGGTTTTAGAGAGAGTATTTTAATAAAAATTTGTTTTAAAAAATATAATAAGCATGAGTATATAAAAAAAAATCCAGAAGGAAATAAAGAAGTCAGTCAATTTCCTCAAGTATTTAAAAAAGCAGCAATACTCTTCCTCAAACAAAAGAGAGGTATTTGTAAATTCAGTGATTAAAATAATGCATAATATATATTTCTAGGTTCTGAAACATCTTGTTACCTTTTCTCGGTACATTATGTTGAATATTATTTTATACACAAGATAGATCCTTAATATGCTGTGCTAATTAATGAAGTGATGGGGAAAAGTACAATCTGAATAATTTACCATTTCTTTTCCATGGAAATGTTCCAAATTGCAAACACATTTGCCAAGTCTATATGGTGACAAGCTGGGTAACAAAGAAAAGTCTTATAAATTATTCAGATTTCTCAAATTCATTAAAATATTTTTATAAATATTTTGTATGATATATTTCAGGAAAAAAAAAAAAGATGATTTTCATAAGAACAATAAAAAGTAACAACTAAGACTGCCAGGCCAACACTAAAGATATGGATTGCTTTTTTCAGGTTTTATGACACAGTTTGATGCACTCTAGATACTGCTTTGTATTTACATTTGGGATGAAGGAAGAAACACATGCCACTAGAGGGAAGAGAAAAGAACTAAGGCTTAATGAATTATTTCCTAGTTTGCCACAATGATTGTTGTGCTGTCTCCTCAAAGTCAGGTTAGGTAAACAGGCTTGGAGAGCCTGGGCAACTTTCCCAACATAGTAAGTAACAGGAACTAGGATCAAAACCCAGCCTGGTTAGATTCCAAAACTTGTTCTCTTTCACTATGTAGAGCTATCTCGCAATCACAAAGAAGAAGTTGCTTTGGCGGCTTTAAAAGGATGTCCTCATTCATTTATTTTATTTTTTTTTTTTTGCATTTATTTATTCATGTTTATAACTTAAGAGTCCATTATTGCTTTGGGTTTTCGCATTTTGTTGTTTTGCTAAATAATTTAGGACTACCAAGTTTAATTATGTCTCAGGTTAGAGAAGTTTTCTTACTGTGACAGCTGTAATGTTAAATACGTGAATGAGATCATTAGCTCCAAGCTACCTTTCCCTCTACCAGGCTTTCTGATAGATGAGAGCCTGCAACTCCTCCTGAAGTCAGGGGGGAGATCTAGCACTCTAATGGCATCTAGATTGCCTCTGACCGTTTCCAAGTAATTCTCTATCAGCAAGGAGAAAGAAAAATTTACCCGACCTTATTGTTCATCAAGGTATAATTTTGTAAATGCTTGCAGAAAGCTGCATATTGACTAACAATAGAGTAAATTATACAGGGTTCCTTAAGGAACATAGGCCGCCTACTTCACAGCTGTTATCTACGTGAATTCTTAACTATGTTGGAATATTTTTTCTTCTGTCTTGAAGTGCAGCCCTTCCTGCCATTTGCCTATCCCATTCTTCCCTAACTCCAAAAAGGAAAATTTACTGCAAGAGGAGAGCTTTCAAGAGATCTAGAATGCAGTTATTTTTTTTTGCTCAAACTAGACTAGAAGTTCCTATATTTATTTTGGAAACATCAGTGATTGGTTTGCAAGGAACAATTATTTGGGCCAAATGCTGAAGCACTAATGCTTAAGACATGACAAGAACAGAGTTGACTGTGTCTGAAGTCAAAAATTGGGCAACACGGAAATTTTGTAATTTTTAAGTTTCTTCTAATTAATTGAAAAGTCCAATCCTTTCAACTTAAATCTTAAATATGCTAGTCCAATCCATCTTGGACGTTTCAAGTCATAATCTCTATTTATTTGTATGCTATTGCTCCTCTTTTCGGTGACTCTAAGCTTATTTTGTTGTTATTTGCCGTCGAGTCAGATCTAACTCATAGAGACCCCTCCTTGGGTTTCCGAGGCAGTATCGCTACAGAAGTAAATTGCCCAATCTTCCTTCTGAGGAGTGGCTGGTGGGTTTGAACTGCCAGCCTTCTGGTTAGCCGTCAAGTGCCTAATAGAAACTCCTAAAACTCCCAGAAAGTTTTCTTCCCAACCAAAAATTTACATTCTTTTAATTTTAATATTTTGGTGTAATATGCATATACTCTTTGGCAACCATTCATTAAAAGTTTAGAGATATATAGGGTTGGCTGTTTTGTGCCACTTATTAGCACAAAGTTACACAATTCTAATGTGCTAACTAGTGATATGATTCCTATTTGCCATTACAACTTTAGATTTCAGATAACTGTAATTTCCAGTCTTTTATATAAATCTAGCACCTCACTGATCAAACTAAAGTCCAAATAATTGCATTGGTCACAGTTTTTTTTTTTATTTACCATTATAGATAAAGCCTATTTTCATATGGCTAAATATGTTATTTTCACTCAAGGTCTATACATATATTTGTTTTCATTTTATCCCAAATTTAAATCTCTCAATTTTAAAAGTATCTAAGAAATTATATATATAAAATAATAACTGAGGATTAGAATCATATAATAATATTCTTAGTGTTTTACTTAGATTAATGATAAATGAAATATTCTAACAAATTACACTAACCTTCAAATTTAACTTTCAATGTTACCTAATATAGGCATGCCTGAATTGGTCCTTCTTTATAAATTCCTGCACAATCAGATATGATATTTTGGAAGAGGAAAAGATATGCTAAAAATGAATACTTGAATTTACAGATAGAAAATTGACTTCAGAACAAGTTAACTGTTGCCTTCTTATCTTAAACAAAGTAGACAAACAGCATAGATTTTAATTTCTGCACAACTCACTTTTAATAAGGAAAAAAAGTGTCAGGGTAGTCAGCATTATTAAGGCTGCACATTTTTTAATATGCCAGAAGCTTATCAGGTACAATATGTTAATTTTTTCCTAATAGCGTAATGAAGTCTGAAGCTTTCATAGAGATGCGACTCTGATAATGGGCCTGTTTAAAACAACATTAAGAAAACCTTGATTATGGGTTGCTCAGCAGCTTCCAAATGCTAAAAGAGAAAGCAATTTCTTCAGAGGAGTTTGTTGCTCACAGAAAATACGTTTTCATTGCAAATGCTACAAGCAGCACATTTCAGCATCCCCAAGAGGCAGTGAACTCTCTAGCGTGTGTCCAGACAATGCATTCTGAGTGATTTGTGTACCTGGTATATATTGCCATGGTATATCTTTCAGTAGCCACACATTTCCTTTGAGACGTTCCTGGGTGAGCCTTATAGGAACATGAGCTCAGGCTGACCTTAACATGTCCTCGCCCCAAACCCACTGCCATTGAGGCAATTCCAGCTCACAATGACCCCCATTTCTGAGTTGGTAAATCTTTACGGAAGTAGATTGCCCAGTCTTGCTTCCACTGTCCTGGCCCAGGGGATCCTATATCAGGTATTTTAGTTGTGGGACCATTGTATATTTCTGTATACCTACATGTGCCAAAGGCTCAAAAAAAAAAAAAAAAAACTTGTAGGATACTAGGAATATCATGCAGGTCTTAGAATTGATTCCTTGAGAGTTCCCCAACAATATATTCTTTTCATATAAAGAAAAGATGTCATTTTGAGGACTAAGGTCTACCTGATTCATGGTATTTTCGATAGCCTCATATGCATGTGAAAGCCGGACAATGAATAAGGAAGACCAAAGAAGAATTAGCGCCTTTGAATTTCAGTGTTGAAGAAGAATATTGAATATACAATAGACTGCTAGAAGAAACATATGTCTTGTTAAAAGTACAGCCACAATGCTCTTTAGAAGCGAGACTAGCAAGGCTTTGCCTCACGTAACTTAAGACATGTTATCAGAAGTGACCAGTCCTTGGAGAAGGCCATCACGCTTGGTAAAGTAGAGGGTCTGTGAAAAGGAAGAAGATCCACAATAAGATGGATTGACATAGTGGCTGCAACAATGGGCTCAAGTATGACAATGATCGTGAGGATGGCACAAGACTGGCTCAGGTTTCATCCTGTTACAAACAAAGTTACTAGCAGTCAGAATTCATTTAGCAACATAACATATTCTTTTCACTTCAATTTTTACTTGTTTTTTTAAGGCATATCCACCAATTCTCTCATTAGAAGGTAGCACTAATCATTTTGAAAATGTTAACCCAGTGGCTAATTTATAAAAGAAAAAGTAAAATATCAGCATATTAAAAATACATACATAAAGAAATGATAGTATCTTCAGAACAATGCATTCTCGCCATGACAGTATGCATGAGGCATTAAAAAAAAAAAAAGAAAGAAACATTTAATACTTTACCTCATGTCACCTGACAAATACCTCATTCAGTGGAAGAAGTTTGAAGAATCCACATTTGTTCTTACTGTTCAATTTTAAGATGCGTACAGATTTCAGAAATGTTAAATTATGAAAACAGTGTATTAAATTATGAAAACATATGTATTAAAAAATACGTATGTTGTTTATGGCTATGGAGTTGCTTGTAGAGCTCCAGAATTATCCAGTCTGAGAACTGGACCTTAATGTGTACAACCATGGGGGTGTAAGCCTTTTTATATGCTTATAGGAATAGCTGGAAAGATTGAGAAACACCACAATGTATAATTTGTATTATGCACACAGTAATTTTAGTCATGCAATTATTTGTCATACCTATAGTCGTTATTTTAAAAATTATTTAGTTTGTATTTGTTTCCATACCTTTTCTTTAAAAAGTTACTAATATTAAAACATTACATTTGATGCTAACATATTTCACATTGAGCCTAACTTACCTGCAATTGCATGATTTTTCCTAAGAATGTAACAAACAGGTAACAAAATGTGATTTAGATTGCACTGTGATTTGTAATCTTAAAAATGTAAAATTTATACTTTTCTTTTTCTTCTTCTTTTTATTATTTTGAGTTTCTGTATTAATAATCTTAATTTGTCCAGAAAGAGGGAAAAATATTAACACTGTTAAAAAATTATGTATGAAATAAAAATTTAAATTCCATAAAATTTAAATTGTTGTTATGTGCCGTCGAGTCGGCCCCGACTCATAGCGACCCCTCCTTGGGTTTCCGAGGCAGTATCACTACGGAAGTAGGATTGTCCAACCTTCCTT
>NW_006921588.1:2373563-2424574 GCF_000298275.1 Orycteropus afer afer | reverse complement strand
TTTTTTTTAAATAATACCTAGGAATAAACTAATTAAACTTAGTAGTTCATGACCTATTAATTCAGCAGTTATTATAATTCATCTTTAATTGGATTCATCATCATCTTCTTCATCTTACTGCCATTGAGTAAATTCGACTCATAGCGACCTCTCCTTGTGTTTCTGAGGCGGTATCTCTAAGGAAGTAGATTGCTCCATCTTCCTTCTGAGGAGTGGCTGGTAGGTTTGAACTGCCAGCCTTCTGATTAGTAGTCAAATGCCTTAGGCACTATGCCACCAGAGCTCCTTTAATTGGATTAGGAGCTTGGTAGCATAGTGCCTAAGATACTTGACTGCTAACCAGAAGGCTGATGGTTCAAGCCCATCAGCCACTCCTCGGAAGGAAGGTTGGGCAATCTACTTCCGTAGTGATACTGCCTCGGAAACCCAAGGAGGGCTTGCTATGAGCCGGATCCGACTCGACGGCACATAACAACAACGTACATAATTGCAATTAAATGACTATCTGAATCACAAAAGGTAAAATGCAAGTCATTTTTCACTTAAAGACTTAGATATGAGTTATGTTAAGATAGGACATATATTTCCTCCTGAGGTTAAGTGCAAAGTCTTTTCTTCTGTTTTCATAAAGTCAGTCCACTTATCTCACAATTTTTTTTTTATGATTCAAAAACTCCTCAAGTCAATAAACATACTCTCCAAAGACATGGTATCATTTTTTAATAATTTTCAAATTAAACCAGTGCTTACCCATATGGAAGTATAGGTTAAAATAATAATTTTCTTATATTAATTATGCAATATTTTCACTTAAATTGTGTGTGTGGTGGTGTTATTGACAGGGGAGGAAAAAAAAGATTGAAAACCCTTATGGTCAAGCCATAAGCAGACTTTATCATTCATTGATCATTCTTTGTCAATCTCTAGTTCTCTCTCTCTCTCTCACACACACACACACACACACATATTTATTGTCATTTTTGACAACTAAGTTATTTAAATTAATATTTTCCTATTTCCAGTTAGAAATAAGTCATTCAAAGATGAACAATCAACTTTAAGCTTATCCACAAAAAACTATATTCAAAAAAGAAATACATTACTTCACTATGCTCAAATAATTTGGAAGCAACACTCTTGATTCTCTATTTAGGCACTTTGAAATTAACTATATTATTTGAGAAAATTGTAGAAGGAAAAGGGAAATAGAAAGAATGCCTAGAAGAAATAATGAAGCAAATTGCTACAGGGTATTCAGTTTATTCAACAAATATTTGTAAGAAGGGAGAAGTTTTGCTTAATGAAGATACATGATAAGTTCAAGATCACATATTATACAAAATAGTATATGCACAATACTGTATTACCACTAACCAAAAACATCAGGTTACAGATAAATGAATAAACAAGCAAGAAGATCAGGTCAGGGTCAGTGAATAAGAATATATCCTACACCAAGGATAGAGTTAGCTAAAGATAATCTTACATATGCACTTGTGCTATAAAATCAGCCACACACATCACAGAAGCAACAGAAGACAGAGTTGAAGTAACCTCCCAGAGACAATCATACATCTTAAGAGAAAGAATCACCAGGTCTGCCAACTCAAGACCATAGTCTTGGGGGTCACCCAGCTCAACTGGCATAACATAGTACCTAAAAATTTTGTTCCACAACCTACTTTGATGAGTAGCGACTAGGGTCTTAAAAGTTTCGAGCAGCCATCTAAGATGCAACTCTTGGTCTCCTCTCATCTGAAGCAAAGTAGAGTGTAGAAAATCACAGGCATCTGGAAACAATTAGTCCAAGGATATGATGGATCCCAAGACCAGAAGAACTAGATGGTGCCTGGCTACCATTCCCAACCACTTGGAAAGGAATCAAACCTGGAGATCCTGGATAGAGTGGAAGGAAAAATGTGGAACAAAATTCAAAAACACAAAATGACCAGAATTACTGGTTGGAAAGTCTGGTGGAACCCCCAAGACTATGGGCCCGGGTTACCTTTCGGGCCTAGAATTAGACTCACTCCCATGGATTGGCTCTCAGCCCAGCAGTAGAAAGACCTACATGCAAAATACCTACACCAGGGCGATTCACCCACCTACTCTAGGGAGATGTCCTGAAGTGACTCCATTTTGTAACTAGTTTTGTAATGTCCAGCTATGGCTGACAATATCTTGCTAAAAGTCCATTTTATGTGGCTGAAGTAACTATCCCATCTTGTCCCCACTCCCGGTGAGTTAGGGGGTGCCCCTTTTGTCTTTTTCTTCTCTCCCCTCCTAGGTACACAAAGCAGCTAAATCACCCCTCAAAGAATGCCTGTGCTAGAGTACGTACTCTGGGGTGGTTATCAGAACTAGCTCCATCACCCCTCAATGGAGGCCTGTGCTAGAGCACGTACTCTGGGGTGACCTGTGCTAGAGCACGTACTTTAAGGTGGTTATCAAAACTAACTCCCTTCCCCCTTGATGAGTGTCTGTGCTAAAGCACGTACACCAAGTCCTTGGCACGGCAGCTTCTGCTTCTGTATTATCGCTTGCTTGCCTGCTTTTTAAAGCCCACCTAAAGTCAGGCCGTTACTGCAGCATAGGAGTGCGCTTCAGCTCCCTGCAGTTGGCTAGCCTAAATAAATCTCTTTTACCCAGAAGTGGACATTATAGCTCTGGTAGCATAGTGGCTAAAGCACTTGACTGCTAACCAGAAGCCTGGTGGTTCAAACCCACCAGCCTCTCCTTGGAAGGAAGGTTGGGCAATCCTACTTCTGTAGTGATACTGCCTCGGAAACCCAAGGAGGGGTCGCTATGAGTCGGGGCCGACTCGACGGCACATAACAACAACAATTATTTTAAATTGAACCCTTAACACCTCTCTCAGAGCAATTGGCTGTGGGGAACCAGAGGAACAGCATTCACATAGAGGGAAAGCTGGACAGACAGAAGCACATAGTTAAGAAGGGCGCAAGTAGAGTGCAGTCACAGGCACGTGAGGGGATGGGAGTTTGTGATGGTCGGGGATGGAAATGGGGGCGTGAAATCGAATGTACACAAACTGTTGAACGTAAAACAAATTTTGCTCTGTAAATGTGCACCCAAAGCACAATAATTTGTTTTTAAATTTATATTGTACAAAATAGTATGTAATCAGGGATGTAAAATATGTTATATGGGTGTTCACTGGAGACAGAGAGAGGAGAAAAGATGACATCTAAACAAATTACACAGAAAATGATTCATGGAAGTGGGGTGCCCAGAGATGTGAAGTGAAGGATTTTCACTGGTTAAAATCTGTTGCCATCAAGTTAATTTCAACTCATAGTGACCTCACAGGTGTCATAACAAAACTGGGCTTCGCAGGGTTTTCAATGTCTGATTTTTTGAAATAGATCATCACCAGGCTTATCTCCTGAAATGCCTCTGGCTGGCTTCAAATTTCCAAGCTTTTGGTTAGCAGCCAAGTATGTGAACTGTTTGCACCACCCAAGGACTCTCTTCAGTGAAGGCAAACAGCACATCAAGAGGAAGAAGAGTATTAACAAAGGTCTAGAGGCAGGAAAGTCCAGGAGATGCTACCTAGTCCCATTGACTTGGAGTGTCATGTACAAAGAAGGGTGTCATGAAAAAAAAGTCTAGAAAGACAGGTTGAAGTGATGTTAGAGAATACCTCAAATGCCAGTTTGAGGAGTTCAACATCAAAGAAGAATTTTCAACAAGGAAATGATATAATTAGGGCGGTGTTTTAGATCTATTCATATAGATCAAGGATGAGGAAAGTGTTGGGCTCTCGACAAGACAACAGTGGAGAGCTGCAACGAAGTTCTCAGGAGGGAGTAATCTTAAATGAGTCAGACTACAAGGTCTCCAATGTTTACATACTAATACACTGAGCCTGAAGGGTAATATATTTTTCTAACACTGGAAATTTAACATTGTTGTTATTATTAGGTACTGTTGAGTCACTTCTGACTCACAGCAAGCCTATATACAAAATAATGAAACACTACTCAGTCCTGTGCCATCCACACAACCACGGCTATGTTTGAGCCCATTGTTGCAGCTGCTGTGTCAATGTATCTCATTGAGTGGCTTTTCTTTTTCGCTGATCCTCTGCTTTACTAAGTATAATGTTCTTCTTTAGGAACTGGTTTCTCCTGATAACATGTAAAGGAAATGAGGTGAAGCTTGGCCATCCTTGCTTCTAAGGAACATTCTGACTGTACTTATTCCAAGATAAATTTGTTTGTTCTTCTGGCAGGCCATGATATATTCAATATTCTTCACCAACATCATAATTCAAAGGCATCAATTCTTCTTCAGTCTTCCTTATTAATTGTCCAGCTTTCATGCAGACAAGGCAATTGAAAATACCATAGATTGGCTCCAAAAACCAAACCAAACTCACTGCCGTTGAGTCAGTCCTGTCTCATAGCGACCCCTCCTTGGGTTTCCGAGGTGGTATCACTACAGAAGTAGATTGCCCAACCTTCCTTCCGAGGAGTGGCTGGTGGGTTTGAACCACCAGCCTTCTGGTTAGCAGTCAAATGCTTTAGGCACTGTGCCACCAGAGCTCCCTGGATTGGCTTAGGCACATTAAATTTATCTTACAGGTGTCACAATATGTATTTTGAGATGTTACTATGTCTTAAATATAGAAGTCTCCATGCTCAAAAGAAACTTTTGTTTTGTTTTGTTTCAAAGAGTGGAACATTCTACTGCGTAGTAAGGAGATGGTACATCTGCTTAGGAAACTGAAATTATTAGAGAACATCGGAGCCAATATAAATGGCTATGGGAATGTCTTAGTCTGGAATCTGTAGAGAAGCAAAAGTAGTGATATAGATATAGATATAGATGCTATAGATAGATACAGATATATATATAGATATAGATGATATAGATAACAGATTAGATATAGATATATAGAAATAAATATATATAGAGAGAGATGATATATATATAGAGAGAGATGATATAGATATAGACAGAGAGAGATTATATAGATACATTTATATATATATAGATTAGATATAGATATAGATATAGATATGGATATAGATATAGGTACAGATAGAAACTTATCTCCAGACCATGTAGTTGTAGAGGCTGGCAAGTCCCAAGTCTGTGGATGAAATGTCAAGCTGCAGGTTTCTGCTGACTCAGGTGACCAATTTAAGACCTAAAGGCAGTATAGTAGACTGATGGCTCCTGAGGCTGATGAATCCAAGATCAGCATATAAACAAGCAGATTGTTGGCTCACAGGCTGTGAAGGCAATAATCTCAAGATCATCAGGCAACAGAGTAGGCCACTAGTTCAAGTCTGGAAACTGGAAATGATGAGGGGCCAAATGCAGAAGCAAAACGCCAGAGGTCCTTCTCAAAGCTCTTCCATGTATAGTGGAAGCAGGCCACACCCGGAAGGCAACTCCCCGTCAACTGACTAGCTGCTCACAGCAGATTCCACCAGGGAGGTGTTTACATCACATCCAATCTCATAATGGAATAACTACCTCACAACTACCAAGCCACTCAAAACCATGGCCCAGCCAAGTTGACACACACCCTTGACTACTACAAGGAGAATACACTGCATTGTTTCTCTGTCAGAAGGTACAGATGATGCTTTACAGTAATGGTCCTCAGACATTAGTGGGCATGAGAATTACCTCAAAGGCTTGTTAAAACACAGACTGCTGACACCCAATCTCAGAATTTCTGATCCTGTATGTCTGGGCTGAAGATCTGAATTCATCACATGAGTAGAAAAGAGATCATTTATGGGACATTTCAACAACATAGGCATTTATTAGGATTCCCTGGGCAGTGCAGTTAACGTGCTGAACTACTAACAGAAAGGAAGGAAATTCAAGTCCACCCAGAGGCACTTCAGAAGAAAGCCCTGACAACCTAATTCTGAAAATTCAACCACTGAAAACCTTAGGGAGCACAGTTCTGCTCTCACACATGTGGGTTGCCATGAGTTGGGATTAACACACTGGCAGATAGTTTGGCCTTTACTAGAAAGTTACAGAGTAAAGATGTCTCTTTGAAAAACTAAGGTGCCCCTAATCCAAGCCATGGTGTTTTCAACTGCTTCATATGCCTTTGAAAGCTGGACAATGTATAAGGAAGACCAAAGAGTTGATGCTTTGAGTTGTGGTATTGGGAAAGAATGCTAAAAGTGCCATGAACTGCTAAAAGAACTAACAAATCTGTCCTGGAGGAAGTGCAGCCGGGATGCTCCTTAGAAGCAAGAATGGACAGACTTCATCTCATCTACTTTGGTCATGTTGTCAGAAGGCACCATTCCCTGGAGAAGGATATCACGCTTGGTAAAGTGGAGGGTCAGTGGCAAAGGGGAAGGCCTTCAATGAGATGGATTGACACAGTGGCTGCAGCAATGGGCTCAGGTAGAGCAAGGACTGTGAGGCTGGCATAGGACTGGGCAGTGTTTCATTCTGCTGTGCACAGGGTCACTATGAGTGGGAGCTGACTAGATGGCATCTAAGAACAACAAGGACAGAAAGCCCTTTTTCCTAATAGGGAGCATCTGAGAAAATGTTGTTATATTGCCAAAACAGAATTCCTCAGGTGGGATATGAGAATCAAGGGGGTTTCTTTTCCTGATTTAATTTTTGGTCAGCAAAGATAAGCTTATTCCTAAAACTGAATAAACTTTCAGAGAAAGCATGCATGACATTTTTGTATCCAAGAAAAGACTACTAAAGTATACCTTAGGTTTTAGGAAATTATATTGGAAAACAATTTGAGAAGCAACAGCTAGCATAGTCCCTCAGGGGTTCTAAGGCCAGAAATTTTAAAGGAGGTTGGAGAGTAAAAATTGAAAATCTGATAATACAATCACAAATGATACTGATGAGAAAAATAAAGAATCGGTATCCAAGGAAACCAGCGTGGTTGCTCAGGGCTCTCTTTCTGATGAGCTCGGATTTAAATGAAACATGTACAAATATGAAGGGATGAATACAACCAAGGATGAATAAAAAAGAGAAGCACCTATCTTTAAGAACAGGACCAAGAGAGCTGATATAATATGATGCTTCTTACTGATATTAAAGACACTAAAGTGGTGTTTGTTTGTTTTAACATGTATACAATGTGTGTGTGTTTGTCTGTGTGTGTGTGATATTACTACTAAAGTCAGAGTAAAAAAGATTTTTTAAATGAGGATATGATCATTACTTGTGAAGAATCATTGTTAAGGATTGTGTCCCATCAAAATATGTGTTATAAATCCAAGCCCCTATAAATGTGGATGGGAGATCTGGTGGCATAGTGCCTAAGGTATGTGACTGCTAACCAGAAGACTGGTGGTTCAAACCCACCAGCCACTCCTTGGAAGGAAAGTTGGGCAATCTACTTCCCTAGTGATACCTCCTCAGAAACCTAAAGAAGGTCGCTATGATTTGGACCCGAATGGACGGTAGTGAGTTTGATTTGGTTTTGGTTCTAAATGTGGATAAGGAGCCCTGGTTAAGAGCTCACTTGCTAACTGAAAAGTTGGTGGTTCAAATTCACCAGTGGCTCCACAGAAGAAAGTATACACACACACACACACACACACACACATATACATGTGTGGATATAATTCCCTCTGGGAATAAGATTAGATTTTCATTGTCATACTGATTAGGCTATATTGGTGTAGGGTGTGTTTTAAGCCAATTACCTATGAGACATAAAAAAGCAGAAAAGGCACAAAAAAAAAAACAAATGGAAGGGAAATTACATAGCACATGAATATCACCAAGAAATCGAGGGAAACACAGAATCCATAAAGATGTTTACCTGCATTTTATTCACTATGCAAAGGCATTTGACTGTGTGATCATAACAAATTATGGATAGCATTGCAAAGAATGGAAATTTCAGAACACTTAATTGTGCTCATGTGGAATCTGTGCATATACCAAGAGGCAGTTGTTCAAACAGAACAAGGAGACACTGCATAGTATAAAATCAGGAAAGGTATATGTCAGGGTTGTATCCTTTCACCATATTTGTTCAAACTGTATGTTGAGTAAATAATCCAAGAAGCTTAACCATATGAAGAACAGAGCATCAGAATTGGAGGAAGACTCATTAACAACCTGCAATATGCAGATGACACAGCCTTCCTTGATGAAAGTGAAGATGACTTGAAGGACTTACTGGTGAAGATCAAAGACTACAGTACAGCCTACACTATGAATTACACCTCAACATAAAGAAAACAAAAATCCTCACAACTGGACCAATAAGCAATATCATGATAGAGAAAAGATGGAAGTTGTCAAAGATTTCATTTTATTTGGTTCCACAATCAATGAGCCTGGAAGCAATAGTTAAGAAATCAAATGATATATCGCACTGGGAAAATATACTGTAAAAGACCTCTTTCAAGTGTTAAAAAGCAAAAATGTCACTTTGAAGAGTAAAATGTGCCTGACTTGAGCCATAATATTTTCAATTACCTGATATGCATGTGAAAGATGGATAATGAATAAGGAAGACTGAAGAAGAATTGATGCCTTTGAATTATGGTGCTGGTGAAGAATATTGAATGTATCATGGACTGCCAAAAGAACAAACAAATCTGTCTTGGAAGAAACACACCCAGAGTGCTCCTTAGAAGTGAGGATGGAGGGACTTCATCTCACATACTTTGGACATGTTATCATGAGGGACCAGTCCCTGGAGGAGGGTATCATACTCGGTGAAAAAGGGTCAGAGAAAAAGCAGAAGACCCTCAGTGAGATGGGTAGCTTGACACAGTAGCTATAACAGTGGGTTCAAGCATATCAATGATTGTGAGGATGGCACAAGACCAGACAGTGTTTCATTCTGTTATACAAAGGGTCACTATGAATTGAAATTAACTGGATGACACCTATCAACAATCAAAGCACGAAGAAAAGCCACATGCAAGGGAAGATATATACCATATGAATATCACCAAGAAACTGAACGAGACAGAGAATACCCAAAAGATGTTTACCTGTATTTTATTGACTATGCAAAGGCACTTGACACCATGGATCATAACAAATTATGGATATCATTGCAAAGAATGGGAATTACAGAATACTTAATTATGCTCATGCAGAACCTGTACATAGACCAATAAACTGTTGTTCAAACAGAATAAAGAGATACTACATGGGAGCTCTGGTAGCGTAGTGCCTAAGGCACTTGACTGCTAACCAGAAGGCTGGTGGTTCAAACCCACCAGCCACTCCTTGGAAGGAAGATGGGGCAACCTACTTCTGTAGTGATACTGCCTCAGAAACCCAAGGAATCGGGTCCAACTCGATGGCACATAACAACAACAACAACAACACATGGTATGAAGAAGAGTATGTGTCAGGGTTGTATCCTTTCACTGTACTTATTCAATCTGTATGCTGAACAAATAATCCAAGAAGCTGGACTATATGAAGAAGAATGAGACATCAGGATTAGAGGAAGACTCATTAATAACCTGCAATATGAAGACAACACAACTTTGCTTGCTGCAAGTGCAGATGACTTGATGCACTTACTGATGAACAGGTAACTTTCCTGTTTGCTTCTGCTCCATTCTATTCAACATTTTTATCAATGTCTTAGCTAGGAAACTAAATGGTATCCATATCAAATATATAGTTGACTCAAAGCTGGGAAAACTGACTACTCTCTTTAAAGCTAGGAGCAGGATTTGAAATGATCTTAATAGGGTAATGGAATGAGACAGAGCCAACACAATAGCACTGTGCCACCAGAGCTTCCAAATGAGAAACCCCAGATTGATACTGCAATAGTAATTATGCAGGTTGGAGATAAAAGATATTTTCTTGGCAGTAGTTTGTCTGACAAGGACTTGAAAGATTTAGTCAACTATAAACTTTACGGAGATAACATATGTTATCAGATAACATACATATAATAAGAACTTGCAGGGTCTGGCAGACATAGGCAAACACTAAATAACTATTTGTTGTTCACTGTGAGCCAACCACATGATTTGACTGCTAAGTTTTAGGCTGAATTGTAGGGCTGTGTTGTCTGCATCCTGGACTGGTCAGATCATTCATAGAACATTTAGTTCCATTCTAGCTCCACATTGAAAGAAGGAAATCGACAAAATAAGTGATATTTAACAGGAGGATAACCTGAATATTGTTATAGTAGAAACATGAAAGAAAGTGGTGGTAGAGAGGTTTACCATGAGACTATAATGCCTAAGGAAAACCCTTTCTCAATATTTGAAGAGTTATTTTGTGGAAGACGGAAATTATTTAATGTTTAAATTTCATAGCACTGATCTAGGAACAAGGTGAAAAGAAAATAATATTTCATTTGAAAACAAGAAAAAAATTTCTGATCATTTCAATTATCCAACAAGGATATGTCACTTGTTTGGAGCAAGTGTCCAGTGGAGTAAAAGAAGTAGAATGCATTCCTAAATTGGGTAGAAAGCTGATGTTAATGGATCCTGGGGTTTCTGCCAAGACACTTCAATAAATATTTATTGGACATTTATTATGTGGAAGGCAACCATCTCTTTTTTTCAGGGATACAAAAGTGAATGGGATAAAGACTTTATCCTATATCCTGTGATCTTGCAATGGGGCTGAGGTGTATATGATTTACAGATATAAGATATAATTTACAGATTTACAGATTTACAGATATAAGATGTAAGAGCCATATAGTGTTCTGGGAGTCGAGAAAGGAAAGACTTAGCTATATAAAACTTCATTATTGAACTGAGTCATAAGGATGTTTAAGATTTTTACCAGATATGATTGGTGAAGTGAAGAGCTCCTAAACAATTACAGGAACATAGGAAAATTGTAACAAAAACACCAAGCTGATAGAGAAGCTCAACAGAAAGTTGTTTGGTTTTGTTAGAGCATAATGATAAAAGAGAAGCAATCAAAAGTATGTTCAAGAGCCTTGCAAGCTATGCACTGCCTTCTGTAGGCAGGAAGGAGCCATAGTACATTTTGAAGTATGGAATTAGCATGATTAGATTTAAGTTTTAGGAAGATTATCCTGGCATAAGTGGGTATGTTTCATAAAGAGGAACAACTGGAAAGAAAGTGGCCAGTAGAGGCAACTATGGCTATTTGTGTTTATTGAATATCTTCTACATTTTAGAATCCTGACCAAGATCCTTTCTGTGTAACATGCCCATTACTCTCCAGGATTATATGAGCAAATATAACAGAAAAGGTTGTACAGAATGAAGTATACTGTGATCATATAAGCCAGAAACACATCCGTACTTTCAAGGAATTAACTCTTTCATTTATTTTATTATTATTATTATTTTTTACTTTTATTGACTTATTTTTTTACTTTTATTTTATTTTTTTTAGGAATGAAGTTTTGCCAGGAAATAAATGAAAACAATCCACTAGAACACTTAGGAAAGATTCTCTTTGGGGAGTTAAAGGAGGAATGGGAGTTTCTCTCACGCTTTCATGATACATGTGATAAAAACGAGATCTTATATGAGAATGTGGTTTATGAATTCTAAGCATATGTAAGTGTTCTATATCATGTGGTTGTTACAGAGCCTTACACAGACCGAAAGCTCAGCCTCTTCTGGAATTAATGAGCCCTTCACCTGGCATACCAAGATAACTCAAGCAAATTCTTTCTCTTTGCAGTGTACCAAACACGGGTGTATATATTTTACAGCACTGAACATAGAATTGTTTGTTGTTTTTCCCCTTATTCTAAAGTCATGAGGAAATGGATGTATATTCATTTGTATTACATAGGACACTGGTGTAGTTGGAAATAAAATTCCATCTGAAGATTGGCATACAAAGAGAGAAATAATTAGTAAATTCTGTTTACACTTCTATTGTTAATCACAAATAGTTTATGATGATAATAACATACCTGGTCTGGAATACAAGTATTAGTAGAAAAGGTGTATGATATCTTCATCTAGGATCAGGGCCCTTAGGAAAGGCAGATTTTCATCTGGACACTAAAGATGTTACCATTTCTTAAAAGCTACCTCTAATATGCACAATGGATTGCTTTAGGTTCAATAAACCCACAACCGAGGAAATAGTATAAGATTCCAAACAACAAATTTCCAAACTGATCAGTGTTTTAGTCTAGTCATTAAGGATGACATTTCATGAAGACCTGTAACAAAATTACAAAATACTTACTCTTTAAATATTTTATATTATTTGCCTGTACTTAAAAATCAAGGGATTATGCACAAAAATCTAGATGCCAGCTTCCCTTGCTTGGAAAATCAGAATATCTAGCATATGTGGATATAAATTCCTGCAAGATAAAATTAGAGAAATTAACTCGCTGCTGCTCATTTAGACAAGGCATGCTTTATACCAGTCTCTCTATCAGCCCCTATTACTCCTCTACTTAATTTACTTTTTAAAAAACACCCACATGGAACCTCTAGGTGGTACAAATGGTTAAGTGCTCAGCTAACCGAAAGGTTGGCTTTGTCAAAGAGCTGCACTTGGCATCCACCCAGAGGTGCCTCAGAAGACATGCCTGGCAATGTCCTTCCAGAAGGTCCCAGTCATGAAACCGTATGAAGCACAGCTTTACTCTGAAACACATGAGAGTGCCATGACTTGAAGCAATGCAACAGCAACTGTTTTTCTGTTTGGGGGTTATGGTTCAATTGTTTGCCTGATCTCCCTGGGTTCTGCAGGTAAAGAAGTTTCTTTTATTTTGAATTAGCAGCAAAGCTAGGCATTTGAAAGCTGTTCTAATTCCACCCTGAAGAAGTGGCCTCTTGCTCTGTACTATCCTAATTTTCACACACTTCTTTCTGGTGTATGTGGACTGTTACCTACGCTTTGATTTATTTTGTTCCTATTAAAAAGTACACAAAGTAAGAAAAACCAGCCTTCCATTTTCAGAAAATTTATTTATTTATTTATGCAAAACCACTGAAGAAAATTAAATTCATCAGCAAGTAACTACATTTGTATTTGATTTGCTGTGGACTTCAATGAAAAAATCTGCCTAATTTACATATATTGCAATTCAGTATTTATTCTTTTTTTTTTCTTAATATCACGGGTGGCTAGACATCACATATAAATAAGCTTTTACCTTGCATCAGTTGAACTTCAAGAAAAATTAATTACATTCATCATTTCCTGAATTCTTTCTTTCTGTAATTTAAGTAACCCCATGACAACCACACATTTTCACTAGTTTTTCAGTAGTAGAGGAACCTTCCTACAGCAGTCTGTGCATTTATCAAGTGGTTTCTTTAAAGGCTATAAGATCCATGCTATCTTTTTAGTGGTATTCTTTAATAACCTTCTTTCATTTAGAATTGCAGATCACAATTCTCTTTTTACTTCATAATGTCCTGTTCTTTGTTAGGCTAATCTATATTCCATTTAAATATGTATTTGCTATGTGTTTACAAAAGTAGTTACATTCAAAACTAACAATTCAAGTATTATCAAGTCATTTTTCAACCTCACTTGATATCAAAGCACTTACAAAATCATAAATCTTATCTGGTAAGAAAATGTACAACTCCTATTTTTGGGGGAATTTTAATGATAAGAAAATGGTTGCATTTATTAATGTTCAAGTCCGGTAAGTAGAAATCTCCTTTACAAGGGCTCACAGTGCCCCCCAAATTGTTACCATCTCCATTACACACCACATTTTCTGATTATTTTTACTAAATGTCACTGGGGAATATTTTTCTCATCCCTTTTCTATTTTTTGGAAAGGGTCAGTATGAAAAACTATTTTATCCTAACTGATATTAGAGAATTGGTAAGTGGATTTTTCTAATGCTCTTAAAAGTTTGATTTCACACTTTTCTGATCTCTAGTTGCATTCCTTCTTCTATTTGCCCTGAGAATCTTACTTTCCTCTTGTCCAGTAATGGTGGAGCAAAGGTGGAAGCCTCTTTTAGCTCTTTTAGATTACCTATCTCTACTCTAACAATAATTTTACTGAATTGCTTTCTGTATTTTTAACTTGATTCTGTCCTTTGTTTTGTGGACAACCATAAAACTGGCTGAATTAGTGCATGTGTGTGTGTGTGCACATGAGTGTGTGTGTGAGAGTGTTTAAAGGTCTGTGTGATAGTAAGTACTCTGAAACTTGTTCCACAGTAAGAGAAAAAAAGCATAGCAAAATGTTAAACAACTTATTTAAATGTAATAAGAACAAATGCAGAATTGTTTTGCTTTTATTCATTCCTTTATGTTGCCTTAGTCAAAGAGAAAATAATATTTCTGTACATGCTGAGAACAGGTGGTTTAACATACATAGCTTCCCTATAAAACAGCATATTCATTTGTGGGATCATTTCTAACTTGATTTTGTGATGTTAATTCTTCTGATAGAATTATTTAAGTACTTAAAGGACAAATAATGACTAATATTAATTTAAGATTTGGGAGTTTTTTGGACTTACAAAATATAAATTAGACAGGTTTTTAATGTATTTGATTAATTGTGATGAGGTTGAAACACATGGATATTATTTTCTAAAATCCTCTTCCCTTTTTGGGGAAAATTAGACAAAGATTTTTTAACAGGACAAATCTTATTTTGTAAGGATGGAAAGGGACATATTGTAGAGTTCTAGCCATAGTATAAAGACTTCTGGTGCTATAGTGGGAGCTCTGGCAGTGCAGTGCCTAAGGCATTTGACTGCTAACCAGAAGGCTGGTGGTTCAAACCCACCAGCTGCTCCTCAGAAGGAAGACTGGACAATCTACTTCTGTGGAGATACTGATTCAGAAACCTAAGGGGTCACTATCAGTCAAATTGACTTGATGGCAGAAAGTTTGGTTTGGGTTTTGGTGGTATAGTAGTTAAGGCTTTTGGCTGCTAACCAGAAGATTGTTGGTTCAAACCCACCAGTAGCTCCATGGAAGAAAGATGAGGCAGTCTGCTTCCATAAAGATTTAAAGCCTTGAAAACCCAGTGGGGGTCACTATGACTCTGAACTGACTTCATGACAATGTGTTTGAGTATTTTTGACCATAGTATAGAGTACCTAGGTGGTCTAAATGGTTAACTAGTTGGTTGCTAACCAAAAGTTTGGCAGTTCAAGTCCACTCAGAGATGTGTTGGAAGAAAACCCTGGTGATCTATGTCTGAAAGATAACAGTCACTTGAAACAAACAAACCAAACCAAACCTATGGAACACAATTCTATTTTGAAATGCATGGGGTTATCACAAGTCAGAATTGACTTCATGGCAATCATTTTGTTTGTTTGTTTGTCATAGTATAAGGAATAAAAGCTTCAGATCATTCAAGAATTTTGCTTATTTGTTTGCTTATTTTGAGCATTAACTCTGTATTTTAATTTTGAGCCACTTTTATTATTATTATTATTATTATTATTATTATTAAGGAGCTCTAGTGGCATAGGGAGCCGTGGTGGCATAGTGCCTAAGGCATTTGACTGCTAACCAGAAAGCTGGCAGTTCAAACCCTCTAGATACTCCTTGGAAAGAAGATTGGGCAATCTACTTCCATAGTGATACCGCTTCAGAAGCCCAAGGGAGGGTCGTAATGAGTTGGATCCAACTCGACTGCAGTGAGTTTGTTTGTTTATTTTTGGTGGCATAGTGCCTAAGGTATTTGACTGCTAATCAGAAGGTTGGCAGTTCAAACCCACCAGCCACTTCTCAGAAGGAATATGGGGCAATCTACATACTTTAAGATTTACCACCTCAGAAATCCAATGGAGGTCACTATGAGTTGGAATTAACTTGATGGCAGTGAGTCTGGAGTTTATTTATTTGTTAGAAAATAATATATTTATACTACTAATTTTGTATTCTATAAATTCTAAATTGCATTCTATAAAATTCTATCTAATGAATGGCATCTATGATCATTTTATATGCAAAACAACAACAATAACTGTTGCTATTAAGTTGATTCTGACTCAGGGTGACCCTGTGTATGTCAAGGTAGAACTGCTACATAGCCTTTTCAATGGCTGTGACCTTACAATTCGCAATTTACAGGCCTTTCTTTCACAGCAATGCTGGACTGGATTTGAACCTCCAACCTTTTGGTCAGAAGCTGAGCTCAAGGTGTTTGTGCCACCCAGGGATCTATTATTTTATATATGAACCTTTAGATAGATCAGCATTTCTTTTTGTTTTTAAAATGTTAAACCAAAAAAAGAAGAGAATAGAGAAGACTATGGTAAGACATGGGAGCTCTGGTAGCATAGTGGCTAAGACACTTGCCTGCTAACCAGAGGGCTGGCGGTTCAAACCCACCAGCCACTCCTCGGAAGGAAGGTTGGGCAATCCTACTTCCGTAGTGATACTGCCTCGGAAACCCAAGGAGGGGTCGCTATGAGTCGGGTTTGACTCGACGGCACATAACAACAACAACATGGTAAGACATAGTACCAATTTTTTAAGTTAATTTTTATTTCAAAGAAGAGATTCCTTTGTATAGAAACTTGCCAATAGCATTTTTAAATGTTTTTATTATGCTATGAATCAGAGATATTTGAATTAGTATGAATGCAACATTTTAAAAGTAGTACCTCTACTATCTGATGAAAAAGATAAAACACTGAACTTAAATCACCTCCTAGGGATACCTCTTCTGTATGATTGAAAACAAGTAAGTAAATGTCTGTATGGCTAGAGTCATAGATTCTAGAACAGATTGATGCCTTACCCACTTAGCAGATATAGAATCTTGGGAAAGTTAAACTTCTCTGCTCCAGTTTGCACCTATGTATTTTAAGGTTGTTTCAGTGATTAGATGTTTCATTTTAGCTATAGAACTTAGAATAGGGAGTATTATGTAGTAAGCACCATATAAATGGGTTCCCATTATGTCAACTGTGGCACTTCTAGAAGCCAGGGTCCTTTTGAAGAAAGAAGGAGAGAAAAACTGAATACCAACAGTGGGGTTTTCATTACAAATGAAAATGTTAGCATTTGGGAGACATACAATGCATTTACTTCTGTATTTACTATCACAAAGTACCTAGGAAAATGCACTCATGAAGGCATTGCATCAAAGTAAGACCATAGAGAATCTTCAGAAACACATTAAATATTATACAAGATAAAATGACAAATACTGTTATAGTTCAATGTACTATCCCTATGGTAACTGTAAGAAATTTAAAAATCTTTCTAACCAGAAAAAACAAACAAAAAATAACATTATCAGAATAATTGTTCTCAAAAGAAGACTACTTTCAAATAAAAATAATGTTGAAAACTAAGAGAGAGAAGCCCTAGCTTTGGTTTCTAGAGAGTTCTTTTGACATTTGATATATTTTGGATATTGGACTAGATTACAACACGAAGGGGGTGCATGTGGAGGGAACAAGGGATTTGATAACCAGAAAAGAATTAATGGCCTGAAAAATATTTTAATTAATTTTCCACACTGACTTTCCTTAAGTGATAATTATTTTAGATTTTTGTAGTCTAATGACAGCATTTCCCCTAAAGCCCAATTTGCAAGCTCTTTCCCCGAGTGTCTGCTTAGTCATCAGCTTAGTCATGTGGACGGCTACATTTCTGATTCATTGAGAGAATGTGAAAATCCTATTTTCTTAATTTGTAAGCTTTATACAGACCCATAAAGACAGCCTATAATTTATGTGAGTATATGTATGTGTAAATTATTTTCCAATTGCACATTTTCTAACAACTCTTTCAAATTAAGAAAGAAAGAAAGAAACCTCACAATAAACTGTACTTAAAAATACTAGCTAGCAAAACATGCATGCAAGTACAAATGGCCACGTTATTGGCTTGATGACTAACCATGAGGTCATTTTCACCATTATGAGCTGGTGAAAGCTAAAAAATGTTGGACCACTATGAAGCTGAATGAGAATTTTTTATTTGGAAAGTTCAAAGAAAGAAGTAAAATTATAATAAAGAAAACATAAGCATGTCAGTTTTCATTTTCAAGACCTCATAGGCAATTTGTATTTTTAACCAGAGTAGCATATTAAGAGGTGTTGTTAGAATGCTTTGTATACTTGGTGTATACAAAGATCACAAGTGAAGTCCGCTATAGGCTGCTGCTTTTGTGGAGCACCTTTCATTTATAAAATAGCTTTTAACATTTCTTTTTCCAAAATTCTTGGCATCGATAGTCAGAGAAAAAAGAAGGAACTCGTGTAGATTATTTAAAAAATATGTTGTTGTTGTTGTTATGTGCCGTTGAGTCAAACCCGACTCATAGCTACCCCTCCTTGGGTTTCCGAGGCAGTATCACTACGAGCTCTGGTAGCATAGTGCCTAAGGCACTTGACTGCTAACCAGAAGGCTGGCGGTTCAAACCCTCTAGCCACTCCTCGGAAGGAAGGCTGGGCAATCTACTTTCGTAGTGATACTGCCTCGGAAACCCAAGGAGGGGTCGCTATGAGTCGGGCCGACTCCAAGGCACATAACAACAACAACAACAACAGTACCTAATAGGTAGGAGCTCTGGTGGTGTAGTGCCTAAGGCATTTGACTGCTAATCAGAAGGCTGGTGGTTCAAACCCACCAGCCACTCCTCAGAAGGAAGATTGGGCAATCTACTTCCATGGAGATTCTGCCTCAGAAACCCAAGGAGTCACCACTATGAGTCCAATAGACTTGACAGCAATGAGTTTGGTTTGGTTTGGTGAGTACTTAATAGTTAAGTATACACTACATTACCAAGGGTATACACATGTTCAGAGTTCCCTGAGTGGCGTAAATGTTTAACATACTCAGTGTTAACCTAAAGGCTAGAGGTTCAAGTCCAACCAGAGGCACCTTGAAAAAAGGCCTGGGGATCCATTAACAAAAATCAGTAATTGAAAACCCTGTGGAGCACAGTTGTCTGACACACATGTGGTCACCATGAGTCAGGATTGACTTGATGGCACCTGTAATTTTAATACATATTCAGGTATTTGGTGTGGGCTAGAAGTTGCACACTGCATTTTAACAATTGGTTAATGCAGTTCAGTTATCTTCCTTCATGCTTTATTTTCAAACCACATTAAAGAGAATTAATACCTAATTGTGCTACATATTGATTCAATTTCAACAAACCTTTCCATCTAACACAACTACTTGACAGGAGTCCACTGGAAGCATTCCCCTGACTTCCAACACCACAGTCATTAATTGTTGGGTGGCTATGAATTTTGAAGCAGTAAGCAGTTTCCTTTTTTTATTTTTTTGCCTTACAACTGGTACAAATAAATAGATACAGTACTGTATTAATGCCTGTATTTATGAAACTGCTTCAGCTGTGATATACATTTTTAATATAATAAACTGACTGCATTAAGATGAAAAATTCTAAAATGAATAAACTCATAAAAATTCATCGGTAATGCCTGTTCCTCAATTAAGGAAAGTCTGTCTATCGAGCTTGGGAGAATTGCTTGTAATGAGTAGAAAGCTCAATCATGTCTCTCACAGTCACTGCAGCTAATGCTTACATTTAGGCTGCATAAAGGATGAATCTGGGCTGCATTTCAAGGACAAACTCTACTGACCTGTCTGCTCTTTTCATGAGTAGCACTGTGTTGGTTTGCTCATCCAGAAAATACCTGATTTTTAAGATCCTATTACTATTTTATCTGGAAAAGCAACAATGCTGCTTGTCCAAATATAACATGCATTCTGAAGAGAAGGTGCTAGATCCAAAAGGTTTCACACTTTCCATTCTGATATGAATGTCACAGAGGGGAAAGCAAGGTCATCAGAAATTATAATCATACACTTGATCGACAGTCCATGGGAGGCTGGAGATTTCGGTTCCCCTAGGTTTCTATTTCTTTGCCTTGTCCTTCTTTCTACACCTGACATGTTACAGAATTCTGACAATTGAAGAACATCTCTGGGGTCCTTATTACTCAGGCTGTGATCTCCTTGACTATCCAGAGCTGTGTGGTAATTCTAGGACTATCAGAAGCCAGTTATTTAGAAGACAGTTTACTCTTTATTAATATTGAAGAATGCTACAGTGAATGATCTGAGGAAGTTCAAGTGGCCAAAGAACACATTTTATATTTGTTTCATTCCAAGGCATTACTTAGTAAAAGTATGGTGCATAATTAATTTGGCCAGCAAGAGAGTGTAGATTACACAAAGCATCTGCTGACTGCCTCTGGAATAAAAACACTGCATTTGTCTAGACTTTATTTATGATTCATTTTTGGCATCACTAGTCATTACTGCTGAAAGCCAAATTATAACAGCCTCATATAACAGATTACCTCAAAAGAAGACAAATTTTGGAGCAGACGGTTTTTGAAAAATTTTAAACAAATATATTTTTAGACAATCTTTTGTGTCCAAGAGGCCCCTAAATCCCAAAGCATTTCCAGCTTTTTCAGAGTGACAAAGAAACCACAAAGAGAGGCGAGAAGGAAAAGGAGAATGGCTTCTTTCTTTCCCTATGTCCTGTGATCACAAACCACCAGGCAATTTGTGAGTACAGGTTGAGGGCTTTTAATTTTGTCTTCACATCCTGTTCACTGTTGAGGAGGTTTTGGTGGATTGGGCAGTTCCATGGTTTATGTGCAGGGCCCTGGGAGGAAGGGAGCTGAATCCCTCAGCGAAAGGCTTTTCCAAAAGCACTTGTTAGTTTGATGAGTGTGTGTTAGCATCACATCAACATTATTATTATTATTTGCAATTTAATTTGCACAAAAAGCAAGCAGCGCTCTTCTGCCTCCAAAAATATGTATGAGTGGGTGTGTACATGAGAGCAAGAGGGACAAGCATAGTGAGGGGAGAGGAAAGAGGAACTGAAGAAAAAGCTCCAATTAGGCTCCTTCCATCCTTTGAGCTTTATTTGAGCCTTTTCCACATTAAGCCAATGCTTATTAAAGGCTCTTCTGGGAGATTTTTAATATTTGAAGGAATGGAGCTTTGAACTAAGATGGGGAGAAAATATTAGATACACATATAATCTAAAAGCTGCCTTAGATGAGAAGTTCAGAGTAAGAGCCTAACGTGTGAAGTTTTCTTTCTACACTTGCACCATGCAATTGGACATAATATTGGAGTGATAGTAGTAATGGTTACACTAATATCATATTAAGAAGAATAAATAACCTTTGGTAAAATTGTAATCATACAGTGAAAAGAGGGAACATAATAAAAAGTATATTGTATACTCTCGTTTACATACTTTCATACAACTTCTTGGTGATAGGGTTAGCAATACAACTGTATTGTTGTATAGCAGTTCAATGAATGCAAAATTTTATACACCATCATAGCTAACTTTCAAGTATAATCAGTTAATATTCTTGTGAGTTTATTAAATACAACTTCTTCCTAGTGTTCACTAGCGCAGATGGTCCATTTTGACTCACAGAACAATCCCTTTCAAAGCTCTGGAAACCAATGTTTTGTTGATATACAGTACAGCAAAAGCTGTGAGGGCCACAGCGTGATGTGACTGCCCTGTTTTCCTGGTCTTGCAGGTTTTCCACCTTTGACAGAGTTCAGTCTTACCACTTCTCTATCTCTCATTTTGGTGGAAAATATTTCAGTTTTCCTTTTCTGAGAAGCTTCCACCTTATGGAGGTTCCAGCTTTTGCAGGTTTTACTGTATTTGTAGCTGATACTAATAAGTTAGATTTGTGAATTTTGAGACATACTTTATTTGCACATGATTGAAAGAATTAATGAGAGAATAAATACACTCAATAATTTTGATTTTTAAAAATCTCTTTTACTGCCTCAATGGAAACTCAGTTACCAAATCTCATCTTTAAAAAATATATAGATGAGAACAATGACATATAGTGATTGTTATTATCAACAATAAAACATAGGACTATTGGCAAAAGGATAATGAAAACTCAAGGAGCCTCAGTGTCAGTGGTACCCCTAGTAATACTGACCAGTGTGGGAGGTTTTATGGTTCCTTTGACTGAAGCTTTGATCCCAAATCTGGGAAAATACACACCTGCTCAGCCTAACACTGTCCAGTTGAAGGCTTCTTTCAATGTTTAATAATCAAACCTAAGGAACAGGAACTAAAACCATCACTGGTAGGATGTGTTTAATGTATCTCACAGTGCACAATTACAGTAACACATGGAAGAGGCATATAGGAGCCCTTACATAGTAACCCAAGTTCTGCTCTTGGTTTTGTCCTGGTTTGGGTCATTTCCCCTATAGTGTTTTATACTCAAGTTATCAAAAGTGTTCTCTGAGAATATATTCCATGGTCCAGGCAAAATACATCACCCACTCATTTCCTTTTCACAGGCATAAATACAACTCTTAAAAATTCTTATATCATCTATTTAAGAGCCCTGGTAGCATAGTACCTAAGGCACTTGACTGCTAACCAGAGGCTGGTGGCTCGAATTGACCAGCCACTCCTTGGAAGGAAGGTTAGGCAACCTACTTCTGTAGTGATATCACCTTGGAAACCCAAGGAGGGGTCGCTATGAGTCGGGTCCAACTCAACAGCACATAACAACAACAACATATCATCTATTTAACTTTTGTAACAGAAACTATAACTTCTTTTGGGAGTTATATAAGTACTATAATTTCTTATGAAACCTGTGGGGAAAAAAAAACTCACTGCCATCAAGTCATTTCTGACTCATAGTAACCCCCATTGGGTTTCCGAGGATTTCTGGCAGTAGATTGCCCAGTCTTTCTTCCACAGAGAAGTTGGTGGGCTTGAACCACTGACTTTCCACTTAGCAGTTATGTCCCTTACCCACTACGCCACCAGCATGGTAGGAGGAAAACGTCTCACCTGACAGATTTTCCTCCTCAGCTTCTTTGTCTCCATTTAAAAGTCCTGGTTACTTTGAGTTTACATTTTCTCTTTTCCTAGAAAGTTAGTGAGGAGGCACTGGTCGCACAACCTTATTTCCTTTGAGTCCTGTCCTAGAGATGATTCATCACTACATAGGTTCAGAATAGAGGTACAATGGAGAATCTTCAATTCTCTACATGATACAACTGAGTTAACCATTGAATTAATTGTTCCCTTTTAGCTTACTCCTAAACATGGACAAGGCGAAGATTTAATTTTTACCTCTTTTATTCCTACAAATCCTTAGCCCTTAAACAGGTGTGGTAATTAATGGAAAAGAATATGCAGCAGTACAAAAGGAGGGGGTACATGTTTCCAAGCAGGAAAGAGCCTAGTGTGAGTAACAGAAAGAAGACCAGTGTGACTGAAGGGAAAGAGAGAATGAAAGGGAATATGTTGTAAGATGAGATTGGAGGGCTGACAGAGAGCCACGTCAAGTAGAACTTACAGGCCATGGTAAGATGCTTGACTTTATTTGAAGTTCAATGGTAAGTCATTCAGATATTTAAATTGCAAATTAATATGATCCAATTTACTAGTTCTGAAAGTTGACTGTGCAGTAGAATAACTAGGAAGAGGTGTTTATTATTATTATTATTTAATTGTTCTCAAGTGAGGCCTGGCCATCAGCTGTTTTTATAGACTCTCTAAGTCATTCCAATGCCCTACAACATTTGAGAAGAGTTGATCTAATGATCACCATGGCTGCTGTTGTACGGAGAACTGTTTAGAAAAATAGGAACATGGAGAATTCTATTTGGGGCATGTTTATTTTGATGTATCTGAAATTCACATCTGGGAGCAAATAGGCTGACTAAAGAAATCTAGGAGGGAAATTAGGAGGCGAGTTTTTTGTTCTTTTTTAGTGAAAAATCAAGGAAGAAATCATTGAATATTGGAAATTAATTGACAAGATTAGTAGTCCTCCAGACTAACCCATTCTATATCCCATCAATTCTAATATGTACTTCTTTTTCACATTTTAACAACTCTGAAACTTAAATATCATACAATGAATGATATTTAAGACTTGAGGAACTATTTTTGTGTCTGAAATGTACAGAAAGAGCAGTGTTAGCAGAAACTGAAGAAATGAATTGTTTGTATGCACATTCTGACACCTTGGAAGTGCCCTGTCTTAGGGATCATAACGAAAATACATGGCACAGTGGGATAAAATGGATTTTCTCAATCCTGTAGAGGGTCCTTAATAATGAGACATTGAGAGAGTCTGATTTTGGGAGATCACTGAAAGGTGGCTGGAGCTGGACCACTAGCAGATATGCACCTGTCTTCCTCAGCAACTTGGGCCAGAGAGAGGGAAAAAATGGAAAATCTTCTACATGGACTAAGACTAATTGTTCAGGAATCTTGTGAGCCATGTCCTTAGGGGCTTCCAGAGCAGTTGGGAAGATGGGTTCAGGGAGGAAGAGAGCTGGAAGTCCCACAATAGCAATTAGGGGGTGGTAATCTGGAAAAACATGTGTTACCCACAAAAGAATAACGCATTCATGCATAATCAAGAACTGAGTGCACTGGGATGGCTGCCAATTTTTATCTCATGCATAACTCAGTAATCCGTACTGTATGGCTCTGAATGACACTGGTGTGACTATGAGTCACTGTGAAGAGTTGGCTCTTGTATTGTTAAATACTAAATGCAAAGCTCACATCAAGATAGGAAAATCAGCCATAGCGGCTCTTTATCCTAACTCCAGATCGCTTTCAAAGCACTAAAGCACTAGAAACAGAGATTTCTCTCCATCTTGTTTTAGGGCACTAATTTGATATCACTGGTCTTGTAATTATGTCTAATATTATGGAAGGTAGTTAAGCAAAAGAGAGACTAAGATATCATATAGTAAAAAAAATCACAGCCATCAAGTCAATTCTGATTCACAGTGACCTCAACTGGATTTCCAAGGCCATAAATCTTTATGGGAGCTGACTACCTCATCTTTTTTCTGTGGAGCAGCTGGTAGGTTTGAACCACCAACAGCTTGGTTAACAGCCAAATGCCTTAACCACTACACCACCAAAGTTCCTTCATATAGTACAAAAGGGCTACACAAAACGATTCGGTCTGCTATAAAAAAGAAAAAAAAAAAAAAAGTATGACCTCAAGGGAACAGGCTATCACATATCAAATGCAAAATTTCTTATACAGAGTTATTGGGAAGATTGCAAAGGATAATCTTATAAAAGTAGATAGTAAAACATGGAAAAACGTGGAACAAAATTCCAAAAACACAATAATGACCAGAATTATTGGTCCGATGGAGTCTGGTGAGACCCTCAATACTATGGCCCTGGAATAAAATTCACTCCCAGGGGTGGGCTCTCAGCCCAACAGTAAACAAGATGTACATGCAGACCACTCAACCCAGGGTGATGTACCCACATACTCTATGGAAATGCATCCCTTGGAGCAATCGACCATGGGGTATGAGAGGGGCAACATTCGCAGGGAGGAAATGCAGAACACAGAGGAGTGCATAACTGTGAGGGGCATAGGGGGTGTTACTGGGCAGGGAAGGGAGGAGACTGGGTTAGGGTTGGGGAAAAAAAAAAAGGAGATAGTAAAATGCCAGAATATACTAGATAGTCATTATATATACTTATTTTTAATAAAGTGAGTCTGGATTTCAAAACAACAAAGCCAAACCTATTGTCATCTTCCTCTGTATCATAATGGTCCTACAGGACAGAATAGAATTCCTCCATAGAGTTTCCAAGGTAATTTCCACCAAAACAGACTGTCTCATCTTTCTACCATGGAGCAGCTGGTGGGTTTGAACTGCCCATCTTTCAGTTAGCAGGCAGTTAGCACACTTAACTATTGTGCCATCAGGACTCTTGAGTAAAGATTACAGAATAATGAAAAGTAAAATTATTTCATCAACTCAGAATCATTTGAAACATTAATGACATCTGCTTTATTTCAAATAACAACTATCATCTGACAGTTGCAAAGAACTACATCGGAATAAGCTATAATCCATTTGAAAAGCTTATGAGACACTGAAAACTGATTTCTAACTATTATTACAAGCAAAGTCAACTATCCTCAGAGTGGACTTAATCAAAGCTTTATTTCAGTGTTTTCATTAGCATGCACCATAAGAAAGAGCTGGTCATAAGTTAAGTCTCCATCAAAAACTTAAAACTTAGAACCTTAAGCATGAAGACATTATTTAATATGGTGTGTCACTTAAAGTGGCATAGTTGATTTTAAGGAATTTCTTTAATAACATAGGGCATACACTTAAATATTTGAATTATCACTCTTTAAAATTTAAATACATTTATATAGGACAAAAGGGTAGAGCTTAAATGCAGTTACATATGTTCATATAATTTTTTATGCTAGTATTTGCAAGTTTTAAATATAAAATAATTTTTTTAACAGCATGATACAATTGAATAATGATATAATGACTTTTTTTAACAGTATGAACATAGACCCATTTGCCCAGATTATTTGGCATCCAGGTTCCCACTGCATTTTTTCCTGGTGTATATCTGTTTCATAGCTGTCAATTATTGATGCATAGCCAGTTCTCCAATGCACACTTGCTGATGCATCACCACTGCCTTCCATGCAGACTCACTGATGTGAGCAGTGATCAAATGCCAATGTCAACTTTAGTCTGCCCATAATAGACCAACAACTATTAAGCAGTCTGACCATCAAGTATTTTTCCAGCCACGTGACATGCTAATGAGAGTATTTAAAATTGATGAGCAGAAGATGGACCATAAATGATGATAGCTAATATTTGTTGATTTACTATTTGTATATTTTCCCAGGGAAGAAATCAACACCTGTGGTAGGGAAAATGCATACTATAGGCTGTCTACAGCATTTGTTTTCTGTTTTGAAAGATGCTGATCTGCCACAGATGCTGATGTACATTCTAATGCTTGAAATACTGTATACGCAAATAGGGGTGAAAGTGCTGATGCTACTCAAATATGCATGAGATGGCTGATGTCTACTCGGGAATGCACCAGAATGTTGGCACAGTTTCAATCAGTAAATAAACATAAAATAGCTTTTTCATTTTAGATACAATTTTATCAAAACAAGTTCATATTCTTTGATGGAGAGGTGAATACAAAATAGTGCTGTATCTTACCTTTGGGTTCAGAAATTAAATGCATTGTTAATTCTATTACAATTTTTTTTTTTTTTTTAATATAACTTATTGTGATTTGGGTGAAGGTTTATAGAACATATCAGTTTTCCATTCAACAATTTATACACATTTTGTTTCATGCCATTGATTGCAACCCCCACAATGTAACGTCACTCATTCCACTTCCTCCCTGTGTCTCCTGTTCCCATTCCTCATTCTTTCCTCCCTTCTGAACTTTGTCCCTGGGAAAATGCTATGCTTTCTTCCCGAATGGTTGGTTATTCTAAGGAATGCGTACTTCCCTGCCCTGATGTTATTGTTCACCTTATAGGTAGGCCTATTGTTTGGCTGAAAGTTGAGCCACCCCTCCAGCCTTGAAGGGTGTGACTCAAAGCCATAGTCTTGAGGGTTCTACCAGTTTCTATCTGACAAGTGAACCTGTTTTTTTTGTTTTTAATGATTTTGAATTTGTTCCACAATTTTTTTCTCACATTCTACCTAGGACCCTCTAATGTTATCACTTTAAGGGCCATTGGTAATGGTAGCGAGGCACCATCTAATTCTTTTGGTCTTAGGGTCATGGAGGACAAGGTTTGAGCAGTCCATTAGTCATTTGGACTAGTTGCTTCAATGTGTCTTTGATTTTCTTCCTTTTTTTGCTCCAGATTGGGAGAGAGCAATAGTTGCATCTTAGATGGTTGCTCAGAAGCTTTTAAGACCCCAGTCACTGCTCACCAAGGTAAGATGTAGAACTTTATCTCTGTGGACTATGTTATGCAAATTGACCTACATGTCCCCGAAGACTACGGTCCTGAATGCCCAAGCCCTGTGACTCTTTTCCAGGTGTTTGATTATGGCTAAGAAGTTTTCCTAACTTTGCCCCTGCATGCTCTACTATATTCATGGATATATTTGTAGCATATGTAAATACATATGTGGAAATATTTTCTGCCAAACCTACATGTATTTGTGAGTATAGTCCCATTAGCCTTCCCAGACTTGTTCAGCTTGAGCGTCTATCTAGGTATCCACCCATAGATTATTGTTACTGATATTACTGCAGGAGTGTGTATGTAACAGTATTTTCCTTTATTGTATTTAACACATGTGCTCCTCCCACTGTCTTCATTTGCCTTAATCATTTTGTGCTGATCACCTTATTGTATATTACCTTCCCTTTCACTCAGTTAATATGTGTCTACTCTCTAGTTAGTGATTCATCCTCTCTTCCACTCCAATATTTGCCTTTTGTGACTAATATACAATATTTGCCTTTTGCGATTGACTAATATCACTGAACATAATATCACTCTCCTAGCTCACCCTATTATGATGTGTTTCATAGATTCATCATTATTCTTTAATGTCATGTAGTATTACTTTGTGTGTATATTGTATGTACCATCATTTGTTTATTCATTCACCTATTGATCTGCATGTGTTTCCATCTTTTTACTACTGTGATTAGTGCTGTGATAAAGATGGGTGTACATACATCTATTCATGTCACGGCTCTTATTTCTGTAGGATATATACCTAGTAGGAGATTGCTGATCATATGGTATTTCTATTTCCAACTTTTTAAGGAAGTACCACACCTTTTTCCACAGTGATTGTACCATTTTACATTCCCACTAGCAGTATATGAAGGCTCCAGTCTCTCTATACTCTTGCCATCATGTGTTGTTTTATGCTTTTTTGAACTTTGCTATTAATACTGGGGTGTGATGACATTTCCTTGTTGTTCTGATTTACATGCCTGAAATGGTTAATAATCATGAGCATTTTCTCATGTGTTTGTTGGCTATCTGGATGTCTTCTTTGGTGAAGTGTCTGCTCACATATTCCGGCCATGTTTTAACTGGATTATGCCTTTTTGTTGTTTTTATGTGAGACATGATTGCTTTTTAAAATGGGGACCTTATTCTTTGTAGTTCCCTTGAATTCTTCTGACTAGAGGAGTGAACCACTTTAACAGAAAGGGACCTAACTGACCACTGTTACACTTCAGTATGGAGAACAAGGGCTTGGTGGTTGTGGAGTGATCCCATGCACAACAGGACCTGGCCATTGTGATCCATAGAGTTTTTATTGGCTAATCTTTGGAAGCAGATTCCCAGGCCTTTCTAGTCTATCCTAACCTGGAAGCTCTGTGTAAAAGTATCCCAACAGGCAGCAAAGGGTTGGTCAGGATCTTTCTGCAAGAGAGAGATAATTTCTGACTCAGGGTATGAATTGAGTAATTGAGGACATAATAATGTCATGAACATTACTTTCTACGTTAGCATAATAAGAATGCTTACTTAAAATTCTGACTTACATATGATTAGTGTGCACTCCTCTAATTCCACAGATCAAGAAGAGTGGAAAATTTCTATTTAGAAACTACTTTTATGTCTGTTTCTACTATGAGGACCATAGACAGAACATTGTAACAACTTTAATAGCTTTTATTGCTTTATTATTTATTTCACTTATTTGGGGACACTGGATAAAATCTCATGCCTTTTTAAAAATCCAACTTAACCGTTTGAGCCTCCATATTGCTTACAACAATTATGTTCTTTTCTTTATTGATAGTTTCGGCAGTCTCCAAAGGATTCATTCTGTTTGGACTCCACCCACACAATACAAGAGGAACATAGGTTCACCCTACGAGATTGGGGATGTTTCAGCCACCCACTGCGTGCAGCTAATCCTCAAGGCCCTTCTGCCCTTAATTATCCCTGGTCCCTGAAAAACATCGTCTTCCATTGTGACAAGTTTCTCCAACATTCAATCTTGATGATTAAGTGTCTAGATTGGGTCTTTGCCCCTGACCTCTCAGAAAGAACCCTGAGATGTTTATGCAAAAATTTCTGTATCAGTTTCCAAACTTTAAACTGGATATCAATAGTTTTTCCTAAAAAAATTGAAATTTCTCCCCATTGACTAATGTACACCACTGGGTTATAAACATTAGGTTGTGGTGTTGTACCATAAGCTTTCATTTGTTTTCAAAGTTTCCTCTTCCAACACCATGATTATAGGCACTAAAATAGTAAAAAAATAGTAGAAAGCTGGAAGGTACATTAAAAATCATCTCAATTTTGAGTTAGAGCCTATTGGAAGTGACAATTCAGTTTCATTAACTTGTTTCTCTAGCCAATCAACAGTGACTTAGGAACAGGATCTATGTGTAAAAGAGTAGGGAGTAGAATCCATGGGCTTTTCAATAAAATAAGATAGAGTGAAAACCCTCAAAGCACTTGGTTTATGTAACTAAAACTCTGAAGATCACTAAAAAAAAGATGGAGTGGAAGATTTTGTCAAGCATAGACCATTCAATGTAAGTATTAATTTGGGTTCCAAACGGGTAGGATTACTGAGTTTGGAATCTAGGATTCCAGGTCATAGCTCCTAATTAACAAGGGAGAGGGGAAGCTTATGAGTATTTATGAAATTTCTGGATTGCTTTCCCTGCTGAAATCAGTTTAAAACTATCCAAAATAGTTGGCAATGCTGTCCAGCAGCTGCCCAAGCAGCAACTGCGGCAGCTGGATCAATACAGCTATTGCTATAACAAAGAGAGCTGCCAAGACCCACGAAATGTCGAAATAAGTAGAGGTCTTTTTTTACTTACAAAAAAAAAAGACGGAAGAAGAAGAAGAATGAGGCTTAACAATTGTCAAGAATTTATCTAAGATTTTGGGTTTTTTTTTTTTGCTTGAAATACCACAGAGTTATTTGTGGTATAACTATTCTCTAGTTAGTCTAGAGACTAAAGCTGTAGTAATATAATATTATATGATTTATAGCATTTGGCCTAATGATCCTTAACAGAAGAAACATTAAAATACAGGAACAGGCTTGGAATAAACAGTATAATGGAGCCTTGAACACCATTTACTCTTATTTAATACTTATTTATTGAGCACCTAATTGGAGCCAGACACTGGTAGGAATGCTGCAGCTGGGGACATAGATGTAAAAACAAAGAGAGGAAGCCTATGCTCTTATGGATTTACAGTCATGTCATTTTTTTCCCCATTCATTAATGCAATAGTTTCTTTAAATAGATGATATATTATTCAAAATGCTCTAATAGAATATAACATTTCATGAATGGTCACATCTGCCAGGTGCTGCATTATGTACTTTATATATATTACCACATATAATCCTCACAATAACCCTATAAGGTAGAAACTACCTTAAAATGGGGAAATTAAGGCATAAAGAAAGAGACTCACTTGCCTAAAAGTTTCACATTTAGAAAGTGGTAGTGTTATGATTCATATCTTGGCATCCTGGCATCCTGGCCCCAGAAAGCACACCCTCAACTCCAATACCCTATTGCCTCCCTATATTAACAAACACTCTCCAGTGCAATTCATAGTCATGCCAGATTATTATGTTCATATTTATTTTAAAATTAAAAACATTAATGCCTTGTTTTGAAAGAATACATTTCTGTTTAGACACCAGGTATATCATCAGTAACAAATCCTTTATATGCCAGGAATATACAGGCCATGAAAATGCTTAAAAATAAGCACAAAAAGCACAGTTCTCAAATATGATTCTGAATTTGGCAGTTATAAAATAATCACCTTTAAAAGTGTTCTCTCACCTCTAAGGCAGCATATAGTGTTTGTATAGAATCAAAGGCTTTTTATTTTGGAGCATACAGAATCCTGAGACTATTCAGAGGGACTATGGGGATTACCAGTCCAAACCTTTCATTTTAGAGATGAAAAACTGAGGTCCAGAGAGGTTAACTTATTTGCCCAGTGTCACACTTGAGAGCCTCCTCTCACCTAGAGACTTTGCAATATTCTCATTTCATTCTGGAACGTAATTTAAGGATTAATAGACCAAGACACAGTTTGCATGAAAGGCTGGGGATTACATTGCTATGGAATTCTTTTCCTGGAAACATCTAGCATGTTCAATATTGAACACTGTGATTTAGGGAAATCAATATAAACTTTTCTAACCTGATACTAGGAGCTCTGGTAGCATAGTGGCTAAAGCACTTGACTGCTAACCAGAAGGCTGGCGGTTCAAACCCACCAGCCACTCCTCGGAAGGAAGGTTGGGCAATCCTACTTCCGTAGTGATACTGCCTCGGAAACCCAAGGAGGGGTCACTATGAGTCGGGGCTGACTCGACGGCACATAACAACAACAACAACAACCTGATACTAGGGACAGTTTAATGAAAGATTTAGTTGTTTTTTTTTTCCCTAGAACATTTTTTTCCCAAATATGATATAGGTTAGCCACCACCCATCTGTCAATGGAGGTGGACAACTTTCAGCAGAACTTCTAGGCTAAACCAGACTAGGAAGAGCAGCATGGTGATTCACTTCCAAAATTCAGCCAATGAAAATCCTGTGGATCACAATGGTCTGATCCCATTGTGTATGGAACCACCATTTGTTGGAGGATGACTCTCAATGGTAGCTAACAACAGCAACGGATCTAACAGAAAATTAGTACAAAACATATACCAAACCCAATCCAACCCACTGCCATTGAGTCAATTCTGACTCATAATGACTCTATAGGACAGAGTAGAACTGCTCCATAGGGTTTCCAAGGTTGCAAATCTTTTTACAGAGGCAGACTGCCATATGTTTCACCTGGGAGTAGCTGGTGGATTTGAACCACGGACCTTGCAGTTAGCAGCTGAGTGCAGGGCTCCTTTATAAACCGTATAAGCATAGTATAAACCATTAATCTTAGCATCAAATAGATCTAGGGTTGAATTTTACTTCTGTGTCTTAGTAGCCTGGAGATTTTGGATAACATTTTTCTTCCTCTGAGCCTCAGTTTTCTCATCTGTAAAATGGGAAGTGTTAATATCAACTCCTTAACCAAAAAGATTGGGCAATATACTTCTAATGTACACCACTGGGTTTCCGAAGCAGTATTAGTACAGAAGTAGATTGCCCAACTTTCCTTCTGAGAGTGGCTGGTGGGCTGTGAACCTCCAGCCTTCTGGTTAGCAGCCAAATGCCTTAGGTACTATGCTACCAGAGCTCCTTACCAACTCCTTAGATTCTTATACGTGTGTGTGTGTGTGTGTGTATAAAATAATGGAATAATGTATTTAAATATTGAAACATAAAGCACAAAAAATCTAGTTCTCCTATCTTCTGTGCTTTTCTTAATTATGTTGACTAAAAAGGGAAATAACTAACTCACAAGAAATAGACATCCTTTTGACACCATATATTCCACTTTTAGACTCACATCTAACATTTTTTCCTTCTGTCTCAAATTCTAGTAAAATTATTCCAAAATAGTTTTCTAGACTCTAGCAAAAGGACAGATAAAAATTTGATATATTGGGCATTTTTTAAGCTTAAAAAATCCTTTCATTGTCTGGCTTAAAATTACTTTTTTAGCATCATCTGCATTCTTTCTCTCCGTGCATGTTACATTGTAGTTATGCTAAACCATCTGTTGTTCCCAAAACATGGCATGATATTCCACATTTCCAGGTCTTTAAATGTCATTCCCTCTGTCTCAAATGCTCCTTTTCTTCTTGTTAATTTGCTAACTTGTTATATTTTCTTTTGTATCAATGGTGAGTTTCTTAGATGTAGGATCCATGCACAATTGATCTTGGCATCTCTGGCATAGGGTCCAGCACAATGACAGTATTTAAAAAAATAAATAAATAAAACATTGCTGTCGAGTCAGATCTGACTCACAGCCACCCCTTCTTGGGTTTCTGAGGCAGTATCATTACAGAAGTGTATCATCCAATCTTCCTTCTAAGGAGTGGCTGGTGGGTTTGAACTGCCAGACTTCTTATTAGCAGTCAAATGCTTTGGGCACTAGGCTACCAGAGCTCCCAATGACAGGATGAACACCACTAATATAGTTGTTACATGAATGAATGAAGCAGATGATCAAGTTGGGAAATATCAATTAGTTTAAATGTGAAATTCACTATAATGTAAGAAAATGTACATGTGTGACTGTATAATGGCTTTCTAAGAAAGAATGAAATACAGACTTAAAAAAAGCTATCGAGTGTTGGCATTATTGTTCAAGCATGAGTATAACTTCATAAAGGATCAAATATGAAAGACAATATTTGGACATATATTTTGTAGGTTATAGTTCTAATACATGTATGTCATGGTTTTCAAATCTACTTTATTTATTTAAATCTGAAAACTAGACAGATCTGATACTAGCCAAATATTTTAGCCATTAGTATAGTACATCACAATTAATTGGTGCTTATTAAGCTATTTAAAAATACTACTGAGAAGAAGATGATCTAACCAAAATATGTTTTTAAAACATTGACAGGAGAATATTGCAAACTCATCAATTATCCATAGTTACATTGATGAGACTGAAAAATTGCTATTTTCCTTCATCTTTCTGTCCCCATTTTAGTTTCCTGACAGTAGATTTTCTTCCGCCACCTGTCAGAACCTCCAGAATCAGTGAGAGACTCAACTAAGCATTCAAGGTATGAATCCTCCCCTGAATTTAGAAAAATAACCAAAAGTACTCATTAAACAGTCAACCAGAGAAGCAATTTGACAGAAAATAAAAATAATTATGTGTCATACTAATTGATAACAAATCTTTCTATTAGTAGGCATTGTTTCTGAATTTAAAAAAAAAAAAAGAAGAAGAAGAAGAAAAGAAAGCAGACTGGAAAATAATAATTATTCCAAACCTAAATTATCCCTGAAGTTTTAACTCATGTCCCATTGCCTTCCCAAAGCTTTTCCTATTGAGTTCCTACCATAAGATCAGTCACTCCTTTCTAAATGACTACACATCACACCTCTTGACCTAATTATTTCATCTGTGTGTTTCTGTTCTCCTAAAGGACTGTTAGCTCTCCTGAAGGGCAATAGATTGTCTTAAAAGAGTCTTTCTAACCCCAGTGTGATATAAACATAAATAGATGCATAATAAATATCTGGCAGTACTGATTTGTTAACAAATGCCAAATGGGGAATTGTGACTACAATAATCAAGACTGTTTTGTGTTTCCATTATTTGTAGTTAAGGGAAAACCCCAAAGCAAGCATATACAATAAGGAATAGAGTGGATAGTGGTGAGAGGGGAATCAAGACAGAAGGATAACTTTGGGGACTAATTCTTCATTTGAAAAATAGATTGTCTGATGTTCCCCAGGCAGTCTGCTGCTGAGCCAAGATGAGCTACAGTAACAAGATTGGTTCATTAAAATATGGTCCCTTTAGTTCACCTTGACTCATCTTTATGATGAAGCTGTGATTCTGGGAACTGAATGTGTTGGTTTTTCTACTCTCACGACACCCAAAAAGAATAACATAAACTTAATTTTTAATGCTTCATATTCAGTTCACTGCCATTGTATACCTCAACCTCTGTATGGACCCCAAATCTAATACAATTTGGTAATACAAAGAATATCATAGCAATTCCTTTGAGCAATGGCTTACCCTAAATGCTTAGTGTTGAAAATTCATGGATCTATTTTTATGAGTCGGGGCCGACTCGATGGCACATAACAACAACAACAACAATTTCTAGATAATTAAATCATTCTTGCCCATGCCTTATCTCCCACCCAACTGTCCTGCTACACCGACCTTCACTGACAGAGGTCATCATTATTGTCTGTTTTGTTTCCCTCTGTATTCCCAGAAACTGAAAGAGGGCCTGACACATACAACATGTATTGAATGAATGAATGAATGAAAGTCATTTACCACATCAGTTCTTTGGAGACACAGAACTCTGATCAAGAGAGACTTGAACTTTTGCTTTATCTGAGATCAAAGTAAAATAAAGATGCTGTCAAGGAGCTTGGGAAGTCTTCTAATGAAGGTAGTGGTGTATAGGGCCACAGAGAGGACCAGCGAGAATTACAGGGTTACCATTTCTTGTAACAAGGTTTAAATGGACACTATGCATGTTTAGGCTTCATATTCCAGGAATATTTTCCATTGTGATATTACTGCCAGGAGAAAAGACATTTGGTTTGAACCATTTCTAAACTCTGAGAGCCTTAGACCTGTGAGTTAAAGCAGGTGTGTGTGTGTGTGTGTGTGTGTGTGTCTGTGTGAAGAGGGGGTGGAGGGAAGGTTGAGGTGGGCAGATCTGAGAAAGTACCAACTGGATTTCACAAAGAGACTGATTTCAAAACTACTTTGAGCCTGAATTCACTGGATGAATCATATTATATCACCATTTGAGAGCTCTGGTGGAGTAGTGCCTAAGGCATTTGATTGCTAACCACAAGGCTAGTGGTTCAAACCCACCAGCCACTTCTCAGAAAGAAGATTGGGCAATCTATTTCTGTAGTGATACTGCCTTGGAAACCCAAGGAGGGGTCACTATGAGTCAAATTGACTCAATGGCAGTGAGTTGTTTTTGAGTTTTGGCTTGACTCAAATGCTACACACATCACAAAATACCTTTTTGTAATATCTGTATTACAGTATCTACTCTAGTAATACAGGCTTAGAAAGCACATTTTAGAAGAATTGTTGAAAATCCACTAAGCTCTATTAGAAGACCAGGCTTTGGGCACCACAGTTTTGGATTAGGAAGCTGCTTGGGAGAAAAATAAAACAAGAAAGAAATTAAAAACCTTCATTAAGGAAAGAACCAGTACTACAACAATTTACATACAGAAGAACAATAAAACAAGAACAAAATAATTGAAAAGTAAGCCAAAGATCCGAATATTAAAGGTAAAGGCAGATACAAGTTCTGTGGCGTCTGAAGCTTATATCATTTTAATATTACCGATATAATGTCACTGATACACAATCATGAATACAGACTATACTCACCTGTGCCAAGTGAGGGGCCCTGAAACTGAAGTTTTATGTGTTCCATGCTATAATTGCCTTGGCACACTGCTATAGTCTGCTCATGTAGGAGTGGCAGTGTCTATAGAACCAGTCTTTTCAGGTAAATATAAGACAGGAAAAAGAAGACTCATGGAAAAAGAAATGTGAGAAAAATAAAGGAAAGAGGCAGCTGTAGCAGCAATAATATGGTGGCAATTAAGCATTAAAGAAGGAGTAATACTGACAGCAGAGAAGAAAGTCTGTGTTGCAGGGAGACAGGAGAAAAGAGCTTTGCCTTGTGGGAACCAAGGAGCTATTTAAATCTGGGAAGCCAGTCTAGGGTCATCATTCTGTCATGTTAAAGGCTTATCAACCATAAGACAGCTATTTTATTGCTAGAAAATTGCTAGACAATTGTGCGAGTCACCCGGAGGAAACAGAGTGAATGCCTGGGAACATTTTACTGTCTTCTACTATCCTCTTCCCACTTCACCTCACATTCTTCTCTTCTTCCTTCCCCCACTTCCTAGAGTATTTCCACACAGATTCAACTTATGAAATAGCATATAATTTGGATAAAAATTTATGACAGAAATGATTTCATAGATAAAGCTATCATCAAGTCTACTGTGACTCATAGTGACCCTATAGAACAAGGTGGAACAGCCCCATTGGGTTTCCAAGGCTGTAATCATTCTGGAAGCAGACTGCCACATCTTTCTCTCCAGGAGCAGCTGGTGGGTTTGAGCCTCTAACTACTATTGCACCACCAGGGTTCCTTTTCATAAGTAAAAACTCTCTCACTGCTTTCAAGTCTATTCCAATTCAGAGCAACACCATAGGGTTTCTAAGGTTGCATATGTTTACAGAAACGGACTGCCTCATCTTCTTCCTCAAAATAGCTGGTGGGTTTGAACTAATGACCTTCTGTTTAGCATCCAAATGCCTTAAGCACTGCACTACCAGAGCTTCTGTCATAAGTACCAAATGCAATCATTGAACACTTTCAAATTAAAAGATTTTCAAGTTGCTATAAATGATGTAAGCAATTTTTCAATTGGTTTGAATTAGTAATAATTTGAAAGTCAAATATTCAGTCCAGCATGGAGACAATTGTGGCCTTTTCTTCTGGTGAAGAAAACATAGGCTTTGGGGTCACTCTTTTCTCAACATACTAATAGTGAATTGAGTAGACAATGAATTTGTTGTGAGTGGAGACCAGTTTTGTTCATCTTTTATTTTTTAATCTCTGGTCTTTCACCCAGTGCCTGCCATTAAATAGGTACACAGTAAAGTGTAAGAAATGAGTGAAGTGAGGAAAGGTTACTCTTTCAACATTTCCTGTGAACACATCCAATGCTACGTGAGTAGAGAAGTACATCAGTGAATGAAGTAATTGAAGTCCACCATGTTAGAGATTCCAAATCTCTAAAAATATTTTGAAAGGTGCTGGCACCTCAAAGAACAGCTATAACAAACCTGAAGAAGAAAAAGAAGTGGATAGAGGATGTTTCAGACTGATTTCTAACTGATCTTGATTAAAGTGACCTTGTTATGATCCTGGGAGCTCTGGTGATATAGTGCCCAAGGCATTTGACCACTAACCAGAAGCCTGGTGGTTCACACCCACCAGCCACTCCTCAGAAGGAAATTGGGCATCTACTTCCATGGTGATACTGCCTGGGAAACCCAAGGAGAAGTTGGTATGAGTCGGGATTGACTCAACAGCAGTGACAAGCAATCATGATCCTATGTCTGTGAGACTACACTGGACGCCAAAGTGATGAGAAAGACAAATGACCCAATAGCACTCTTACTAAAGAAACATTTGTGAGAAAAGCAAGTTTTTAAGAGTGTGAGCAGTATCTATCCAACTTTAGGTGCAATGCCACTTACAACTGTACCTGCCATCTTTACCTTGAGCCACAGTTACAAAGCAAAACAAAACTCAAAATCACCTGTTCGCTCTGCTATTTATGGAGGGAATTAATTTGATACTACCAGGAAAGAAATCCCTTAACACGTTGTAAAGACTTCTCATTTCTGCTATCTGGAAAATTCAACCTGAACATATAGATGTATTTTAAAACAAACAAACAAAAAAAAAATCTAAAAGACTTACTGTGGTTGAGATGTACAACTTTAGCAAATTTTAACTTTTCAACTGGAGAAAACAACTTTTTTCCAACCCCTAATCTTTGCTGCTTTTAAAGTTAAAATCGTTCTAACTGTACAAATCTACAAAGTGAGTTTTTCTACAACCCACAAGATAGGCAGGATATGAGCTCCCCCTACTGGTACAACACTATTCCCACTTCATGAATCCAGTGAAGGATCGCGTTTGTATGTTGTAGGGAAAACAGAATTGCAATTTACCATTAAGGAGGAGGAAAACCTAACATTTTTTTTTAAATGAAAATGAGTTCTCACTCTTAAAATAATCTCTGTGGAAGACAAATACAAAAAGACACACTTACACCTATTTGACAGAGCCTTTTAAGTCTCCCACCCAAGACTGGACAGAGGGAACTAAACGGCTGTCACTCTAAGGATGTCCTGGCATCCTCATCTGGGGTGAGAAACAGCAACAAGCAGAGCTTACTTGTAGCAATGCTTATATATTGATAGTGTATTTTCCCCTGAAAAGCACCATGTGAAAAGCTGCAGGCTTTGGAGAAATAAAATAAATTAACACCATGGAAGCTGAACAAAGTCTATTTGAGTGTACATGGTTTTCACGCCTTTGAATGAGACTTTTGTATTATGTGAACCGGGAAACTGAAGGTAAAAGCAGTAGGTTTTATACTTCAAACCATTCAAATTAGTTGTCTCCAGTGGAGAAAATCCAATGTGAGAGAATCAATGGCAAGTATAGGTAAAGTGCTACTGAGGGGACATACACACTGACAAAGCAGAACAGTTACAAAGGTGTTGCTAGTGATAAGTTGTTACAGAAAGAACACACACACACAAACACATATATATATATAATGAAAGAAATGGAACTCCCACTCTTTGAGTCAGCAGAAGGGAGCTGTTTCATGATATTTGCTATATTTGTAAGGCTGCAATTTGATTATATCGGATTCTGTTATCACAATCTGTTACATATCCTACATAGAATATAAATATGTAAAGCCATTTAAAGGCCAAATTGTAGAGCTGTCTATTTTTATATTTTACCTTTTACTGCCAGTGACGATGCTTAGATTATATAAATTTAAAATGGAAAATGAAAAAAAAAAAAAAAACAATATATGCAGGCTTTGTTGAAAAGTCACTATTCAAACTCCCCACCTTCCCCCCCAAAAAGTGTATCAATCTGCTTCTTTCTTAGAAATCTAAGAAAATTATCCTAGATGAATAAAAGGCTCAGTGATTGGGCTTCGTTTTTTTTTTTTTTTAATGATGCTTTTTTATGACAATTTTTATGCCTTAAAAGAAAACCTACATATTCATCCATGTTAAGTGTGCACAGAGAATTTGGATAATGCAAAATAAGATGTTAGGGTTATCCTCTCTCCTTCCCCTTCCCACATCCTTCTTTAAATTAGTATAAAACACTTTTGTTCATACCAATATCAATATAGAAAGAAATGTGAATTTATTTAAGTAGATGTGGATACACTATATCCGTCAACCTCTCACCATCTTTTTTGTCAGCACACCAGGCAGCCAGGGATCTTTTTTACCTGTTCCATGACAAAAACCCTTTTTACTGGTCTCCTTGCTTCCACTCTTGCTTTCCCTACCATTTATTCTCCACACAGAAGCCAAAGAAATCTTTCAAAAATATAAACCAGATTATACTATTCCTTTTCAAAGGCTTTCCATGACACTATGAATAAAATCCAAATTTCTTACCAGTTCACCTTCCTCTCCTCCTATTTCCCACTCAATCCTTGTGCTCAAGCTTCACTTACCTTCTTTCTATTTCTTGATTTTAGGGCAGTCTTCCTGGATTCAGGAAGCTCTGGTAGCCTAGTGCCTAAGCCATTTGACTGTTAACCAGAAAGCTGGTGGTTCAAACCCACCAGCCACTCCTCAGAAGGAAGATTGGGCAATCTACTTCCGTAATGATACCACCTGGAAAACCCAAGGAGAGGTCACCATGAGTCAGATCCAACTCAAGAGCAGTGAGTTTTGTTTGGTTGGTTCCCTGCTTCAGGGCTGTGGCTCCAAATGTCCTAAGTCTGTATATTGGCATGTTTTGCTCCCTCTTATCATTCAGGTGTTCAATGCAAATCTCCCTCTCCCACAAAACCCAGCCATTCAGTATTATGTCACCCTGGTTTATTTCTGAAAACAATGATCACTCTCTGAAATGTTCTAGTTTGTCTGCTTGTTTTGTTTTTGTTTCTTCCCTCCAGAATTAAGCTCTATTTAACTTTTCCTGAATAGCTAGCATCTAAAACATGACTGAAACATAATATTATGTCATATTATCAATATCAAGGTAGTGTGTATTATGATAAGAGTTCCGTGAGTACAAATGGTTTGTACTCAACTCCTAACCTAAAGGTTGGTGGCTCAAACCCACCAAGCAGGGCTAGGGAAGAAAGGCTGAAGATCTGTTTCCATAAAGATTACAGTCAAAACAACAGGGGGAAAAAAAAACAAAACTATGGAATAACTGTACTCTGTAACACGTGAAGTTGCCATAAATTGTAATCACCTCAATGAGAACAGGATATAGTAGGTATGACACAGTGATAAGCAGTATATTATCAATAAAATCTAGTGGAATAAATGTTCTGAGTTTAAAAATAATAGGGTGTGTGTGTGTGTGTGTGTGCGCGTTCATGAGTGTGAACACATGTATATGCAAGTGTGCATGGGGGGCCTGATAAGCAAAAGTCACATCACACAGGACACATACCATAGATATTTCTATGATTGGTGCAAAATTTCTACCTAACATCAACATCTTCCTCTGTTGTTGTTGTTGTTATGTGCCATGAGTCGGCCCCGACTCATAGTGATCCCTCCTTGGGTTTCCGAGGCGATATCACTATGGAAATAGATTGCCTAACATTCCTTGAATTATATAAAAGATTGTAATCTTTGTTTTTTTGTTTTAAATCTCTGACTTTAAAACATATCGTAGACTACATATGAAGCATTGGAGGAAAAAAGACACTTCGGAGCCCCAGGGAACTGAGTTTCAGTTCTGGCTGTGACACTCTTGGTACCTGGTCTTGAACAAGTAACTTGGTCTTCAGATATTTTCTTCATTAGAAAATGGAGCTGCTGTGTCATTTTTCAAGAGTTATAGCAAATATTTCTTATGTTGTTGTAACACATTGTAGGTCCTCATTATAAATATGGTAACAAAAAACTAAACATTAGTCTTTCAAAGTGTTACTCTGGGCTTATCAATTACTAGAGAATATAAGTTATATAACTTGAGTGAATCACACAATTTTATTCTTTTTAGGGGGTAGTATTAGCAATAATGTGCCTTTATCAGTGTTTTTATAATTGTGCAATTTGAAAGCAGCACACCTGAAAGTAATACACTATTTGAAGCACTTTTCCAGTTATTCCTTTTCATCCTCAAAAACCTCAGGAAGTACTATGCAGCTATTGCATTTTTCTTTTGTGTGGTGCTGTCCCATAGTTACAAAAATTAGAAACTTTGTCAAAAGGAATGCTGCCTCAGTATTACAGGTAAACATTGTGTTCTAAAAACGCCAGAAATATGACTATGACTGGGATCTTAAAAGCTTGCAAGCAGCCATCTAGATGCAACAATGGGACTACTCCTCCTCCAGAGCAAAGAAGAATGAAGAAAAGCAAAGATGCATGGAAACAATTAGTCCTAGTGACTGGTACACCATGTGATCCACATCATATATGACTGATGAGACCAGAAGAATTGGATGGTGCCCAGCTACATTGTTAACTACTCAGAGGGGGATCTATGTAGGAGATGCTGGATAGAGAGGAAGAACAATGTGGAACAAAACTCAAAATCATTTGGAAAAAAAAGAGAGGTACAATATACTGCTGCAACCATTTTTTAATTATCTTCAGTAAGATTTTACTTGCATGAGATATTAATGATATTGTTCAATAATTCACACATTCTGTGGGATCACCTTTCGTTGGAATGGGTACAAATATGGATCTCTTCCAGTCAGTTGGCCAGGTAGCTGTCTTCCAAATCTCTTGGCATAACCGAGTGAGTGCCTCCAGCAGGGCATCATATGTTGAAACATCTCAATGGGTATTCTGTCAATTTCTGGAGCCTTGTTCCTCATCAATTCCCTCAGTGCAGCTTTGAACTCTTCCCTCAAAACCATTGGTTCTTGAACATATGCCACCTCCTGAAATGGATGCCGATCGACCAGTTCTTTCTGGTACAGTGACTCTGTGTATTCCTTCCATCTTCTTTTGATGTTTCCTGCATCATTCAATATTTTGCCCACAGAATCTTTCAATATTGCAACTCGAGGCTTAAACTTTGTCCTCAGTTCTTTCAGCTTGAGAAATGCCGAGAGTTTTCTTCCTTTTTGGTTTTCTAACTCCAGGTCTTTGCACATTTCATTATAGTAAGTGGCTTTGTCTGCTTGAGCTGCTCTTTGAAATCTGTTCAGCTCTTTGGTCTTGTTATTTCTTCCATTTCCTTTAGCTACTCTTTGCTCAAGGGCAAGTTTCAGAGTCTCTTCTGTTATCCATTTTGGTCTTTTCTTTCTTTCTCACATTTTTAATGATCTCTTGCTTTCTTCATGGATGATGCTCTTGATGTCATCCCACCACTCTTCTGGTTTTTGGTCACTGGTGTTCAATGCATCAAATCTATTCTTTAGATCATCTCCAAATTCAGGTGGGATATATTCAAGATCATATTTTGGCTCTCATGGAATTGTTTTAATTGTCTTCAACTTCAAGTTGTACTTTCATATGAACAGTTGATGGTCTGTTCCACAATCAGCTCCTGGCCTGGTTTTGGCTGAAGATACATACTGAGGTTTTTCATCACCTCTTGCCACAGATGTAGTCAATCTGATTCCTGTGTACTCCATCTGGTGAAGTCCACATGTATAGCCACCATCTGTGTTGTTGAAAAAAGGTATTTTCAATGAATAAGTTGTTGATCATGCAAAATTCTATCATGCAGTCTCCAACGTTATTTCTGTCACCAAGCCAAATCTTCCAGCTACCGGTGATTCTTTTTTGTTTCCAACTTTTGCATTCCAATCACCAGTGATAAGCAACACATCTAGATTGCATGTTTGGTCAATTTCAGACTGAAGAAGTTGATAAAATCTTCAATTTTCTCATCTTTTGCTTTGGTGGTTGGTGCCTAAATTTGAATAATATTCGTATTAACTGGTCTTCCTTGTAGGCATATGGATATTATTCTATCACTGACAGCATTGTACTTCAGGACAGATCTTGAAACATCTTTTGTGATGATGAATGCCACGCCATTCGTCTTCAATTTGTCATATCCGGCATAGTCGATCATACGGCTGTCTGATTCAAAATTGCCAAAACAAGTCCATTTTGGCTCATTAATGCCCAGGATATCAATCTTTGTGCATTTCATTTCATTTTTGACAACTTCCAATCTTCCTAGATTCATACTTTGTACATTCCATGTTCCGATTATTAATGGATATTTGCAGCTGTTTCTCCTCAATTTGAGTCATCCCATGTCAGCACATGGAGGTCCTGAAAGACTTACTTTATCCATATCATTAGGGTTGGTTCTACTCTAATGAGGCAGCTCTTTCCCAGTCCTATTTTGAGTGCCTTCCAACCCAAGGGGCTAGTCTCTAAGCTGTTCATAACGTTGCATAGTAATGAATCAGACAGTGTTTCTCTGCTTTTCATAAAGTTTTCCCTGGCCAATTTTTGAGAAGTGGATGGCCTCCTCCTTCTTTTTAGTCTGTCTTAGTCTGTAAGCTGCTTTGAAACTCGTGCACATGCACAACTCTGCTGGCATCTGAAACACCAGTGGCACAGCCTCAAGCCTCACAGTAATTTACAAGCCTCACAGGATGACAAATTGACAGACAAGTTTGTCTCCCTTAGATGTTGGAAAGCTCTGCACCCTCCTCTTACCTAGTTCCTACCTGAAACCTGCCACTCTGTGGTTCCCTGGCTGCTCCTGGGCCCTCTCTTTCCTGGCTCCAGAGGGCTTGGGGCCTAGCCTTGCCTGCTGCCCCTTTGTACTTGGATATTCTGCCATTCCTGATGTCCCCAAAGCTGTTCCTGGTCCCTCCCTTTTCTGGCTCTAAGAGGCTTGGGCCCTAGCCTTGCCTCCCCCCGCCCCCTTTTAACCTGGATATCCTGCTGCTCCTGATGTCCCTGAGGCTGCTCCTGGGCCCTCCCTTTCCTGGCTCTAGGGGGTTTGGGGCCTACCCTTGCCTTCTGTCCTTTTTAACCTTTAACTTACTCTGAAATCACTATGTGTGATTTTATGTGAGTGTGTTGATCAATTGTCCCAATTTACATGGGACTGAGGAGTTTTCTCGGATGCAAGACTTTCAGTGCTAAAACCAGGAAAGCCCTGGGCAAACTAGGAGAAACTGGTCACCCTGTATGCACCTCTCCAGAAAAAGTCAAAATATGCTCAGCTTCTCACCTCATTTAACTGGAAAACCCTTTAACCGAGTAGAATCTTGAGTCATTTAAGTTTCACAGGACACATTTTAAGAAATTCTGGGGTAAGGGGACGTTGTCTAGATCTACCCTGTGGTGTAAAACACTGATTTCAACCTTTGCCTTGTCTGGCAAGAATGGAACGTATTTTTTCTAATGAAATCTCTGGCAGCATTAAATGCTATTTTAGATGGGTGAGAGAAATAAGTATGGTAGAGTTAGGAAGAAAATCTGCATCTCAACACATTTTTCTTGATTTTCTTCTCAAAACATATGTGTTGGCAATATAGAAATAATTGAAGAGAGGAATGAATTCAATAAGTAAATGTTGTATGTGTTAATATGTAAAGAAATATTAAAAGTTGGAGCTTAGGAAAGGCAATACAATGTACCCAAGCAGCAAAACTGTTTAAAATACTATCTTTTTGCCTCTGAATCTATCCTAAAAATCTTCAAAATGTTGAACATTTCTGCTTTCTCCTTTCCTCTTTTTACATTTTACATTGAGAAATCCTTCCCACTGTCACCAAACTATCCTATTTCTCCAAACTCTCCTTTTTATATCCCACAAATAACTTCTTTTTATCTGACCACAATCATTATCACATTGATTCTGTTTTATTCATGGAGGTAAATAGATGGATGAGACGTGCATGGGATTGGAATAAGTGCTCAAACTTGGAGGTGGTGAAAGAAACTACAGTAACTTTGCAGACTGCTTGAGGAATACCTATTACTGAATTTCTAATGCCAACTCTGAGTAAGTTGAGGGCCATAGTTGGCAGTTACTGGAAAGTAGACAATTGCCCTCCATGTTCACATATGCATCAATTAATTGTATGATAGCAATTGACATCATTGCACTGTCAGTTCATTTCATTCATGTTTATTTAACAAATATACACCAGCCATCTACTATATGCCTGGCATGTAGGAAACTTAATTGGTTGCTCCTTTTTTCAGTTTGGTCACCATGATGTGACTTATTCTAAAATCACTACACAGAGGCTCCATTTTTCACCTCCTTCAGTATCTTTGCAAATTTTATCAGTTAAAAGATGAAACTCACACAGGTTTCTCACTTCTTTCATTAAAGTAATAGACTTTCTAGATGTGAGGAACGAATATGCAGTATATTTTTTTTTTAATTTTCCAAGTAAAATTCTTTGATGAGTAAAGTACATTTTATGTGGGATAATATCATAATTCCTTGAAAATTCAGAACATATTTGCTTTTTCCCACTAGTTCAATGTCAAATTAAACAAAGGTATCAAATGGATTTCCAAAATGAATCTATTCAGTGGCCAAAGCCATTTGGTATTTTAATAAGTAATTTGGATGTGGAATAAAGTATTCACAAAGAGTAAAATTACCTTAATTACCTAGAAACTAACTAGAATCTTAAAATAACTTCTCTTTTTTTCTCTGCACACCACTTTTAGGAGAATGAGGTAGCCATGTACTTCAAAAATAAAGGAAAAGCTTTCAAGGCTAAGCTTGCAGCCTCATTTTTACTAGACGCCCCTTAGATTCTCTTGATTTTCTTTAGATCCTGGATACATAAGCCAGTCCTTAGTTTTTGAGGCTGCTTTAGATTTGTCAGTATAATCTTGCCTTATTCTTGCTGGGATGCACCATACTGTTAAAATACTGCCCCCAGTCCTCTTCTTTGAGGTTAAAACAATTCTACAGTTACTTTAATAAACTAAACCCTTCACATTCAACTTTTATTTTAAAATTGCAAATAAATTGTAAGTGGAAACTTTTAGAAATTTAAGTGCACTTATTTTCTTACTAGATAGTGTTAGAAATTCAGGTCATATACATATGTATTTCCTGAGATGCTACTTTGGAATATGCTCAACTAACAGGTACTGTGCTTAAGTCTAAGGTGAAGAAAATGAATGATGATGAAGGAAGCAGACATCAGACCAGTTTTGGAAGTCTTTGTATTCACTACAGGGAAGACTGATGAGATTAGTCTAGGGATAGTGGGTACCCATTGTTAGGTTATAAGCAGGGGAGTGACATGCTAAGATAAGTATTTTATATAGATCATTTTAACTATACAAGTAAGAAAAAGAATACTTTAGAATTACAAGACTGGGTGAAGGCAGACCTGTTAGGATGGTGTTTGTCTGTTTGTTTGTTTTTTATTCAATGTTATAGACAAGAGATGACTAGAGACTGAGGGAGCAGATTGGTGGAGGGTCTAGAGACAAAGAAATAGGTTTACAAACTATTCAGAACAGAAAATCCACAGAGCATACTGATTTACTGTATTGGACTTGCTTTATAAGTCTGCCAAATTCTATTTCAATGCAGCGTTCAACATAAGGGAGCTCTTTCTTAGTGAATGGCCAAAGGAATTTCCTAGATCAATTCCTGAACATGCATAGACAGCATGGACCTCAAAGGCACTGTAAGTGGGAGATTTCAGAATGTAGCCATTTAATATCATCTTACTATTCAAGATGAGTATCGAAATTCTACCACCAATTTTCTTTCTTTTAAACTCTCACTTGTGTTTCTCTTTAATAATACTTAAAAAATACCACCTATTTTTCAAGATAAGCATATTCAAGCTGCTGTATACTTATCTTTTGAGTAACTGAATAAAATCATCAACATTGTAAAATTCTCCAACCTTGAGGATTAGATCTCAAACGACATCACAAGGCTGGAAGGAACCAGAAAGGTGACACTACAGCTCAAGTCTTTTCATCAAGTTTCTACACAGCCACTTCAATCGATGTGTCAGAAATTCTACTTGCCAGAGGTCATGTTTTCCTGTGAGTGCTGTGCTCTCTGGAGAGGATTGTCAGAGTGTTTGAAATGATTCCTGCCCTATCTCAATGCTTGTAAGATAATGCAAAAGTTCACAATTTCGCCAGGACTCATAAGTGCAGAGTACACCATTTTGTGTGGATGCAGCTGCAAGGATGAGCTCCTGTTCTAACTGAACCCACTAATACAATCCTTCTGTTGAGGCCTTCACCAAGAGAAGATAATGACAGAACAACCTCCTACTCAGCCGTATTCTAGGATAAAGGAATAAAGACACAGCTGGAAAATGAGAGAATGGGGAAAAATTAAGTTTGTAAGAATTATTAGTTAATTAGGAATAGATCCAGTTTAAATGATCCATCTGCAGACCAGGTTCTTAGAAGCACCAGCACAACCTTATTTAAAATCCAGTTAATTTGACTTTTGTTCTTCTCAGAGAGATCAACAAGGAATATGACACTAAGAGATTTTTTAGAACCAGTTTACTAACTGATAGGCACTGGAATAATTCTTTTGGCTTGACTCATTGAGCCAGGATGCTAACATTATTTAAACATATTGTTTTCTATTTATTCCCAGATTAAAAAAAAAAAAAATCCCAAAGCTATAACAAGTGTGTAATTTACCAGAGAAAATGAAATTGCTCTTTGTTAAGTACACATTGGAAATCATATGCTACAAGATATATTGTACATTTAGTACAGTAAAGAAAATAGAGCTATATTTTCAGATCCAAATTTGAAACAAATTCAATGCAATTTGGCATGCAGTGCAGCATGCAGAGATTCCGCTGCATTAAACACTGTCTGGTAACTAGGGGAATTCTCTGCTTGCTAAAGAATATCAAAACAGGAGAAGACTATGCTAGATAAAACCTCCAATTTAAAAATAAATAAATAAATAAAGGGAGAGAGAGGAAAAGAATAGATTCTACTACAGCAAAAGCTAATAGTCTATTCAATAGATGTCTGACCAGGGAATTGAGATAAACCATAGACATGTCTTTTAGATAGGTGTCAGACTGGTATGTCCAAGACAGAGAAGGAATGCTCTAGAGAATGTAACAAAAATTCCTGAAAATCAAGGAAAATCCCTAAAAAGAAACGTAAACATTTTCTTCTGATTACAGGTCCCGTACTCAACACAGCAGCCTGTGCTACCTTTGGAAATCATCAGTCAGATCACATGACTCAAACAGATCACAGATTACCTCAAACAAAGTATCCCACTTTTTCCCTTCATCTATAGCACTCTTTACTACCTCACAATCTATATCTTTTCTTATTTGTTTACCATTTTGTGTTCTAACAGTGCAGGCATTTTGTCTTCTTTGCTCACTGTTTGATGTATTATAGATTGTAGTGAAGTCCCTGGGTGGTGAAAATGGCTAACACACTTGGCTGCTAACTGAAAGGTTGGAGGTTTGAGTCCACAGAGGCACATTGGAAGAAAGGCCTGGGGATCTACTTTGAAAAAATCAGCCATGGAAAACCCTGTGGAGCACAGTTCTACTCTACACACATGGGTTCGCCATGAGTCTTAACTGACTTTGTGGCAACTCGCTACTGGTTAGTGGATGGCATGACGCAATGTTCACATTTCTCCCTCTTCAACTCTCACATGAGTCCCTCTCCAGTTTCAGTACTCAGTTGAAGGGAGACAGGGACACATCTGGCTGGTGGCAATACTCCCTTCTTGGAGTCATGTTCTTTGAATAACTGATCATTAGTGGGAGTGTGCAGGCCCACCTCCTCCTTCCTAGCTGAAGACAATTCATAGGAGCCATCCCACGCTGAAAGCTCCTCATGTGCTCTGCTGAGGCTTTGTTTTGGTTAATATACTGTACTCACTGCCGTCGAGTCAGACTTTCCGAGGCAGTATCTCTACAGAAGTAGATCACCCAGTCTTCCATCCGAGGAGTGGCCAGTGTGTTTGAACCACCAGCCTTCTGGTTAGCAGTCAAATGCCTTAGGCACTGTGCTACCAGAACTCCTATACATCTCTTCAACTCCTCCCTCTTTCTATTCCTGCTTTCTTCTCTTCTAACGATGCACTCCTTGTAAACTTTCTGCATGCAAATCTCAACCTCAGAGTCAACTTCCCAGAAAACCCTACCTGAGTGACAGATAAAGAGGCTGAAAACAGAACAATTAAGTAATTTTTTCCATAGTCACATGGATGGTAGGTAGTGGAGCCAGGAGCAAACCCAGAGTCTAGCTCTAGGGTATGTGCTTTTAATCATATCTACTGCTGCCCCTCATACAACCATGCTATCTATCATTTCAAGAATTTAAAGTATATCAAATACCTTAGCTTGAATACTTACAGAAGGAAAGGAACATGTGAAATGAAGGGCAAAATAATAGACTAGAGGAGATGGTAATCACATGTATGGACTAAGGAATATGACTAACTCAGGTAACATCCAACAACAAAACGCCATAAGGGTTTGAGTTCTAGATTAAATAGAATGGATGATTTCAAGAGTAAAATTGATTATCAATGTTGTGATTTCACTTCCTTTTAAATTGCGGAGTTTTCACCTCTAAATAATAAAAACTATGATTGTGGTTGTAGTGGTCCTGCTACCATCCATCATCCATACTTTAAAACCACTGACTTACCATCAATAACTAAAAAAATCAAACTTATAACAAACTCTCCACAGAAATTACATTTTTAGTTAGAGTAAGTGGGAGTAAAGAGAAAAGGTAAGATGAATTTAAAAGTAACAAATAACGTCTTTTAAAAAATTTTTTGGAGTTCTTCGCATTTAGTTTCTTATAATTTTCTCTCCTACAAGTAGATATAGGGATCTCTGGTGGCATCGTGCCTAAGGCATTTGACTGCTA
>NW_006921588.1:2326613-2373183 GCF_000298275.1 Orycteropus afer afer | reverse complement strand
TGATTCAGCCAAAAGTATGTAGCATTCATTTCACACCCCTAAGCAATCTTGTCTAGAAATACAACTATTATTGCTCTACAGGGATAAAAAGGACAATGTTTTTTTTAAGATGGTGATCATGCATAAAAACAAAGGCTCCTTTCTTCTCTCTTTTCATTTTCCATTATTCTCACTTTGGTTCCCTCCTTCTGTTTGCTTTTTGTATTTTTCCACTTTTGTTATTCATTATGTGTGCCTCATTCATTCTACCCCTATTTCATTACTCCATCCTGATATTGTTTCTCTTTGAGTGAAGAGAAAGCAAGATGGATTCTGACCTTTGAAAAGCTGAGATGAGTTTTCAACTGAGCTTCAGATGGCCATAAGTTCATCATCTGGTAGAGCAGCAGCTCTCAGGTATAAAAGAGCAAAAGACAAGATAGTTTCTGCTTTCTTCCTGCATGTATTGCCCTCCAAGAATCTCAGACCCTGGATGCTTTTTAGAATATCCTTATTGAATCAATATTTCAGCTTAAGCTGCTGGTAACTGATGCCTGCCAGACTTTGGCTGAATGGGGACAGAATGGAAAAAAATAAAAAATAAAATAAATACATGGTGAGCACATTGTACCTGCCAGAACCTGGCAGTTACAGTAAGCTGAAGACACAGATTCAAGTCAGGGTAGGTATAGCTATAGCAACATGGAAGGAATTGTAATGTAGCCTTACATAAGCATATTTTTTGGAATTAATATTCAACTCCTTGTTATTCATAGTATAGTTAACATTTTATTTCTGCAGGGGATTAGTGTTTTTTTTTTTTTTTTACATAATTAGAATTACAATTTTTTCCCATTGTGTTCTGAGAAGAGAATTTACATGTAATTTCTTTGAGTGTAAAGAACTGTATCATATTTATCTTTATACCTCCAAAAATCTTACTACCATACACAGGTTATTATGTTAAACTGAAAGAATTAAAAATGCCTTTGAGTCAAATTCTGACCCTATAGGGGTTCCAAGGCTCTAAATCCTTATAGAAGCTGACTATCACATCTTTCTCCTGAGGAACAGCTGGGGGTTTTGAACCAATGACCTTTTGCTTAGCAGCAGATGTTAAACCATTGTGCCACCAGGGCTCCTAAATTATATTAGGATTGCTCAAGTCAACTGAGTTCCTGAATATCATCAGATTCACATTGGAAAGATAAAAGGTTTTTATGAATGTCTATCAGGTTCTTAATGGCAAATAACAACAACAACATCAGGTTCTCACATTCTTGCAACACTGTCAGCTTTTAGTAATCCACATAATCAGAAACAAAGGTTTACGGTATGTGGTTTGTTGTATTGTACATCCTTCTTGTTCTGCCCACATTGTATATGAAGTAAGCACGTTAATTATGGGCATCTTAAGTAATTTAATCTAAAATAATTTGCACAATACAATATTGCATCAAAGAAAAATAATATATGGCAAATGGATTCTTAAACACACACACAAATTTCATTGCCATCGTGTCATTTCCAACTCATAGCAACCCCCATTGGTTTTCCAAGGCTGTAAATCTTTACAGAAGTAGATGGCCCAGTCTTCCTTCCATGGAGCAGCTGGTGAATTTGAACCGCTGACCTTCTGGTTAGCAGTCAAGTACCTTATCCGCTACACCACTAGAGTTCCTTACACAAAAGTTAACAAAATCACCATTATCCAGATAACTCAAACAAAAAGCAGGTTTTCATTATCCAAGTAATATACATATGTTCCATTTGATTTTTGTTGTATATATCTGATATCAGTGTATTAAATCTATATAAACAATTATATAAGTTGTATAAATAGGCCTAGAACTCTATTTGATCTCATAAAATAAAAAATGTAACCATTGTACCTGTGCTGTGTATCTTAAATACATTTTATTTCAATGGACATTTTCACATAACATCCCATAGATGTTATTCAGAGCTTCAGCTATGAATTTTGCCATACCTATAGCGTTTTATTGACTATGCAAAGGCATTTGATTGTGTGGATCATGACAAATTATGGATAACATTGAGAAGAATGGGAATCCCTGAGCACTTGATTGTACTCATGAGGAATCTGTACCTTGACCAGGAGGCTGTCGTTCGAACAGAACAAGGGGACACTACATGGTTTAAAATCAAGAAGGGAGTGCGTCAGGGTTGTATTCTTTCTCCACACTTATTCAATCTATATGCTGAGCAAATAATCCGAGAAGCTGGACTATATGAAGAAAAACGTGGTATCAGGATTGGAGGAAGAATCATTAACAACCTGAGATATGCAGACGATACAACTCTGCTTGCTGAAAGTGAGGATGACTTAAGGCACCTACTGATGAAGGTTGAAGAATACAGTCTGCAGTATGGATTACATCTCAACATAAAGAAAACAAAAATCCTCACAACTGGACCAATGAGCAGCATCACAATCAATGGAGAGAAGATTGAGGTTGTCAAGGAATTCACATTGCTTGGTTCTACAATCGATGCCAACGGAAGCAGCAGTCAGGACATTAGACGTCGTGTAGCATTGGGAAAGTCAACTGCGAAGGAACTGTTTCAAGTGCTGAGGAGCAAGGATATCTCCTTGAGGACTAAGGTGCGCCTGACACAAGCCATGATATTTCCAATCACCTGGTATGCATGTGAGAGCTGGACAATGAATAGGGAAGACCGAAGAAGAGTTGATGCTTTTGAGTTGTGGTGCTGGCGAAGAATGCTGAAAGTACCGTGGACTGCTAAAAGAACTAACAGATCTGTCCTGGAGGAAGTGCAGCCAGAATGCTCCTTGGAAGCAAGAATGGCCAGACTTCGTCTCACCTATTTTGGTCATGTTGTAAGAAGGGACCATTCCCTGGAGAAGGATGTCATGCTTGGTAGGGTGGAGGGTCGACGAAAGAGGGGGAGGCCTTCAACGAGATGGATTGATACAGTGGCTGCGATGATGGGCTTGAGTATAGCAGGGATTGTGGGGCTGGTGCGGGATCGGGCAGTGTTTCGTTCTGCTGTGCATGGGGTCGCTATGAGTCGGAAACGACTTGACGGCACTTAACAACAACAACATAGCAGCAATCTACTTCCATAGAGACACTAGAGACACCGCCTTGGAAACCCAAGAAGGCATCACTGTGAGTCAAATCAACTTGACACCGTGAGTTGTTTTTTTTTTTTTGGTATAGCCACATAAGGAGCCCTGGTAGTGCACAGGTTAAGTGCTCAGTCCCTAACCAAAAGGTAGGCAGTTCAAACCCACCAGGCTACTACATAGGCGAAAGATGTGGCAGTTTGCTTTCATAAAGATTTATAGCCTTGAAATCTATGGGACAGTTCCACTCTGTCCTATAGGGTTACTATGAATCAGAATTAGACTTGACAGCAACAGGTTTGCTTTTTTGGTTTCATGGCAGCACAGTATATTTACTAGAACTAAACAATTATTTTAATAGCTGAATACAGTGTTCATTTTACTGGAGATTTTTACAAAAGTTTAAAAAAAGAATATAGCAAAAATCTAGTCTTTCTAAAAATAGCTTTAAAAGAGTGTAACAGAAAATGTTCATAGCTTTTTTTACATGATTGACTTTGGGAGAAAAGTAGGGGTTAAAAATTATCTTCAACCACCCACACACCCGTGGATTTTGAGAGGAGACTCCTTTAATACTTCTTACTGCAGTATTTGTTGCTTAAGGAAGTCTGTGGGTGGATAAGATGTTATTATCCCTCCTACACACACCCGTTTTCTTATTTATGACATTAAATCACCATGTATATAAGTACTTGAAACACCAGCCCCTTTCTTTCAACCAGTTTCTGAGATTCTTTAGAATTTGGTCCACATACTACTTTCCTGTAGCACATGTCACAGTTAATTACAATTTATCCTAAATATCTATTCAACAGTGGGTCCATCCAAATAAGTCTATTTGATGTAACTATGGCTTTCCAAGGAGCTCGGGTAGCATAGTGCCTAAGGTACTTGACTGCTCACCCGAAGGCTGGCGGTTCAAACCCACCAGCCACTCCTCGGAAGGAAGGTTTGGGCAATCCTACTTCCGTAGTGATACTGCCTTGGAAACCCAAGGAGGGGTCGCTATGAGTCGGGGCCGACTCGATGGCAAACAACAACAACAACAACAATGGCTTTCCAACCAATCACTCTTGTTTGAAAACAGAGTTCAATAAATAGCACATTTTATGTTCAAAGTTAATAATACAGAAATATTCTTTATATTAGTGAGTTTCTTCAATAGTAAATGAAGAAGATATAGTCACTGAAATAGGATTAAGATTTGTTTGAAGTGTTTATTTCTTATTATTCTAAAATTACCTTTATGAATGAATGCACATTCGCAGAAAATGCTATCAACACAACAAACATGTTTTACCTAAACAAAGTTAGCTATTTGAATTGTTTCATCTACATAGACAGATCAATAGTTAAAGATTTTAACTATTGATAAAATAGTATAAATAAAATAGTATAAAATGTATACAAACTAGCTAATATAAAATTAACTTAAACTTTATATCCCTTTTATATTATAGTAAAGATGTTCCCTCAAATGCAGTAAATGACAGACATACTCTTTCACATATAGACTAAGCTTAAATTATTTTAAGAATAATCAGGTCCAATCTTCATTGCTAATGTAATATGCATTCATTAAAAAATCTAGAACAATATGAAAAAAGGTAAAAATGATGCATTTTAAAATTATTTTAGATTTGGAGGCTTAATGGTATCATGTGATTGTTGTTGTTGTGTGCCGTGGAGTCGGCCCCGACTCGTAGTGACCCCTCCTTGGGTTTCCAAGGCAGTATCACTATGGAAGTAGATTGCCCAACCTTCCTTCCAAGGAGTGGTTGGTGAGTTTGAACCGCCAGCCTCCTGGTTAGCAGTCAAGTGCCTTAGGCACTATGCTACCAGAGCTCCTATCATGTGATAGTCACACATACTAAATGTTTTGCAAGTAAATTTGTTCATTTCACTAATGAGATCAACACACTCAACTTGAGAGTGATATTAACTTTTCCTGGATTAAGAAATTCAAAAAATAAACATTAACCACCCAAAGTGCTTATAAAGATACCCTAATTAGTAACCAAATATACATTATTGGAAATATATCCTATAATTTAGAATAAGGAGCTCTGGAAGCATAGTGCCTAAGGCACTTGACTGCTAACCAGGAGACTGGCAGTTCAAACCCACCAGCCACTCCTCGGAAGGAAGGTTGGGCAATCTTACTTCCGTAGTGATAACTGCCTCAGAAACCCAAGAAGGGGTCGCTAGGAGTCGGGGCCAACTCGATGGCAAATAATAACAACTAACAACAATTTAGAATAATCATAGTTAGAATCAGATTACCCAAAAAATGACAGCTAATTCAATCACTATCTGTTAATTCAAAGAAATATTACTCTGGCCACTCTGATATCTTGATAATATGAACTCAGTCAGAATACAGAGGTAAATCTATCCTCTATATAGTACAAATGACAGGTCAAATATAATTTATGTGCAATCCAATGGCTATGAGACTAGAACTTATATATTTCACTCTAAAGGAGGCTTTCAGGTTTTAGTTATTAAGCTTTTTAACATCTTGTAATATTTACAAAATATTTACAGAAAACTGCAATTATTAGCATTTTAGATCAAAGTAACACATAGACTAGAAAAATGTAACACAAATACTATGCACTGTTGTCGAGTAGGATCCGACTCATAGCGACCCCTCCTTGGGTTTCAGAGGCGGTATCGCTATGGAACTCGATTGCCTGACCTTCCCAGTGAGGAATGGCTGGGGGGTGTGCTCCAAATATAGACACACACGCACACTACAAGAAGAATGAAAGGAAATATGGAAAGGAAAGTGGTTTCTAACTGATACATCACTTACTTGCATGGAATGCAAGTTATAAACTTCACATTCTTGTGATTAAAATTAATGGTGAAAAAAAAAATCAGCCTTATTCAAGGCACAAAATACAGGTATTCTTTGTTTTCTTGCAGGTCACTTTATTGTGCTTTGCAGATAATGCAGGTACTGTGTTTTGTTTTGTTTTTACAAATTGAACGATTGGCAACCCTGCACCAAGCAAGTCTATCGAGCAAGTCTATCTGCTCCATTTTTCCAACAGCATGTGCTTACTTTGTGTCTCTGTGTCACATTCTGGTAACTCTCATAATATTTCGAACTTTTCCATAATGATATTCCACACTTCATAGACTACCATAAAGTGTAAAAATAGTTTTACATGCACTGGGAAACCCAAAATATCATGTGACTTGATCTATTGTGATATTCACTTTATTGCGGTGGTCTGGAACCAAATCCGCAATTTCTCCCAGGTACGCCTGAAATACAATAAATCAAAGATTTGAATATAAAGTGCAATAAGGAAGAGTAAGTTTGATTTTACTTTCCACTTACATGTGTTAATCAGAACAAATGAAAACTAGGACGGAACATATGAAACACAGATCATCTCTTTTTATTAAAAAAATAAAAGTGAAGAAATGAAGTATGATGTAATAGTAGATTTAAGTATAAAAAAATTGCACGGTAATGCTTCAACAGAAAGAGCAATTAAAATATTCTATCCTGTACGGACTGGTTTGTTTATCTTAGTTCTGTTTGTAAAATACTAGAAAATTCACAAGGAGCCCTGATGGCATAATGGTTATGTGCTTAGTTGCTAACCAGTACGTCACTGGTCTGAACCCACCTTCAGCTTCCTGAAGATCTGCTCCTGTAAAGATTAAGGAAAATAACAAACAAACAAAGAACCTGTTGCCTTCAAGTTGCTTCTGACTCATAGTGATTGTATAGGGCAGAGTAGAACTGCCCTATAGAGTTTCCAAGCCTGTAATCTTTACGGAAACAGAATGCCACATCTTTCTTGGTTGGTGAGTTCAAATTGCCCATCTCTTAGCAGCTGAGTGCTTTCCCACAGCACCACAGGGCTCCTGGGAAACTCTATGGGGAAGTTAATACTCATGTGAAGAGTGGAAGAGATCAAATTCAACACATCTGCCAAATTAGGTAGTCTACACATAGAAGTAAAGAGCTGATGAATATACAGGATTTTGTATAAAACTATTTCCTTCCAAAAGAAACACTGAAGAAAAAAATATTAATTTCTGAATCTTCCAGTGGTAAAATATCCATTCAAAGAAATTTTCCTTTCTTTCTTTTTCTCTTTCCTTAAGATGTTATTTGTTCTTCTAAGCTCTTTATAAAATTCTAGGGAAACATTTTTAGGAATACAGAATCATCTAGGAAAAAAAGTTAATTTCTTAGAAATAGTTAAAGAAAGACCTACTATCAAATGACTGTCCAACATCCTTTGACATTGGAATCCATTTCCTACTCTGATGGTACTCAATCTTGACTGTTGTTCATTTTCAGTCCTTATAAAAATAATTATGCTCTAATGTGCTACTCTTACTGTGTTCTTTGGGTATTGCTTATTTGCTAGTTAAGCCTTTCATTACATAAGGCAATTTGATAAATCCTTTAAGTGCTGAAAGATAATTAGATCAGATTTGCATTCCAGATCTGATTTCCCTTACTAAGGCCTTCTTCTACTCACTTTTTAGCAAATTTTTCATTTAAAATAAAAAATTAACTTGGAACCTTACATTTAATTATTTAGCACAACTCAAGCAAGAACTTATGAGAATGTTTATGTGGGTTCTTTTTCTCTCTCTTTTTGCTACTCTCGTTGGAATTACATCTTGTTTCTTGTTTTGTGTTAATTAATGATGAATTTTTTTTGGATTTCATTTGGAAAATCATTTTGGGACATGTACAATGAAGGTTCAAATCATGAAATAAAATCTCTATTTGGCAGTAAGTACACCAAGTCAAATGATAAAATTTTATCTTAAACACAGAACTAAATAAGGAGAAGTTATACTTAATTTTAGTAAAAATATAACTATAGATTGAGATAATCAAAGAGCAAAAATAACATATTCAGTGACTTAAATTTTGTTTATCTTTTTACATTGTTTTAATAAATGTATAAATAATAATAATTTATAAATTATAAATTTATAAATAAATAACAATAATCAAATTATAAATTTGATACTTATGACCTTGTCTACATGATAGTTATGTATGTGTTAATGTTGCCATCTTGTAATTTAAGATATTTTTATATATTTTCAAAACATAATATTTAAATTTCTTCATGAATTCTTTGTTCTGCCAAATACATTTGAAAGCATCTGTTATGAAATTTTGACATTGCGAAATTCATTCATAAGCAAATGAATAAGGAACAGTAGATGGAGATAGTTCTTAAGTATGATGATAAAATATACCAAAGAATTGGCATGCTACATACATTTACTTAATAATGACAATATTATTTTTATGTTTTCTATTTTCTTAAAATGCAAAATGTTAAATTATCTCAGATAACTGTAGTAGAAAATAAGAAAGTAAATATTCACAACAGTGTCCACTCGGAAGTCTTTATAGATACAGAAAAGCAGCTCCTACCTCCATCCCCAGATCCTGATCCGGCATCTGAGGAAGAAACAAAATTATACGTCTTTGAAAAATATACAACAAAAGTTTGATTTTTTTTTTTTTTTAAGTTCAAGTTTACTTCAATTTAAGCCTCTAAGATCATAGTTTGAGAAAATTACTAATATTTGATACAGAAATACATTTTCACATCAAATTTATTCCTATTTACATAACTTATAAAATCAATTCTCTGTCATTTTCTTTCTTCAGTTTTATGAAGAATGCATTATCTATCTTCAAAACAATACCTAAAATTATTGACTGTGTAAATGCCCTCATATTTTTATTTTCTTCAGAAATTAATAGCCTAAGATATATAACAAGTAAATTCATAACTAAGGCTTATATTGTTGAAAATTGCTTATGCACAAAGAGAAGAATAGTTTATAGATGAGTATCTTTCTATATCAATAATAATATGCTTTCCAAGTACCACGATTGTAGATTAATTTATTTGCAAAAGAGACTAAAATCATCCTTTGTTTTTGAAATCAGTAGAAGACTAAGCCTAACTTTTGTCTTGGTGCTAAAACTGCATTTTCCCTGTGTGATGCTGGCAAAAAATAAAAAGTAACCTTTGTTTCTGGATTTCCTTTTATCCACTTCTCTCTCCTCCCTCTCACATGCTTAGAATGGTCAAAGTTGCCTTCCCTGAGAATTCTGTCTCCAGAAACACTCAATTTTCTTTTACCTCTCACCTGGTCATGATATTGGAGTTGGTAATGGAAATGGTCAAGACTCCTTCCAACTTGATGTCTAAATTAAAACTTTTTAATTTGGGAAAATTGGGGTTAAGTGGAGCCATCATAGTCTGTCTTCCCACATCTTTCCATTCTAAAGCTATTTGTTGGTGCATTTTCAATATTAATACTAGGAAATAAGACAATTATTGGTGTATTCTGCCTGATATGCCCTCAAACATACTGAAATTCCAACCAGAATTCAAGATCTAGATCAAATGCCAGTCTTCTTGCCTTCAAGTCAGATCCAACTCATAGTGACTCCTTCTTGGGTTTCTGAGGCAGTATCACTATGGAAGCAGATTGCCCAATCTTCCTTCCAAGGAGTGACTGGTGGGTTTGAACCTCCAGCCTTCTGGTTAGCAGTCAAATGCCTTAGGCACTACGCCACCAGAGCTCAAATGCCAGTAAGACTATTTTGGCTCGTATTTTCTATGAATGTTTCTGAAAACTCAAGGGGCGAGATCTGTATAACAAATTGTATTTAATTTAACTCAAATTAAGTAGCCAGAGAAGAGAGGAAGAAGAGATTCACAAATGGTCAGTTAAGTTCATGCCATTGTCATGAATTAGTGATGGGAAGATTTGATGGTTTCTCTACTATAAGGTTAGCCATCTTGGTAAACTAGAGATAAGTAGCCTACTAATTTAATTGAATAAAATATAATAAATGCAAAGTTTTATCTTCTACTGCCTTTTATTTCTAGAGATGACAACTTGCAACCTCCACTCAGTGTTCATCAGCATTAAAAAACAAATGAAAAAACTACAAAGAAAAGATTGAGTATCCTTTTTTAGATAAAATGTCAGAACTCCAATTTATTTACAGTCAGAGCTGATTAATCAAAATTACTTTTGGCCCCCCCATCATCATTCAGATCAAAAACGTTTTAGCTTTACAAGTCAATGGAAGAGGCATTCAGCAACATTGGCTTCCTAATTAAATCTGCAGAAATCTAAGTATGTGAATGAGCTAAGGATGGATTACCCAATTGTGATTAAATTTTCTACTTCGCTAAGTAATTATTTTCATAGCATAACCAGCACATTAGGGACTAGAATGGAAAGATTTTAATGAGTCAGGAGCATGGGATTATATGTGCTGACAAGAATTGGGAAATTGGCAAATAAGGAAGAGAAATTTTGCTACCAAGCTTCATTAGTCATAACCATAACCTTAGGACGACTTGTCACTACTATTGCTTGCTGATCCTCATTTGACTACTGTCAGAGATGGACAGATGTCCTACACAATCTCAAATAAGCAAATCTTTTTTCTCCGTATTCTCTGGCATTTGCCTGATCCTTTCCTGTTTCTGAGAGTCAGGGGTTCCATCTTTATCTCTTCTTACTATGCCATTTGTCTAAGTACAGTAGATTGTTTTTTCATAAGTAGTTTCCTTCTTGTTTTTCTTACTCTTTTCCCCATCTTTGCTATGAGCAGTAGCAAGCTGGTATTCCTCCTTCCCTCACTCACTTCTATCGAGTTGGATCCGACTCACAGCAACCCCTCCTTGGGTTTCCGAGGTGGTATCACTATGGAAGTAGATCACCCAGTCTTCCTTCCGAGAAGTGGCTGGTGGGTTTGAACCACCAGCCTTCTGGTTAGCAGTCAAATGCCTTAGGCACTACCTGTCCAAAGACTCTCTTCATTGCGTCTCATTTCCTGCCTGCCCTAGTCATCAAACACTGGACTTGTGACATATTTGAGTATAAACATATCTATTACCTAAGAGAGTCTTTCCCATAGAATAGACTTTTCTTGGCACTATCCTTTCTCATTTTCATTTTCAGAAGAAGTTTCTTTTTTATATCAATTTTTTTTCCTTGAAAATGGTTATATCATTCAATTCCTCAGATATCATGACTTTGCAGAAATATGTATATTTGTTATTGGAAGCACTATCATAGGACAAAAAAGTTTCTGATGTTTCAACCCTAACCTAAAAACTTAGCTTCATTTTAAGGTGTTACTTTATCAAATTGGACTTTCTTTTTTCTGTCTTTTCTCCCTCTACTGCTATATGGCTTTAACAAACACTACAGGCAGAAGGAAAATCTGAAAAACTGAAGAACATATCAAGTCACTTTTCTTCCTCAATTTCTGTAAAGCATTCTTGATACATTATAATTAAAAAGCTTTCTAGAATCCTAGATTAACTATGTCAGAAAGGATATATGTCACTAGATTTAATATCTGCCACTAATACATTCTTCAATATCATCTGCCAAATGGTGAGAACAGCATTTTGTAGACCTGCTAAGATGACCTACATCTTAACTTCAGAACCCAAACCTGTAAAGTTGGCATTTGGAAGACAATGCTGTTTTTCAAAACAAGCAAACAAGCTTTATCTATGTAAACATAAGTTTCTATATAATTAACACCTGAATAATCAATCTAGATTTTTAATTATAATTGACTTCTAGTCAACTATCTGTATTGCATTAAGTATCATATGCATTAAAATCTACCAACATCTTTATGGTTGATTTCCTCTTTCTTCCAGAAGTGATTTGAAATGTAAAAGAACAAAGAATAATAATAATGCATGTTTTGCACAATGCACACTTTGTCTAGCCATTATATAGTGTGAATTATTTATCTGAACGTAACATAACCAGAAAAGTAAAACATGATCTTATGGTCCAGAATCCATTCAGAAAGTTTCAGGTGGTCTACAAGATTTTATACATACCTGTGGCACATGATCCTTCTGACACCACAAGTATCTCACTCTGCTGTTTGCATGCAGCCTGCCGCAGGTAACACTCATTCTGGTAGCTCTCCCCATTGGAGCCGCACACAGGCACATAGTCACTGTTACACTGGGGAACACACAGACATAAACTTATGGTTAGTACTGGACTCTACTTTCCTCTGCCATCCTGACCAAAAACTGTCATTTAAAACAAACAAACAAAAAAAAGCACTTGTCTTTGTTTTTGGTAATTCCCATTGTATCCAATTAGTCTTTGACCTTGTTAGGGCATAATTCAAATACACACAAAGGCAATGTCAAGTTAGCCAACTAGTCATTTGATTCAGATGGAAAAACACCTAAATTGATCAGATAATTTAAGCAAGTGATTAGGCAGGAAACAAGATAAATATAATGCAATAAGCCCATCAATATTATTCAATACTATGTTTTTCTGGTATATTGCTTATCTGGTTTGGTTAGTGAATCTAAACATGCTACAACATTCAAGCTCTTCAAAGATAGCTGATGTCGACCTGTGTTTGGAACTGAAGTATGTAGCAGAAATGCCAAAAATCAGTTACTTCTTAGTACATTTTTTTCTTTACTGAATTTTAATCTTAACAAATATCCAAATATTTGGATAAGACATTTGGTAGAATAATTGATTTTTCATATTTTTTAGACCATTGGACAGTTATGAAGACAAAGTGTACAGAGAAACAACGCATTATGTATTACAGAATAAAAAAGTCAGTAAGCAGTGAACTTTACATAAACTTTCTTGACTATTTCAAAGTATGAAGATTATATATTTTGTAAAAAAAAAAATGTTTGTTTTTAAAACAACATTATTACAAAAAGAGTACACATTTTACAATGGAAATTAGGCAACCGACTGGGTATAGCCATCATAAGATAATCACACTCTGAGGCATTGAGATACTTGGCTGTGTCCAATACCTGCTAATTATGCCAGCAAAGTGATTATCTCATGATTACTACTACTGATGTGCTTCACTGTTTAATGATAACAAATGTTATGATCAAGATGATTATTTATAAACACTCACCTCTTCCAGAAATTAAGTGAAGAAAATCATTCATGCATAGATACGTGAAAATACTGTTTCAACTTTTTATTAAACTATTTGGATTTTTGATGTGCTGTAATTTCATAACACATACAAAACAAATCAACTATCTAGTGAGGTGGCTGGGGATGTTTTAGTATACATGATAATAAACCTAAAACTCTATCACATGTAAACTTCAACTCAAGAGTTTATTTAAAGAAAAAAAAAGTAAACCCTTGAAAACCTGATCATCTGACTGATTAAAGAAATCCTAAAATTTGTTTTTACTGTGTTTTCTTACAAAGCCTGAATGATCGCTGCTACAGATTGAATTGTGTCCCCCAAAGAGATGTTGAAATCCTAAATCCCTGTGAATGTGAACCTGTTTGGAAATAAGATTTTCATTTTGTCTTGTAAGTGAGGTCATACAGGAGTGGGGTAGTTCCTAAACCTAATCCCTTCTGAGAAGAGTCTTATCAGAAGGAAATCAGATGGGGGTAGGGCATGGGGTGGTGGGGAGGACACACACACACAGGGCAAGACATTTGTGAGTCCCATCTACAAGCCAAGGAAAGCCAAGAAACCCCTAGGGCCACCTACAACGAAAGACCCTTTCCAAGAGCTGATGCCTTGAGTTGGACTTCCAGCCTTCAAACTATGAGACAGTACATTCCTGTTTTTTAATGCCACCCTGTCCTGATACATTTGTCGGGGCATGTTATAGATTAAATTGCATCCCAGTAATGTATGTGTTGGAATCCTAACTCCTATATCTATGGATGTATTTTTGTTTGGAAACAGGTTTTTTGTTATGTTAATAAGGTAATATCAGGGTAGGGTGTGTCCTAAGCCTAATCACTTCTGAATTATAAAAGAGCACTATAGGCAGAGATGCATACATACACAGGAGAATATAGATGTCATGTGAAGATCCCTAAGGAATACCCAGCACTACTAAGAAGGAAGGAATTGACAGGACCAAAACCCTGAATTATACTTCTAAATTTCCAGAACGGGGAGAAATAAATTTCTATCCTTTAAAGCCACCCACTTGTGGCATTTGTGTTACAATAGCAACAGGTAATAAAGACATGGCAGCAGTAGACAACTAAAACCTTTCCAATCAACCATTTAACTCTTATTATTTTCCTTTACATAATAATGGGTTATTTATACTAACAATTATAAATGGCATAAACCAATATTCCCTGAAATGAAAGTGTGGTTTCATGAGTCTTCTTATTATCTATTATAGAAAAAAAAAAACTTAAAATATTATAAGATTTTACTAATAATGATCAACATTTCTCCAAACAGTTTACCATACTCGTATTATGACAACTGTAATTGCTACATTATGATTTAGCACACATTTAAAAAATCTTTATATTTATTTCTGTGGTTTACAATATAGACATTTTAGAAGGCTTATGTAAGATAATTCCTTTCTACAATTGCACTATTTGTTCCCAGACTCACTCTATTTCTGTGATTATATTTTTTAAAAATTAATTTTATTAGAGCTTTTTCTTAAGGAAGATCCTTAATTTAATAGGCAAGTTACTTGTAATCTTGTGGAATCTGCATTACGGCTCTGTTTTCTACAAGTTCTCCAAATTTTTTTTTTTTAGTTTACATTTGAAAACTGTCCTACTTGAAGACTGAGTATCTCAGCCATTACTCAAGAAAGAAGGCAATAGCAAAAGGTCAGTCAAGAGTTGAATTTTCCAATAAACAATAATGGGGAGACACCAAATAAACAGGATTGTTGCTCAAGTCTTAACCAAAGCCAAGGAGGTGGTGGATGGATAGGTGTTTGATAAATGCACTGTGTTCAGGATCAAGGACTACAACAACAACAACAAAAAAAAACAACCTCACTGCCTTTGACTTGGATCCGAGTCATAGTGACCCCTCCTTGGGTTTCCGAGGTAGTATCACTATGGAAGTACATTGCCCAATCTTCCTTCTGAGGAGTAGCTGGTGGGTTTGAACTTCCAGCCCTCTGGTTAGCAGTCAAATACTATCGACCTTTTGCTTAGCAGCCAAATGACTTAACCACTGCACTAACAGAACTCCTTAAGGGCTGGTATAGGTAGGATTTATGAAGACTTACTAAGACTATCATAGTATCTTGGCCATGTGGAGGAGAGACAAGAAAGAAAGGAGGAAATAGCTGGTAGCATTATAGTCAATAGACTTGCCGACTCTTTCAGTAGGCAGTAGAGAGTCATAATTGGTGTGACCAGTTAGACTATTTAGGTTTTCATGCTTAGGACCTAGCACTCTTGGATCTTTTAAACTTCATCTTCAATCCTGGTTACAATACTTTGTGTGGAGTTTTTTTATTTTTTTATTTTTTCCATGTTTTCTTTCTTCCCTCCAATCTCTAGAGTTATGTATTTATTCTTCTCATCCCCTTCTGCAGTTTACTCAACTGCCGAGTCAGTGGACACTGAGTGGGGGTGGGAAGTATTTATAATTTCTGTCAAAGTGCTAGTACACAAAGCTGATACGCATCTTAAAATATCGAATAAACCGATAAAGTGCTCGTATGCCACTTCAGAAAGATGCAGAAGCCAAATGTGAACAGTGCTAAAAACAGAGCTGCCAAGTTCCATGCACAAGCCAAAAGGGAGATTTGTATGGAGCTGAAAAGAGATTTACTGTCGATTACCAGCCCAACGTTTCTGGCCCTTAACTCCATGACTTGTACTCATTAATATTAGTAACACAAGAAGGAAGCACACAAAATCATTAAAATTTAGGAGTAGGAGTTTGGTCCTAGGCCCTCCCATTTCTCTTACTGCCTTGGTGTAGAAGCTTGTGCATATAACTCAACAATTAAGTACTGAACAAGGTTTTAGCTCAGTTTCCCCATTTGAAATGTCTAACTGGGGCATTCTAGGGGAATTAACAGAGTCCTATTTTTAGAACACTTTGAAATATCACTTTTAAAAAATATAAATTATTTGCCTTTCATGACACAAATGTTAACTAGCAGAATCACATCTATCATTGACACTCAAACCTGACATTTCTAAAAGTAAAACAGTGTAACCCTGAACATGAAAATAGGCTAACTGCTACCTTAAAATATGTCAAATTATTGAAAATAGTTTTTAGTGTTTATCGTTATACTGCTCAGCTTCAGATAAAGGGACATCCTCAGATGTTAAGTGATTTGCTAGAGGCCACGTAGCTGGCTGGTAAGAGAAAAAAACAAGACCCAAGTCCAGATGGTTAGGTCCATAAATGCATGTGTTGTACTAACTTCCTCCTAAGGGAAAAAGAGAGTCTATTTTTCTTGAGATGTTTTAAAAATCTGTAGAATGATTTTGTTCCAAAATTTTCACATTGCTTAAGGAAAGCAACTACATGCTATGCTAGTAGATTCAATGACTTGACACACTAGAATATATGGAATTCATTTTGCTACAAATGAACAAAAATGTATGTGAAGAGAAGATTTTTCATATGATTTATTGCTTATTTGGTTAATAAAGTTTTTTTTTTTTTTTTTTTTAGCTGAGATTTCAACAGCTACACACTATGTAAAACTTATGTTTCATATACTGCCAGCACCTTCCACAGAGTCTGGCATGTAGAAGGTGTTCAACAGATGTTAAGTGAATTCTGTTATATTCCCAGTTGTCAAAGGCTTAGAAAGAATGGATTGGATATGGTATATTCTTTTATCCAAAAATAAAAAAAGATAAAATATCTGCATATGTCCCAATTCTTTACCCACTCCATAGTAACTTTTACTTCTCTTTGGCCACATTTCCTTAAATATAAAAATTTTACAGTTTTAAAAATATGGCAGGACCATGAGTATGGCAGAAGTGACTATGTGACTTCCAAGACCAGGTGATTAAAAGACACAGTTTCTGTGTGGTGTACTATCTCTTGATGTGCATTATTAGAAGCTAGCCACTGTGTTATGAAGAAGCCCTAAGTACCCCATGTGGACAGACCCACAAGGAGAAGAACCAAGAGCTTTCAGGTGATTATAACATCAAGGCTTTACCCTTCCCCTCGTACTCTTAACCTCAGTGGAGCAGAGGTGAGCTGTCACCATGAAACCCGGTCCAAACAGCAGATTCATAAGCAAAATAAAAATTCATTGTTTGAAGCCACTAAGTTCTGGGCATCTAATAACTTCACCCCTAATAATTGGAACAATTACCAAGCTAAAGCCTAGCTTACTAAATGAAAACAACTAATACTGAATTAATTGATATCTGAAAAACATAAGGCTTCATTACATTTTTTTAAAATTTAAAGTCATCATTGATCATTGTATGTACCGCCAGTGTGTCCATGAATAACTAAACTTATGTCTTCTTTTCTTTCCTTTTATTTCTTCCTCCCTCCCTCCCTTTTCCCTCACTTCCATCCATTCACCCATCAATCCATCCATCCATCCATCCATCAATTGTTTCTAAACTTTCAGCTCCACAATTGATTTCTCTCGCCAGATTGACCAGCATCCCATTTGGTATGCAAATAGGATGCATAAGGTCACAGACCATTTTTAAAATTCATATCATTACATAAGAGTTTTTTATATTGCTTCTGATACTAAGTTGACTATAAGAATTTGGTATTTTTGTTGTTGTTACTGATGTCTTGATTTGCATATATAATGTCTTAAACGGAAAACAAGAGTATTTAATATCAAGGGACCTAGGTTCTTACTCTAGGATCACCATTTAATGGTAAGTTACTTCACATTTATGGGCCTTAATTTCTTCATCTTTAAAAAGAGGAGAAAATAATTATCTCAGTAAGTTGTGAGAAATAAAACATGTAACAAATTAAAGGGTAGACATTAGTTTATTTCAAATTATCTAAGTGAGATGGAGGCTAATATATATTCATTTTGGTGCTCCAATAAACCCTAATTTGAAAGCATAGATTACACACACATAAAGCTATTTCTCCTTGAAATTCATCTCTCAGACAGAAAGATTATAGTTTGTATCATACTTCAAAAGGAAGAATTTGTGCTTGTATCTTAAAATGCAGAAAAACAGAGAATAGATTAACACAGCCAGAAATTATTTAGAATAGTATCAAGGAAAATATATATTCAGGATTTCTCCCTTTAATCAGATACTTGGAAATAAAAACAAGAAAAAAAAAAACCTCAAATTCATGAGAAGTCTTATGCTGGTAAGGAATACGGAGAAATCACTAAATCAAGTAACTCCTTGCATAAAATATACTATTATTCTCTGCATAACTTGTACTTTTTCTTTCATATTCTACCTAATTTACCGACTCTATATTTGTGGTGTTAGTAGTGTCTAAATTTTCTACTAGGAAGATGTTTCTTTTCTCCTGTGACAAAGCTCAAACTAATAGCAGTAGTAATCTAGTAGCAAACTTGAAATACTGCAAGAATTAGAAAGCAAATTTACATTGTAGTTTCTTAATCAAGCTTCTCTTCATAGCCCTCCCTTCCAAACCTATTCCATTCAAAAATATTTAAGTAATGACAAATGTAATTGACTGACAAGAACATGAAAAACACAAATATCTTTGTTGATAAAAGTTTTATCAAACTCCTGTGGCACTTGAAACCCCAACATACTTCTTTTAATAAAGAAACATCGTATGTTTGATTTTAGTAACTTTCATTCATTTAGAGTTCTATTAACTCCTTTTTCCTTCTTGGTGAAATCTTAGAAGTATAACTTTCCACTTGAGAAACATTCTTCCTGCTCCATTTTGTATTATTTAGGAGTACATTTCCTCAGTTCACCTTGGTTACCAAAACAAGAAAAAAAATATAGATAAGTAGATAGATAGATAGAGCTATATATGTATGTATGTATGTATGCGTGTGTGTGTGTGTGTGTGTGTGTGTGTGTATATATTATATATGTATATATGTGAATCACAATCTCAAAGGAGGAAAACAACTTTAAAACCCTGTGGCTTTTAATTACTAATTTAGCCAACTGTTTTTGCTCTTTACTTCAGAACCTTTGAGAGAAGTATGAATTTAAAAATTGTCATGCTCCATCTTTCTTGTGTAGTTCATTAAAAGAACATGATTAAATTGTTTATTGCAGCTAGAGATCTTAGAAATTGATGTCACGTGCTTATTAAATATTCATGAATATGTTTCTTACACTATACACCTACTCTTCACTTATCGACTGTCTCATTATCTGACATTTTGCATTTATGACAGTAGTAAAAAAAAATCTACTATTTTGTGCATTAATAACATACATAAGGAATGCTGAGGTGCCAGGCAAGAGTAATACTGGTTGTGATGGCTAAGTTATGAGTCAACGTTCTCAGTAGTATGGCTGTTATGTAACGATGTAATTTGGCAGTTACATAATGATATAGTTATCCTCCATTTTGTGATCTGATGTGGTCATCATCCATATTTGCACAATTGCAATTTTCCTTCGATGACATGACATGGTCTTTGGAACCTAACCCAGTCGATTAGTGAGGAATGGGTAGAGGATGGTGTAAAAGACTATTGTATGGTGATAGCAATACTTACCCACCAGAAGTTGTGGGCTTTACAAATATCAGTTATTTTATTATGTTTTACTAGAAGAAGGAAATAATGTCTAAGAAGATTTTAGCTTATCTAAAAGCCATGTAAGCTTTATTTAGATGTGAATTCCCATCTCTCATGGGATGGTTGAATTCAATTTTAAAATACTTAAATTTCATCAAGTAATTCTAAATATGACATATTTCACCAGTTATTTAGGCCAATAAATTTAAGTTTAATGTTTTTATTTGTTTTCTATCCTTTGCTTTTCTCTTGGTTTTGATTATAGTCTTGGAAAATTTTTCTTGCTGATCTCAAATACTTAGTTTTGTTTAGGTACACATTTTGTTTTTGAATCTTAGGTTAGACTTCCAGTAAATTAAAAAGAAAATCATTCAAAAACACTCAGCAGTAAATAAAGGCAGTAAGTACACAGCACCTATGCTATCTGAACTTATACATGACTATATGAAAATTTTGAGAGGAAAAGACATTTTATTATTCACATGTGAAAATCATTTGGTATATACTAATAAATAGGAGCTCTGGTAGCATAGTGGCTAAAGCACTTGACTGCTAACCAGAAGGCTGGCGGTTCAAACCCACCAGCCACTCCTCGGAAGGAAGGTTGGGCAATCCTACTTCCGCAGTGATACTGCCTCGGAAACCCAAGGAGGGGTCACTATGAGTCGGGGCCGACTCGACGGCACATAACAACAACAATAATAACATCAACATTTATTTGATATTAATAATTTTGTTGATACCAGGGCAAGAACTACATTTCTTTACTTTAGTACTAGGCAATGTGCATATTTCTCAAATTCATGAAATGACTTGTGGCTATATGCATTCTTTGGATACCCAGGAAATTCTATTTCAATTGAATGTGGCACCAATGCAGAGGTTGACATACTTTTTATGGTACACAATTTGCAAACTAGTACAATAGTTTGGAAGCACATTGATAAGGAGTTAATTAAAAAACTTAACCTGAGTGCCAGGACAATGAATTTCAAGGACATTAAAGTCTAGCATAATAAATGAAAAGACAATAGTTGCAAACACAAAGAACATAAGTGAAAACCAACCTTCTTATCCCCTGACCATTTTGACTTTTTTCCCATCAGTAGACTTATAAAATGAGTGCTAGAAGGGGCACAGAAACATAATTTTCCTTTAATATCCTAAAAGCACAACCTGAAGCTTTCTACCTCCAGTGGCACTTATAACTATGGCATATACATTTCACCAGGAAGTGTATGTTTTCTTGTCATCAGTTGGCTCTCTTACCAATAGTTTTACTTGGTGCCAGCTTTTCCCTTAGCTTGTATATATTGCCAAATGATGGGCTATAAAGGGGGATCTGCTACTGCTTTGTAGCTGCTAATAAATTAGAAGATGTACATATCAGACTGCTTACCTTGAACTGACAAACGCAAGTCACAGTGTCTCCAATTCTTAAACACTCTCCATCAAATTTACAGGTGTTGGTGTCACAGAGGAAGAGATCATTTTCTCTGTCATCATAACCTCAAATTTAAAAAGAAAGTACTCCAGTCATTCAAAAAGCAACAATAATGTTGTACTTTTTTTTTTTTTTAAAGCATCATCTTAAAGCTTCAGAAGAATTGCCCAAAATTTCAATTCCAATAAGCACAGCTGTACTGCAAGGTCACTCTCTACCAATAACCTCAAAATCTAGTTAAGTGATCAGTATTGATTTCTATTTTTCCCAGTTCTTTTCTAGGAAGTTCTCTTTTACTATGCTTTTTTGACAGGGTAAGGAGCTCTGGCAGCAAAGTGCCTAAGGCATTTGACTGCTAACCAGAAGGCTGGCAGTTCAAAACCACCAGCCACTCCATGGAAAGAAGACTAGGCAATCTACTTCCATAAAGATTTACCACCTCAAATCCAATGGAAGTCAGCATGAGTCAGAATTGACTTAATGACAGTGGGCTTGGTTTTGTTTTTGTTTTTAATAGTGTAGTTTTATTCTAGTTTGGGTTAATAGTGATAGTGGTGAACAAAGGTTTAACACTTGCTTCCTTATTTTTTCTCATTTAAGGGAATATGTATGTATGTATATTTACCAAAAGTCCACATTTTGGAAAAGAGCTGATGATGGTCTTTGAATGCAATTGTTACCATTTCTTCATCTTTAATCATTATTTTTGCTTTAAGGTTGAAACAACCCCTTATTTGGAATTTCTTCAGACAAAGAGGAAACAAAGCCCCAATAATAAAGATAAACAGGCACAGTGTTTTCTGTGATGGTCTGTCTGGCTCAAGTGAAGATTGATCACCTCTAAGTTAACAGGGTTGGGAGGGGGTGCCAGCTTCTTGACAACCTGCCTAGAAATCCTTTATTTTTTTTTTAATTGTTTCTCCAGATCCCATTAAGATATTTGGATAATGATGAATCAACGAATTTCTTGATAGCTTATTCCAATCTCACATTTTAGTTGCTTTCTTAAAACAATAGTGTTGAAGCAAACAGATCATGTTGGATTCCAGAGCCATCAACATTTCAAGCAATTGAATTTGTAGGTTATTTTGTGTTCTTATAATAATGTCCCTAAAAAGTGATTAGGCATCTACAAAGTAGAATTTGTGGATTCCTCCCAGAATCACAAATATGTAAAAATAACTTAAAGAATATGTTGAGTTTTATAAAAATGCCAAATTTAAAAGTTGCCAAAAACAGAACAAAGGTTATCTATTGACCCTAATCAAATAGGGACACAATTCCAACTTGTCTCCAGTTAGGATAAACTACAATGATACACAATATTTTTTTTTTCTTGGGCTTTACACTAGTAATAACCCAGAACTATATATTCTTTCATCCAGCAAGTTACAATTGGTCTTCCCCTCCTGTCTGAAGTTATATACTCTTCAATTTTGCTCATATACGTCCCTGGAAGCCACTTTATTCAGTAGTAGATTTAACTACAGCATAATTATATTTACAATGATAAAAAATTGCACATACACTTGTTAGAAGTAGAACGGATCAGACCTAAGGGGCAATATCCAACCATGGTAATCCCACCACAAACCCACCAGGTATACTACAGGCTGTCATACTGAAATGAGAAGCCAGTTCGAAGGAGTGCAGCAACTCCCGTCCTTGGTTCCTATTTAATTAGGAGGCTTCAGCACAGCGAAGCTTGCCAAGCTCTCCAGTTTCAGACTCTGAAGGGACCCAAGGGAGCAAGAAGAGCTCCATATCCACTCACTCCGTCGAAGCGCCCCAGAAATGGAGAAGTCAGCACCCACCCGGGTGGATACTGCCTTCTACCGGAGACTACTGGGCTCTGGTCATGCCCACCCTGGTCTGGGAGAGGCTAAGGGTTCTTTTCTCAACTCTCCTCTACCATCTTTGAGCTGGGGGAAGCAGAGTGCGGCATCCCTGGACTGTAAAAGTGTCTTTGGCAAAGACAAGAGAAGGAAGATAAAGGGGAGAGAGAGAGAGAGAGAGAGAGAGAGAGATTGATTCTGTCAAAACCCATGCTCTGTTCAGAATGTCTATGACCAGGTCTTGAATCCTAGACCAGTTCCTCTTCGCAGCATTTTTGTCAGGAATCAGCATTTCCTCTGCAGCCACAATTTGATTTATTGCTTTCACGCTAGTTCTGTCTCATGAAGTTATTTCTCTTCCGTTCTAGTCAGACTTTTTTCTTTAATGATGGGAAAGGCTCTGTTGCAGTGTTTCCCTAAGGATAGGGAAGCCACGAAACCATCCTGTTTAATATTTTTCTTAAGTCTTTGCCAAAGCTCCAATGTAAGTGCAAGGCTTCAAAGGTTCCTACACCTGCACTTTCCTCCCACCCGACAGTCCCTCCCACCCACCCCCGCCCTTACTCCCGCCGCTTCCGGAGCGGCCTGGAGCAGTTCCCCGGGCTCCAGCGAGTAAAGAGGGGCGGAAGGGGGTGGCACTCAGAGGTCTGTTAGAGGAAGGGGCGGAGGAGACGCTCCCGGGCAGGTTGGTCTGTGCTGCACAAGCGGGTTATTCTGGGTGGGGGGTGGGGGGTGTTGAAGGGCCGTGGGCTAAGGTTCTGGGCTTACCGGAGCAGTTCCAGCCGGTGGGCGTTTGGCAGTCACTTAAGGAGGTAGGGAAAGCTGCTAGCTTCACCGGTCGGACTACCATGAGCAGCATCACCGGCAGCAGCAGCAGCCAGCAAAAGCCCTCGCAAAGTGTCCAGCTGCTGCCCTGCCGCGGGGACTCCCACAGCACCATGACTAGTTCGCGCAACTCTGCAGCAGCAAACGGTTTCCAAAGAGCACAGGATCGCAGGGGCCCGGCAGCAGACTACTGAGCATCCCGCGGACAGCGGCAGCAGCGGTGGTGGCAGCAGCGGAGGCACCAGGCGGGGAAGCAGCAGCCAAGCCGACGCATGATCCCCGGAGTTTCAACAACATCCAGTGACCCAGCTCAGTCCCGGGAGTGAGATGGTGGTCCTCGGAGGAGCAGCACCAAAGACAGGGGAGGCTGCTGCCATAGGGAGGGGGCTTTGGAAGCCGGAGGAGCAAGAGACTGGAAGTCCGAGGGCACAGGAGAGGAGCCTGAGCAAGAAGGGTGCAGGGAGAGTCAAGAGAGTCGAAGCGCCCTGCAGCCTAGCAGCCGCCTATCGCGCTCTGCCTCCCGCATCGCTCTGGCGTTTGGGAAGCAGCAGGTCCTTAGCCCGCCCGAGGTCACGTGGGAAGAGGCAGACGGGCTCTGATTGGTGGAGCGGGATGCAGGTCCCGGGAGGGAGGGGTCGACGAGGAGGTGCAAGGAGGAGGCGGCGGTGGATGCCACAGATGGGCTAGCTCGCCAGGCGCTGGCCCGAATAGGGTTCGAGGGGTTGGCTCAAGTGAGAAGCGCGGCCTTCGACGTGGGCAAGCCCACGCTCTTCTCCACCATCGGCTTTTTCACTCTTTTTCTGGGGACGCCCCCTACCGAGCGCTGGGTCCGGACTAGCGCCCTTCTTCGGTGCGTGACCTCGGGCTGCGAGCGCCCGCCGCGGCTGGGTGGCGTCTCTCAGAGATGGAGAGGGTGGGGGTGGAGGTGACCGAAGAACGGTAGCAGCAGGGCAAAGAGGAGAGAGCAGGCGGAGTGGAGAGGGCGTCTTGCTGGCGCCCAGCGCTCAGGCTTGCGAAGCTGTTCTTGGGTTGGTAACGGGATAGAGTCTGGCAATAGCGCAGCAAGGAGAGCCTAGGGACGCGTTTCTCGGGAGCACCAGGGCTGTGGAGAGGATGAGCGTCGTGAGAACAGCTCGGGCGGGTCTGGACGCAGCAGAATTCCCTCAGGAGCCTGCAACCCTGCAGTTGCACCCGAGGCCGGTCCGACAACCTTCCGCGTTCTCTCTCCGTTTCCTTCTCTCTCTCCCCTCACCCCTCTCTGGCTCCCTGCAGCACCGGCCTAGCCCAAGAAGCCGAACGTTTGAAGCTCTCTCCCATCACAAGCTCATCTCCAGCCAGAAGCCTATTTGTGCCGCCGCCTGGAAGGTGCCAGCAAACATGATTTGAATGTTAGTGCCTAAGGCATTTGGCTGCTAACCAGAAAACTGGTGGTTCAAACCCACCAGAAGGAAGATTGGGCAATCTACTTCCTAGCGATACTGCCTCGGAAACCCAAGGAGGGGTCTCTATGAGTCGGGTCGACTCCCCGGCAGTGAGTTTTGTTTTTGGTTTGGCGGCTTGAGGGAGGAAGGGAATATCCCTAAGCGACGGATAGGTGGCCGGGCGCATTAGTCCGGGAGTGGCCTCCAAGAAGTGCGGGCTCACTTGGACCAACCAGCTCGGTATTCACTCCAGGCGCTGGATGCGAGACTATGCCCGGTTGTCAGTGACCTGGGCGAGGCGAGAGGGCTGACTCGGCTCTCGCTCTGCGTGGTTTTTTTTTTTTTTTTTTTCCACTCCATTGGACGCTTGGCAAAAGGCGCAGCCGTACCTGCGTTCCGTCTGCTGCATTCTTCACGCAGTTACGCACCCTCTAGCCTAATGGTATTTCAGTCGCTAGTAACGGGACCTAGAGCTTTCCTGGACACCAGGGCGAGAAGCACCTTTCTCCTGTGACACGGGTCGTTATTGCAGTCGCAGTATTTTGGATGACCTACAAGAAAAGAGTTTCTTTCTTTCTTTCTTTCTTTTTTTAGGTACTAATTCACTCTCTCCTTCAATCCCTTCCTTCCTTCTTCCTTATCCCTTTTCCCCTTCTTTTTTCTTTCTTTCCCTTCCTTTCTCTTCCCATAGTTTCCTTCTTCCCTTCCTCCTCCTTCATTTCCTTCTTTCCCCATCCTCCCTCTTCCGTTTCTCTCTTCAGTTTTCCTTTCTCCCCTTTCTAAGACCCGTCTGCTCTCTTTTTCTTGTTCCTCGAGTCTCATCTTATCCCCTCTCCTTCCATGTCCCCTGAATTTAGAGGAGCGTTCTTTAAAAGCATCTCACAAGCAATTAGTGTCCATTTCCAATTGTTTTTTTTTTTATTAAAAAAAAAAAAAAAACAACAATACACTTTGAAAACGGGGAAGATCTATCTTTCGCAAGTACCAAGGGAAAAACAAATTGTGCCTGAGCTATCCTTTTAAGTACCTTAACCTCAACCTCCTCCCACTTCCTTGCTTTTTAACTTCTTTGAGAGACAATATCGTGCAGCACCTCAGTGCCTACCTAACAGAAATCTTCCCCCCGCCCCTTGTGAAACCCATCCCTTTATCTTGGCCTCCGCCCCCATTCCCCCCTCTCCTCCAAAGATTCCAGAATCAGTGTCTCTCACTCCTGACAATTAAGCATCCGATCCCAGCATTCTAGTATGTGGCATCTCCCTCTTCACCCAACGAAGACTCCATTAAAACAGATCAATTTGACCAGACGTTGGAGGCATCAGAAAATCGGCTTCTAGATAGAGCAGCTAAATTCTTTAAAGAAAAGGAATGCCCATTAGCTGGAGCGGCCAGAAGATACTGCAAAAACTGAGGAGTCAGAGAGGTCTTTCACCGCAGCCTTTCAGCAAAGACTGCAACATGAATATAAGCTTAATATAGATCAAGATTTAACAGCTCCACAGTACAGTGTGAGGATATGTCATTTTCCATAGCAGGGCTGGTATGGTAACTAACGAGGCTTATGAAAATAAGGCATGCTTGAAACTAAAGGCAAAGTCCTTAAAAGTGTTTACGTAGTAATTATGATAATGTAACCGACATGCTAGGATTTCCGTGCTTGGATATATAAGTAGAATTTTACAGAACCTCTTAAACCAACCCAAACGCACTGCCATGAAGTCGGATGGAACTCATAGCGACCCTTCCTTGGGTTTCTAAGGCAGTATCACTGAGGAAGTAAATTGTCCAACCTTCCTCCCGAGGAGTGGGAGGGTTTGAACTGCCAGCTTTCTGGATAGCAGTCAAATGTCTTAGGCACTATGCCACCAGAGCTCCTTCGGAACCACTTAGCAGAGTAAAATTCTTATTGAATTCTCTGCTAAGTAAATTTTTGGCATGCTTTGTAATAATATGTACTCTTCCTAAGACATTTTGCCTAAAGTGACTTTAAACTCCAAAGGAGTTAATTACTGGTTGAGACTGGTTAACAAATGCAGTGGCTTCCACAGAGGTTCTTTAATTTATTAAACAGTTTGAAGTACAGTCTTTCCAATAGGAATGCTGTGATTTTGTTCTGATTACTTCATACTTAGTGTTATAGTGCCACCCAGAAACAAATTCTGAAACTGGCAAGCACCACCAAGTGGCAGAAGAACACCGTTCACTGAACAGCATTGTATTATTGAATATGTAAATAAAAACATGCATTATCCAGCCTCATTATTACCTACCAAGGAAATACAGGAGCGTTAAACTTCATGACACTAAAGACTGGATTAGTGATTGGATTAGCACTTCAGCTTTTCCCCAACAGGGTCAAGTTGGTTTACTCATTAGGATTACATTTACAACCAGATTTATAAACTCTACTTTGTATTGTGTATTACATGATTGCTAGTACCATGACATAATCACATCATGTGTCGAAAATTTCTTATTTTAAATAGACAATACTTGCTTTCAATATTCCCGACTAAAACAATTGTATTTGGTACATATGCATTCTAGACTTGACACAAAGGGGATATTTAAGTTGTCATATTTGAAATAAAAATAGCACAGAGACTTTTTAAAAATAAATAAATAAGTAACTTTTAAAAATGTTTGCTCTCCCCCACATGGAAAGGACATTGTAAGCAGGATAAGATTTCTCTGAGCTTAAGGTCAGTGTGGGAGGAAGCAAACACAAAGTTATTCTGGAATAAGATAATTTAAGATAGATAAATTAACCTGAAAGAATAAGACATACTGCCAATCCAAACTCTATCTCCTTCCTGACCTCAAATGCTTTCTCACTTCAAAAATGCTAATATGTATAGAATGCTTCTTAGGTGTCAGACACTGTACCATCCAGGAGGACTTTTATTTAATCTCCATAATCCTCTATGAGACATGAGTTATTATTATCCCCACTTTGTAGAAAAAAGCACTGAGACTTTCAAAACATCAAGCAATTTGCCCAATGGCACAGTTGAAATTCTGCACAGTTCTCTCTGACTTTAAAACCTATATGTCTATGCAGAGGTGTATCCAAGGTATACCAGGTATGGCATATGCTCTGCCACCATTTAAAGAGGGACACCAAATTTCCGTTAACCATTACAGTTCCCATTGCCAGATGTGAGAGATAATTCAAGTTAAAACTAATACTTTCATATTTCAAATAACTCTATGAGTTGAGGCAGATTGTGTGATCTTTGTTGAGTGTAGAAGTAGAACTGAGGAAAATAATTTTGAATACATCACAGATCCATTTTTATCAGTGAAAACAAGGAAGGTACAGTTGTTATTTTCATGTAGTGCCATAATGTGTTATGTAAAACATTAACAAGTTCCACTTGCAGTTTTGAGTCAATACTATGGTAAAATTATCTAAAAGATGTGTGTCAGATGTTTGGATAGGGGTGCAATTTCAGTGCTTGCCGTAGGTGCTGTTATCCATAGATACATCTCTGTGTCTATTCATCCTCTCTCCCTGACCTTCCTGTGGAGCCCAAAGCTCATCATATCCTAACCATAAGCAGTGGAATCCAATGGTTCCCATACCTTGTTGATCATGTGAATTGTCTGAGAAACTTAAAACAAAAAAAAAGTTTAATTCTAGGCCCCACGCACAGGGGTTCTAATTCAAAAACTGTGGGGTTGGAACCAGGAACCAACATTTTAATATCCAGCCTTATATGAGAACTAAGTTTTCCCCTACTCCTAAATTATAATTAAAAGCATGCTTGGACTCTTTCTCACTTTTCACACAGCTTTGGAAGAGAAGTATCTAAAGCAGGATAAAAACTCAGTCAGTGTGCAGATTTGCTGTTGTGTATGTCTGTCTGTGTTTCTCTATCAAGTAATTAATTTCTTTCTTCATATGTTCACCGAATATGCAGTAAGATTCTAATGTCAGACTTATTAGCTGTGTGACTGTAGACAGCTTCCTCATTTGTAAAATAGGGGTAATAAGAACCATGCTTATTTCCTAAATTTGTTATAAAAATTAAGGGAGATATGTATTTTAAAGATTTTGGAGGAATATCCTATATAAAAAAATAAATATATGTATGTTGTTGTTGTTAGGTGCTGTTGAATCAGCTTCGACTCAGACCCCGTGCACAGCAGAATGAAACACTGCCCAGTCCTGCTCCAGCCTCTCAGTCCTGGCTGGACCTGAGCCCACTGCTGCAGACACTGTGTCAATCCATCTCCTTGAGGGCCTCGCCCCTTTTTGCTGACCCTCCACTTTACCAACCATGATGTCCTTCTCCAGGGATGATCCCTTTGACAATATGACCAAAGAAGGTGGATGAAGTCTGGCCATTCTTGCTTTCAAGAAGCATTCTAGCTGCACTTCTTCCAGGACAGATTTATTCATTCTTCTGGCAGTCTATGGTATTTTCAGTATTCTTCCACAACACCACAGCTCAAAAGAATCAACTCTTCAGTCTTCCTTTTTCATTGTCCAGTTTTCACATGCATGTGAGGCTATGGAAAATACCTTGGCTTAGATTAAGGACACCTCAATCTTCAAAGAGACATCTTTGCTCTTCAGCGCTTTGAGCAGGTATTGTGCAACAGATTCACCCAGTGCAATACCTCTCCTGATTTCTTGTCTGCTGCTACCATTGGTGTTGATTGTGGAACCAAGTAATATAAAATCTTTGACAATATCAATCTTTACTCCATTTATCATGATGCTGCTTATTGGCTCAGTGGTGAGGATTTTCATTTTCCTTTTGTTGAGGAGTAATCCATACTGCAGACTGTAGTCTTCAATCTTCATCAGTAAGTGCTTCAAGTTTTCTTCACTTTCAGCAAGCAAGGTTGTGTCATCTGCATACTGCAGGTTGTTAATGAGTCTTCCTCCATTTCTGATGCTACATTCTTTTTCATATAGTCCAGCTTCTAGCATTATTTGCTCAGCATACGGATTGAATAAGTATGGTGAAAGGAGACAACCCTGACACACTCCCTTCTGGATTTTAAACCAAGCAGGATCCCCTTGTTCTGTTTGAATGACATCTTCCTGGTCTCTGTACATGTTCCTCATAAGCACAATTAGGTGTTCTGGAATTCCCACTCTCCTCAATGTTATCCATAATGTGTTATGATACACACAGTTGAATGTTTTTGCATAGTCAATAAAACACAAGTAAACATCTTTCTGGTAGTCTTTGTTTCAGCCAAGATCTATCTGGCATCAGCAATTATATCCTTTGTTCTACACCTTCTTCAGAATGCAGCTTACATTTCTGGAAGTTCCTTATCAATATATTGCTGCAACTGTTTTTGAATTATCTTTAGCATGATTTTACTTGTGTGTGATGTTAATGATATTGTTTGATAATGTCTACATTCTGTGGGATCAGTTTTCTTTGGAATAGGTACAAATATGGATCTCTGCCAGTCAGTTGGCCAGGTAGTTGTCTTCCACATTTCTTGGCATGGACAAATAAGTGCCTTGAGCACAGTATCCATTTGTTGAAACATCTCAATGGGTATTCTGCCAATTCCTGGAGCCTTGTTCTTCACCAATTCTTTCAATGCAGCTTCGACTTCTTCCTTCAATACTGTTGGTTCTCGATCATAGGCCACCTCCTGTAGTGGATGAGCATCAATCAATTCTTTTTGGTACAGTGACTCTGTGTATTCCTTCCATCTTCTTTTGATGTTTCCTGCATCATTCAATGTATTATTTATAGAATCTTTCAACATTGCAACTCGAGGTTTGAATTTTTTCTTCAATGGTTTCAGCTTGAGAAATACTTAGAGTGTTCTTCCCTTTGGTTTTCTAACTCCAGGTCTTTGCACATTTCATTATAATTGACTTTGTCTTCTTGAGCTGCTGTTTGAAATCCTCCATTCAGCAACTTTATCTTGCCATTCTTCCATTTGCTTTAGCTATTCTCCATTCAAGAGCAAGTTTCAGAGTCTCTTCTGACATCCATTTTGGTCTTTTCTTCCTTTCCTTTCTTTTTAATGACCTTTTGCTTTATTTATGGATGATGTTCTTGATGTCATTTCACAATTACTCTGGTTTTCAGTCATTGGTATTCAATGTGTCAAATCTATTTCTCATATGGTCTCCAAATTCAGGTAGGTTTTAATCGAGGTTATATTTTGGCTCTTGTGTACTTATTTTGTCTTCAGCTTTGACTTGAACTTGCATATGAGCAATTGATGGTCTGTTCCACAGTCAGCTCCTGGCCTTGTTGTAGCTGAAGAATATTGAGATTCTCCATCTCCTCTTTCCACAGATGTAGTCAGTCTGATTCCTGTGTATTGCATCTGGTGAGGTCCACATGTACAGCCACCATTTCTGTTGTTGAAAAGGTATTTGCAAAATTCTATCATGCAATCTCCAGCATCATTTCTATCACCAAGGTCATATTTTCCAACTACTGGTGATTCTTCTTCCACTTGTCTGTCAGCTTGTCATACTGTGGTGGCTTGTGTGTTGCTGTGAGGCTGGAGGCTATGCCACTGGTATTTCAAATACCAGCAGGGTTACCAGTGGTGGACAGATTTCAGCAGAGCTTCCAGACCAAGACAGACTCAGAAGAAGGAAGGGGGCCATCCACTCCTCAAAATATCGGCCAGTGAAAACCTTTTGAATAGCAGTGAAACTGTCTGATATATTACCAGAAAACTTCATGAATAGCCCTGAAACATTGTCTGATATAGTGCTGGAAGATGAGCCCCTCAGGTTGGAAGTACTCAAAATACAACCGGGGAAGTGCTACCTCCTCAAAGTAGAGTAAATCTTAATGATGTGGATGGAGTAAAGCCTTCAGGACCTCCTTTTGTTGCTGTAGCATGACTCAAAATAGGAAGAAACAACTGAAGACATCCATTAATAATCCAAACTTGGAATGTATGAAGCATGAGTCTAGGAAAATTGTAAGGTGTCAAAAATGAAATGGAACACATAAAGATTGATATCCCAGGCATCCGTGAGCTGAAATGCACTGGTACTGGCCATTTTGAATCAGATAATCATATGATCTACTGTTCCAGGAATGACAAATTGAAGATGAATGGTGTGGCATTCATTGTCACAAGGAAAGTTTCAAGATCTATCCTGAAGTACAGTGCTGTCAGTGATAGGGTAATATCCATCACATAATAGCCTACAGTTAATACTACTGTATTAACTGTAGTATTAACACACTAAATATCAAATTTACACACTAAGCACCAAAGGCAAGGACAAAGAAATTGAAAATTCTTACCAACTTCTGCAGTCTGAAATTGACCAAATATGCTATCAAATATACATATATATGTATGCATCTATACATATGTATACACATGTGTGTACATATAATGTACATGAAAACATAAAATATAAATACATACATGTGTGTGTGTGTGTATATATATATATATATATATATATATATATATATATATATATATATATATATATGCACATGGAGCTGTAGTGTGTAGTAGATAAGCCATCTGGCTGCTAACCAGAAGGTCAGTGGTTCAAACCCACCTCCTGCAGAAGGAAGATGGGGCAGTCTGCTTGCATAAAGATTTTACTGTCTTGGAAGCCCAATGGGGGTCAGTATGAGACAGAATTGACTGGATGGCAGTAAGTTTTTTTTGTCTGTGTGTGTTTATGTATCTGTATATGTTTGTGTGAAGTTAATATAATCAAACATAATTAATGTGCACATATTATATATGTGTGATATCGAAGTATATAATAAGTGGAGTATTTAAAATAAAGCATATCTAATCAAGTATCTTAAACATTTTTGCCTTAATTTCTAGCCTACCTCAGATAGATAGGTAGTTAGATAGACAGGTAGATAGATACATAGATAATCCCAAAATACCATTCCCTTAACTCTCATTTATCACTTACTAATATAATAAAGTATATATTATGTTATCAGTATAACAGTAGAAAATATATTAGAAAATTAAGTATATATCAAATGTTTATGACAATAATTCAGGTAAATCACATTCATTTCTAGTTCATTTTTCAAACTGAGTAACTAAGTTAACTAGATTTCTACTCTCTCCAACAATTAATATATAAATAAAGAGCTGTAATTTAAAGAAATTATTTTTTAAAGTAAAAATTCCCCAAGCCTCATTGATCGATGGGCTTTTAATTATTTTTGATCATTTATGCTTAGATTTCTCAAACCACTGCCACTGAGTCGACTTGTAGAGACCCTCCCGGAGGAACTCGTTGGTTTGAAAAGGTTAGCAGCCAAATGCTTTAACCACTTGGCCACCGGAGCAATGTGGGAATTTTTTAAATTTCTGCTTCGTGTAGAGGGGCTCAGTCAGACAGCACATGGCAATAACCTGTTGTTGTTGTTGTTGTTATTGTTATTTGCCATCGACTCATAGTGACCCCTCCTTGGGTTTCTGAGGCAGTATCACTACGGAAGTAGGAATGCCCAACCTTCCTTCTGAGGAGTGGCTGGTGGGTTTGAACCACCAGCCTCCTGGTTAGCAGTCAAGTGCCTTAGGCACTATGCTACCAGAGCTCCTTCCAATAACCTAGGGAGCTAAAAAATACTATTGCAGATTCCCTGCTTCAAGACTTAGGATCTCTGCATGTGAGGCAAAGGCATTGGCTTTTGTTGTTTCCGTTTTTTTGTTTGTTTCAAGTTCCCTGGTGATTATAATGCATAGCTTTGTCTGAGTCTGTCCTGAGGAAAATGAGTAAGTTACCATTGGATTTTTCCTCATTATCCAATTATCCACGTTTTAAGAGGTAGAAAACTTATTTTTTCACTTAAAACTTTTTAAAAACACATCCCACAAAAGGGGATCTCTGATTAAAATATCTAATCAAACCAATATAAAGCTACTGCTAGCCACACCTGAAAATGTTTAAAGAAAATACACTGAAAAGCAATAGGCAACTCAATACAATTTAGCATTTTTTTATTTACAAAAGCAAACAGTTTTCAACTGCTATTTAATTTCATCATAGCTTTATCTTAAGGCTTAGTTTAATGCCTTTCTCCAAATTCATTATGAAACTTATTTTTGCAGTCAGAGGCAGGAACTTGATTCGGTTTGACATCAAACTGCTTTTCATCTCAGTCTTTGGCTGTTCCCTTTGGTTCTATGGGCTAAATTAGAAGAGGACTAGTCCCTGGCTTTGTGAAAAGAATTAGTGAAAGTAGCTCTAAGTAGCACCATCGAGCCATCTTTATTCTAATCATTTTACTCATTTCCCATACTAAGTCTTGATATTTTCTCCCTCTATTATCTGTGAGGCTAAATTATTTATTTATTCTTGCCTATGTTACTTGACCCATTTGGTTGCTCAAGAATCACAAATGCTCTCAATCACTTTGCTGCTCCTTCTATTCCATTATTTTTCCTCAAAAATAAATAAATAAATAAAACAAGCATGGTAGGGGACTTGTGTCATAAAATAAATATGGGAAATACTACATATATAGGAACTCTGGTAGCACAGTGCCTAAGGCACTTGACTGCTACCAGAAGGCTGGCAGTTCAAACCCACCAGCCACTCCTCAGAAGGAAGGTTGGACAATCTACTTCTGTAATGATACCACCTCAGAAGCCCAAGGAAAGTTCCCTATGAGTTGAGTCCGACTTGATGGCACTTAACAACATCAACAACAACATATAAGTGCTGCTCACAGTATGTTCAAATTGCAGCCAAATGTTTTAACCAGTATTCCACCAGAGCTCCTTTTGTTTATGTATTAAGATAAATTTGGGAAATGCTATGGGGGGGGGCCTCAGGGCCTCGGGCAGTCAGCTGCCACACCCAAGGCTGGCTGTTCAAACCCACCGGCTGCTCCCCGCCAGGTAGACGGGCCATCTCTATATATATATGTCACAATATGTATTTGCATATTAAAGGCTCGAGGAGCCCTGTGGTAAAGTCAAACCATAACATGTCAAATAAAACTAAACACCTGCTTAACTTAATTGAACTCAGATTTGCCAATATTATTTGGTCATGGAATCCATTTTAACAAGAAACAACTATAATAAACTATGAGAACAGAGTTCTCATATACCATGACAAGCAATAGCTTATAAAATAATTAATCTTTTTTTTTCTTTAAACTGTTTCAATATTCTAGCTGAGAAAACTGGTCACTCCTTCTGACTCTTTTCTGCAGAAATAGCACTAAAGCCAGCTCATGTTAATTCTTCAGACTACCTGTGTGACTATGCCACCACAACTCTCTTCTGATATGTTTCCTGCCATCACACATATTTTGGGAAGATAATTAAAATGTCAGCTTTTCCTCTACCCTACCACCAATAGTCTTTAAAAATTTCCCTCAATTTTATCTAATGTCATGTCAACTCTACATTAGAGAGCCCTGGTGGTATTGTGGTTAAGCATTCTACTGCTAACTGAAAGATTGGAGATTTGAACCCACCTCCTGCTCTATGGGAGAAAGATGTAGCAGTCTGCTTCTGTGAAGAGTACAGCTTTGGGAACTCTGTAGCACAGTTCTACTCTGTCCTATACAGTTGCTATGAGTCAGAATCCATTCAATGGCCATGAGTTTGGTTTTTGGTTTGGAAACTCTAAATTAGATAGTATAATTTTCTTTGTTATTATAACATAGGATCAGATACAGGTTGTGTCTGATAACATTACTTTCTGAAAAGCCGTATCTTACATTGTTGAGTATAGTAAAATGTTTAAATAGAAAACTTCACAAGATTTTAAAGATAATTTTACTGACTTCTTTCTATCTCTATATTTATCTCTTTGCTTTACAGCATAAGTCTGGACACATGGCCACTGCTATCTATTGTTAGAGCTTCTGATATAAGGACAAGACAGAGCCACATGACAGGGACCAGGTACCTGTATCTAAGTTGGAATCTTTGTCCTGACACAATTTGGGTATCATGAGCAAGTTACATAGTCTCTCTGAGCCTCAGTTTCCTGTTTTAGCCATTTATTATTATATGATAAATAACTCAGCCTAGAGTGAGAGGAGACTATGTTGTGGAATTCTCAGGGAGTGGTCAGGCTCAGGAAGAACTGAAATTTATCAATAGAAAGTCATCCAATGTTAAGGCAGTTACTCCATCTTTCTGGGGCATTATCATCTCTCTTTCATTTTTACTAGTTCCATTTTTTTGGTCTCTGAATAGAGCAGTTCTCTCTGCAATCTTAATACATTAACTAACTTAGTTGTCTATTATACATTAGAAATGTGTTAATGTGAAATTATAAATAGTTGAATTTTTTTTTTCATATCTAGTAAAGCAAAGAGCTGTTCCTGTGATGAGTTCTGTAATAAACTATGCTGTTAGTTGCTCTTGAGTTGGCTCCAACTCATGGTGACACCATATATACAATAGAAGAAAATTTTGCCAGGTCCTGTTCCATCTTCACAATCATTGGTACACTTAAGACCATTGTTGCAGCCACTGGATGTGTACTTTGAATGCTTTCCAACCTAGGGGCTCATCTTCCTAAACTGTATCTGGCAATATTCTAATAAACTATCTCACTCAAACTCACTGCTGTCGAATCAATTCCAACTGATAGTGACCCCTCCATGGGTTTCTGAGGTAGTATCTCCATGGAAGTAGATTGCCCAGGCTTCCTTCTGAGGATTGGCTGGTGGGTTTGAACGACCAGCCTTCTGGTCAGCAGTCAAATGCCTTAGGCACTATGCCACCAGAGTTCCCAATAAACTATATAATTAGTTTATTTTTTTAGTTTACGTAAATTCTTCAATTTACACATCATAAATCCTGCCATTCGTATGTAATATTTAATTTTTATTTATAATAATTAGTCAAATAATATTTGATTCCAAATATCTTTAATTTCAGTTCAGGGAGATCATTCTTTGTCTATGTAAATCCCACAGCACATAGCAAAACACTTTATAAGTATTTGGTACTCAACTGATGATACTAAATTCAATTAAAATGTTAGTTATGCACATTAATCAACACACTCCTGAAATAGTGAACCTATCTACACACCGCCAGGAATGGTAGTGTAATCATCTGTGGAATACCCAAAAGGTCTTACTTTTTTTGTTAGGGAAGCCTTACTCTGGGGTGAAAGGCGAGCACTGAGAAGGCAGTGGTTTGAGTCTATCTGCAGTGGACAGTGGTACTCTCTCAGCTTGAGGTTTCAGCTCCTCACTTCTTATGCCTGTGTGGTCTAAGCGGTAGCCATTCACCTCCTCATCTCATGAGAGATGTATTTTATTCTTGTTCTCAGGCTGCAGATTTTGCTTTTATTCTCTGTTATCTTTGTATTTCCCATTGCTTCATGGGCAGATAACAAGCACCCATTTCATTAGACCATGAACTAAAACCTAAACAGTGAAATAAATAAATAAAAACAATGTTAATGGGAAATTTGAGGCTTTCAAGTGATATGAACAAAGACAGTAGAATGTGGGCAGCAGGGATATTTGGAGACCTGACTGAATCTTTCCTGCAAATTCTTGGATTGAGCTTCAGAATTAAAACATTTCAGTGAGCATGTTTTTGATTAAAGCAAAGAAAAATATAATCCCTTTTTAAAAAAAAAAAAGAAATTTGAATTGGCAATGATAAGGACTTATTGGTTCATAGTGGTTTGGGAACTAAAAAATGAAAAGGTGACCCTGTCCTGTACCAATACCTCTATAGCTCAATTCCCATTGGTAAATAAAAGTTAAAAAAAAAAAAAAAAAAGTAGCTACTTCCACAAACAGACCTTCACCTTCATTGTCAAATGGGTTATATGTGTATATTTTTTTAATAAAACCCCCAAACTCATTGCAATCGAATTGGCATAGACAGACATAGATTAATACTGACCCTGAAGGACAGAGTAGAACAGTTCCATATGGTTTCCAAAGCTGTAATCTTTACAGAAGCAGACATCCATATCTTTCTCTTGAGGAGCAGCTGGTGGGTTTGAACTGCCAACCTTTTGGTTAGCAGCCAAGCACTTAACCACAATGTTGCCAAGATATATAGTTAGTTAGTTAGTTAGTTGTTATGGAGCTGATTTCAACCTCATGGCAACCACAGACATTCAGAGTGGAACTGCTCCAGAGAGTTTTCCAGGCTGTGGCCTTTCAGAAGCAGGTCACCAGGCCTGTCTTCTGAGGCACCACTGGATAGATCCAGTTTGTCATCTTTTTATCTAGTTGGTTGAACACTTAACTGTGCACACCACCCGGGAAGTTTTCATATGTGTGTGTGTGTGTACATCTACATGTTATAAGCAATTCAAAGCTTAAAGAGAGTATTCAGAGTCATCCTGCTTTTCTAGCCTCCAGACCTCATTCTAGAGAGGTAATTGCTGTTACTAGGTTTTTGAGAACCTTACAGATTGTCCATGCATATTCATATACATAGATGTAGACATCGACATAGATTTATCATTTTAGTTTACAAATGGGTTTCCATCATACATATTGTTCAATACTTTCTTTTTTCATGTGACAATTGCAAGCAGACTTATTTCATTGCCTGGATAAATTTCATGTTTTATTTACTCAGTTCTCTGTTTACAACAGGATATTCACCACCTCTCCCCTTCAAAAACAAAACAAAACAGACAGTCAAGGGTACAATAACACCCTAATGAGGCTTTTAGAGGTCAAAACTGAGACAGGTAGTAAAACAATTTCTTACATTTTGGTTCTTAGCAACTCTCAATGAGAAAAGAATTTAACCTTATACAATATAGGAAATATTGAACATATCTCTCAAATTTAATTGTGATACGCTGAAGCACAAATTATTGCAGTTAGAAAATTATATTTTACAAGCACTGCCTTTTTGTCCATTTGCCACCATAATACATAATGATATTTGTAGCTATCCCTAAAATCTAATGTAATATTAGTTGCCATAGTATGAAATTCAATATAATGTAGGTTGGTCTCTTTCCAAGGGAGTTTAATTATATTGCACTGAGAGTACAAAGATAGTTGTATCTATTAGTCATACAAAGGGCATTTAACATGACACAGCAGTGTAGACAGAGTGAATTAGCTCTTTTCTCTTAAAAAATTGTGTATTTCTCTGTTCCTCAAAGTTATTGAAATGGCCATTTTTGTCCACATAGTCAGTTGTTTATGAATTAGCAAGCAACCTTTGGGGTTGTGGCCAGAACACTGAACTTGAATTGGAAAGTTTTGTTTCATGTTTTTGTTCTGACCCTTGAAGCTGTGGTTTCTTTACTGTTTCAATATGAGGATTAAATTAAATTTATAATCTGCAAGGCTCTCTACATAGAAGAGGTAGTTTGTTATTTACTGAAGTGTACATATAGCAAGGAAAATTTGAATATATGATTTTCTGTTCGTAGCTGAAGCCTAAATCAGAAGTCATGAAAATTACTTAGTAGACCCTTCCTTCCAACTCCAACATTCTGGATTGAGATATGACTTCTACTGCCAGCCTTCTGGTTAGCAGTCAAATCCCTTAGGCACTATGCCACCAGAGCTCCTAAATGAAGAGCAGAGTAGATACATATGATGTAAATAGATGGAAATGTGTTAGGCTTATTAAGTATATTGCAAACTATTTTATGTGAATTCCTGTTTTTTATGTATGAAATAATGAAGTCCAGAAAACTAGCAGAAGACAGGAGTTACATTCATTAAACACAACTATCATTTGGTTGAAATTTTGACACTATTAAATAATTTCCCTTAATCAAGTAAAACAATAATTTAGAGGATTTTTTTCAATTTTTTAAAAAGATTTGTGTAATTGGCTTTCTTTTGTCATGTATGGTGCAGTGAAGAGGTGAGGAAAGAATCATGATGGCTTGTAAATGTGGAAAAACTCAATGTCGATTTTATGACTAGGTATAGTCTTAGTAGATCAACTATTTAATTTTATATTAATAATAATATTTATACAACATGTAACTTTTACAAAATTATTTACAAATATTTCTCCTTGAAACACAAATATTTTTATTTCCATTTTAGGAATTGAAAAATTAATATTAAAAGATTTACCTGGCATTTTCTTACCAAAGATTCAATGTTCTGTAGCAATGAAGTTACTATTTTGAGTTGAGTGAAAGAAAGCTTCTCTAGCTAGACTGCATGTATTATAAATATCACTTCCTCAAACTGTTAGAAAGTAAGCAATCATTTCCTTGTTGTGAATATTTTCTCACTTGCAAAGGTGTACTGGAAATGGATGCTAATAACGTGCATTTGACTTGTGCTTTAATGCAAGTTTCTTAATTGCATATCATTTAGAGTGGTCATCATTTAGAAAAAAGGGCTCTGTTTAGAGACATTGCATACATGACTGGGAGGATATTGTGGTGAAAAGATATCAACAATAATAGCTCCATTAATGTTTTGCTTATACCTGTATCTAATGGATGATAATGCATCTTACATGACATATGTGAAGATAAATTTACAACATTAATAGGCCTGCATTCCATAGCAGTAAGCTACTTCTCTAACAAGTTCTATTTATCTAATAAAATATTATCTTTCTAGTGTCATCTGATAGAAAGTTAAAGATTAGATGATGTTGCCTTTATTGACATTGCAACAAAATGCTCTTCTCTTGATTTATCACACACACACACACACACACACACACATCTATACCTATTGAGAACATTCCGTTTTGTAGATTGTTACAGTTAATGAAAATGTGCATTTAAGAAACAATAAGTTATCTTCCATGTGGAGACAGGTCATCCCCATATGACATTTAAAACTGCAGACAGGTTTGTAAATATTATTTATTTTCTCTACTATCCCTTGGATAAGATCTAAGACAAATTTAAGATAGTTGATTAGTTATTTTACTATCTCTGAAATTGTATGTATGAGGGGCATTCAATGAGTTCAAACATGTTACAATCAGATTTCCACAGACATGCCTACATCTATGTCATAAAATTATTTCAGTCATATTTAATTGATCTTAAAACTACCTGCCATGAGTTTTCAACACTTCAAAATCTAGATAAACTTAATTAAAATAGATAAACTAAATCTTAAACATGTTTTTTTTTCTCCAGCTCAGCATTAGGGTGACAGCCTTCTGTAAAATGTAAATTACCAAGTCTCATTCATTATCTAGTTCACTGGGGATTTCTAAGTTTTTGTCTACATATTGTTGGTGCACTTATTTTTAGGTGATCATAGATAGTGTTGAGATGTCTATAAAGGCTAAGTAGCTGCTTCTTAGAAAAAAAGCTAATGAGCTCGTGAGCAGAGTTTTCGTAAAGTGAATCTGTATTCCTTTCATGTTCTTTTGATGTTTCATGAATCGTTCAATATTTTGCCCATAGAATCCCTTAACACAGCAACCTCAGGCTTGAAATTTTTTTTCAGTTCTTCAGCTTGAGAAATGTTGAGTGTGTTCTTCCTTTTGATTTTCTAATTCCAAGTCTTTGTATATTTCATTGTACTACTTTATTTTGTTTTCTTGAGCTACCATTTGAAATCTTTTGTTCAACTCTTTTACGTCATCATTTCTTCCACTTGCTTTAGCTACTCTCTGTTCCAGAGCAAGTTTCAGAGTGTCTTCTGACATCCATTTTGGTCTTTTCTTTCTTTCTTGTCTTTTTAATGGCCTTTTGCTTTCTTCTTGCATGATGTCCTTGATGCCATCTCACAACCTACCCGGTCTACGGTCATTAGTGTTCAATGAGTCAAATCTATTCTTGAGATAGCCTCTAGATTCAGGGGGTATATACTCAAGGTCATACTTTGGATCTTGTGTATTTGTTTTAATTTTCTTCAGCTTCAACTTGAACAATATGAGCAATTGATAATCTGCTCAGTGGGTACCACCTGATCCTGTTCTGAGTTATGATATTGAAATTCCTAATCATCTCTCTCCACAGATGTAGTGAATTTTATTCCTGTATATCCCATCTGGTGAGGTTTCATATATAGTTGCCATTCACATTGTTGACAAAAGGTATTTGCTTCTAAGACGCAACTATTGTTCTCTCTGTCAAGAGCAAAGGAGAGTGAAGAAAATTAAAGACACAAAGAAACAATTAGTCCAAAGGACTAATAGACCATATGAAGTCCAGCCTCCATGACTCTTAGACCAGAAGAACTAGATGGTGCATGGCTATCACTGCTGAATGCTTTGGTAGGAATCAGAATAGAAGGTACCAGATAAAGGGGAGAAAAGTGTGGAACAACACCCAAAATCATAAAAACACCAAACTTACTAGTATGATAGGCACTGGTGGAACCCCAAGACTATGGCCCTTAGGCACCCTTCAAGCCTGGAACTGAGCTCACCCCAGTGGCTAAACTTTCAGCCAAATGATAGGCCAATAAATTGAGCAATAATCCCATGAAAGTTCACACTCATTAGATCAACCATACAAGATCAGAAAGGCAACATTTGTCCAGGGATGAAGCTAAGAAGTCAGGAAAGGATAGGAAAGAAGGAAGAAGGGAATTTTTTCCCACAGGGAGCAAGTGGGAAAACTGCTGTTACACTGTAGGGATTGCAATGAATGTCACAAAACAAAATGTGTATGAATTGTTGAATGGAAAACCAATTTGTTCTGTAAACTTTCACCCAAATCACATTTTTTGATGATGAAAGTGACCCCTTTAGTTTTCAATTTACCACTCCTAGCACAGTAGATAATATGCTTGTCCAATTCAAAATGGCCTATTTCAGTCCATTTTAGCACACTGATTTCTTGGATATTGATCTTTACACATTGCATTTCATTTTTGACAATTTCCAATTTTCCTAGATTCTTACTTCATATATTCTACTTTCCAATTATTAATGGATGTTTGCAGCTTTTTCCTCTCAATATGAGTCATGCCACATCAGCAAGTGAAGGTCTTGAAAGCTTTATTCCCTCCATGTCATTAAGGTTGATACTAATTTGAGGAAGCAGATTTCCCCCAGTGGTATTCTGAGTGCCTTTCAACATGAGGGACTCATCTGCTAGCACTATATCAAAGTTCCACTGCTTTCTTAAGGCTTCTACTAGCCATTTTTTTCAAAAGTAGATTGCCGGGTTCTAGTTCCTAGTCTGTCTTTGTCTGGAAGCTCTGCTGTTCACTGTGGATGACCATGCTGGTCATCCACAGTGAACTGATGGCTCTAGCATCACAACAGCACACCAGCCACCACAATACAAGAAACAGACAGGAATGATGGGATTTAGTATGGAAACAAGATAACTCTTTTTTTTTTTTTAATTTTTTATTGTGATTTGGATGAAAGTTTGCAAAGCAAATTCACTTTCCATATAGCAACTTACATACACTTTGTTTCAGGACATTGCAATTTCCCATAATGCAACAGCTCCCTTCCCACTTCCTCCCCATAGTTACCTCTTCCTGTGTCCTTCCCTCCCATGCACTCCTGCCACCTGTGCTGTCTCCCTGTGCTTACATAGCCTTTCTACTCTCCCATGATTGATCTCTCCAAGGAGTGTATCTACCTAATGTAAATGTTCAGCTCATATGCCTGTCTTTTGTTTGGCTGGAAGCCACAGGAGTGGGTTCATTTCCAGACCTGAAGGGCAGGTAGAAACCATAGTCTCAGTGGTTCCATCAGGCTCTATCAGCCCAGCAAACCTGGTCCCACCCCGGTTTTTTTTTTTTAATGATTTTGAGTTTTGTTCCACATTGTTCTCCTACTCTGTTCAGGATCTCCTACAGAGATCTGCCTCAGTGTGGTTGACAGTGATAGCTGGGCACCATGTAGTTCTTCTGCTCTCATAGTCATATAGGCTGAAGATCACATGGAGTACCAGTAACTTGGACTAATTGTTTCCATGTGTCTTTTGTTTTCTTCCTTCTTCTTTGCTGGACAAGACAAGATCCATCTTTGAATGTACATGGCTGCTTGCAAGCTTTTAAGATCTCAGTTGCTAGTCAACAAAGTAGGATGTGGAACAATGTTTGGGTAGTATATTATGCCAATGGAGCTTGATGTCCCCTGGGAGTATGGTCCCAAGTCCATAGGTCCAACTACTCACTCCTTCTGGGTAGCTGGCTGTGGCCAAGAAGTGACTACAACCTTGCCCCTTGTCAGCTCTATACACCTGGGAATTCTTACAGAACATACAAATACACTTGTAGAAACATCGTCTGCCAACACTATACATGGCCTTGGTCACACTATCCTCTGCATAGACTACATAATAATTCAGCCTGTGCACCCATCTATCCACCCATATATCAGTGTTTGCCTTCACTGACAATGGAAACAGGATGATTCATTTTCAAATGATTTGTTTCATTTTGTATTCCTATGATAGAGATTGACTCTTTGATTAAAAAATAGAAGTAGGTTTTGTTCCAAGCACTTTAGCTGAGGGAGTGTGTTGCATGCGTTCAATGAACTATTCAGCAGTATAATATTTTTGTATTTTTAAATTGGGGAATACAGGAATGAAATAAAATATTGTGAATAAATATTAAATTATATTTAATGCATACCTATTACAAAAAGATATATTATGTATTACCAATGACATTACTTCATTATTTGTGTACTTTTCACTACAGCCTATGTAAGAAGAGAAGTCTACTTCAAATACATGCATGTAGCTTACAAATGATGTACATCGACATGTATGGTCTATTCTTTTCATTATCAATTACTATTTTTAGAAGAAAAAAATTGAGTTAAAAAGGTTTCAAAAATAAATTTATAGATAATTTAAAAATTGTAGTGATTTAAAGTTATTTTTGTTAATAAAGTATGTTTCAGGAGTCAAGCATAATATGGTTACTGCTAACAAGTATACAGGAAGTATAAGAGTAGACCCCAGCTGTGGCTTAGTATATTACTCTGCACATGTTTTCTTTTTCCCTCTTGATTCACATTAATTGTCACAGAAAAGCTAATAAATTTATAATAGAATACAATAAGTAAAGAAATACCTCTTATGGTAACAGGGAGATGATAATTCATTTTTTTAAATTTTTACATCAGCATCTTGTAGTTAATTCTCTCTACTTTCAACCTTCTCATTTATGTACTTTTATGCTTCAACTTTTTAATTACTATCTGAATCCTTTTATTTCCTAGGCTCTTAGACTTTAGTTAGGAAGCAGTCATTATTAGAATAAAATAACATACATATTTGATTCTCTTATATCAGTGGTCATTGGTATAAATGGGGAGACTGTGGCCGTGGAAATAACTGTAATTTATAGAGTTTTTATCAGTATGTTGTTAGATGCTGTCAGGTCAGTTCTGACTCATAGAGACCCTTTGTATAGTAGAAAGAAACATTGCTGATCCCATACTATCCTTATACTTGTATGTGTTTGAGCCCATTGTTGCAGACACTGTGTCAGTCCATCTTAAGAGTCTTCCTTTTTTTTCACTGACCCTCTACTCTAATAACCATGATGTTCTTCTCCAAAGATTGATCTCTCCTGATAATATGCTCCAAAGTAAATGACACAAATCTCACTGCCCTCACTTCTAAGGAGTATTCTGGGTGTAGTTCCTCCAAGAGGGATTTGTTTGTTCTTCTGGTAATCCATAGCACGGTCAGTATTGTTCGCCAACACCATAATTCAAATTCATCAATTCTTTTTTAGTCTTTCTTTTTTACTGTTCAGCTTTTTTGTTATTGTTGTTGTTGTTGTTTGATAGTTGTCATCAAGTTGATTTCAACTCATAGTGACCCCATCAGACAGAGTAAAACTGCCCTATAGGGTATTTTTCTTTAATGCATTTTACTGAAATATAATTTATGTACAGTAAAAAACACAAAACAAAAGTGGCTTTTTTTTTTTTTTTTCAGTGTTCCCTCCTCTCTCCTCCCACCCCTGGCAACCAACAAAGAAAATTTCCCTCCATATATAAACCTTTCCTTGACCCTCCACAACAAAGAACTAATACTATATTTGTCCTTCTGTGACTGACTTATTTCACTCAGCATTCTGTCCTCCAAGTTCATCCATATTATGTGCTGTTTTGCAGACTCTACATTATTCTTTAGTGGTGCATAGCATTACATTATGTGTATGTACCATATAGTTTGGTCATCCACTCTTCTGCTATAAATCTTAGAAATAAGTCCCTTGCCAGATATGTAATTATCAGCAAATATGAATTTGTTGCTGTCATTTTTGTTATGGGCTTTGTCATGGTATCAATTTCTTTGTTCCATATAATTTTCTATACTGTGCTCATTTTGTTTATGAATCGTGTTATCACTTCCTTCATTGCTATTGTTTTAGTATTTCCTGAATATTTATGCTGGTCTCATTTTTGATGTAAAGGTTTAACTTTTTTCTTTGAGGTTACCCTGTGATTTATAGTTTTCTTCCCAAGTTTAGAACAGTCTGTTCTATCTTGTAGTTGTCTTGACTTCCCTACCATCTAGAAGTTCTGTAACAACACAGTTTTTCCCTCTTTTTGGTTGTAGTTGTCCT
>NW_006921588.1:2324345-2325778 GCF_000298275.1 Orycteropus afer afer | reverse complement strand
TTTTGATGGTATCCCACATGAACCTTAGGCTTTCTTCATTTTGTTTTGATCTTTCTTCTGATTGATCCCTTTCCAAAGAAGTGTTCAGGTATTTGGCTTCAATCTCCCTAATTCTGTCTTCCATTGATTTAATTCTGCTCCTTTACCCATTCAATGTCTTATCTATTTCTGAAAATTTAGTGTTACTCTTCTGGATTTCTGTGTGTAGATTTTGTATCATTTCTATTTTTTAATTTATTTGTCATTTTGTTCTTGTACTTTCTTCTGAAATTGCTCTAGGGTTTTCTCTTTGTTTTCCTTGATCTGTCTCTCAATTTGTTGAAGATACCTAAATATAATTCTTTTTAATTCCTTATCAGGGAGTTCCAATGCTGTATCTTCCTTGGGGATGTGTTTTGGGTCTGTATCCTGGTCTCTTATTTCTCCTGCTTTGTCTTGCTTCTTTGTGTGGACTGTGATGCTCTGTTGTTTCTGAGGCATTGTGATGTTTTCATGTTTATATTTAATTGGTGATTGCATGTTGAAGTGATTTGCCCACGATTTTCATTTTCTTTGTTTTGTTTCTATGTTATCTATGCAAGCAGAGTACTGTGCTCCTTTATTCACTAGTTGACAGCACTTATATACTCACCACCTGTCTCCTTTCGTATTGTCAACCTCTCATATGTCCCTGCCAACAGTGGCAAATAGAGACTATTTGTAGGTCCCTGGAATCTGAATGAGAATGCTATCACTTTAAAATCCAAAATGGTTGCCACTTATAAAGATTCAAAATGGCTACACCCTTGGTTACTTTAAATATCCAAAATGGCCACCACTTGTAAACTTTCAAAATGGCTGCACCCTCAGTGACTTATTTATCGACAATGGCTGCTGCGTGTAAACAATCAAAATGGCTATGCCCTCCAGACAGCAGAAAGTCAACAGCTCAGGTTGTCTCCCTCCTTGCCATCTCCCTTCCTAGTCGTAGGCCACCAGCGCAGTTGTCCTTATAGCCCTTGGTGACCAGGGATGATCTTTAGGTCAATTCTCAGGTCCCAGCACCACTTGGAAATATTCAGGCTGTTGGTCTAGTTAGAGTAGCCTACAATCCATAGCTCCGATTGTCTCTGTACTCCCTGTTCTTGTTCATGTTTTTCCATTAGTTGGTGCCTAATCCACTTCTGTATAGTTCCTTTCAAAGCTCAGGGCTCCAGGATTATCATCTGTATCTCTGTCAATTGGTTTTTCTTTTCTTTGTTGAAGAGAGTCTGTGTCGTTTGTCTGCCTATTCCTCCATGTTACTGGAAGTCTCCCCCTTTATTGTTCAGCTTTTGTGTGCATAAAAGATAATAGAAAAGATCATGGCTTGCATAAGGCCCATCTTAGTCATCACAGTGACATCTTCACTTTTTAAGATTTTGAAGATGTCTTTTGAAGCAGATTTGCCCAAT
>NW_006921588.1:2320905-2322924 GCF_000298275.1 Orycteropus afer afer | reverse complement strand
TTTTATTGTGGTGAAAACATACTCAACAAGACATCGGCCAACATAATAACTTCCACATTTACAGCTCAGGGATACAGATGACATTTTTCATGTTTTACCACAATTGTTGCTATCCTTTTCCAAAATATTCCACCACCATTAACATAAACTCAATGCCCTGCAAACAAAAGCTTCTCCTTTCCCCCTCCCTCCTACTCCTGGTAACCACTAATAATCTGTGGTTTATGTATCTATATCTATCTATATTTTTTTCAACCATCTAGGAATTTTCCCTCACCTCCCCTCCCATCCCTATTAGCCCACAAAGAAAATTTCCTTCCATGTATAAACCTTTCCTTGACTTTTTACAATAGTGGACTAATACAATATTCGTACTTCTATGATTGGCTTATTTCACTCAGCATGTTGTTGTTGTTGTTATGTGCCATCGAGTCAGACTCGACTCATAGCTACCTCTCCTTGGGTTTCCAAGGCAGTATCACTATGGAAGTAGATTGCCCCATCTTCCTTCCTTTCTTCAGCTGATCCTACATCAATGGATCTGTTTCTCGGTTCTCGGTTCTGAGGAGTGGCTGATGGGTTTGAACCGCCAGCCTTCTGGTTAGCAGTCAAGTGCCTTAGGCATTATGCTACCAGAGCTCCCACTCAGCATAGTGTCCTCTAAATTCATCCACATTATGTAGTGTTTTGCAAATTCTACATTATTCTTTAGAGTTGCATAACATTCCGTTGTGTGTATGTACCACAGTTTTTTATCCATTCCTCAGTTGATGGGCACTTAAGTTGTTTCCATCTCTTTGCTGTTGTGAATAGTGCTGATATGAACATGTGCATATATCTATTCTTGTCCATGCCCTCACTTCTTTAGGATATTTACTTAGTAATGGGATTGCTGGATCAAATGATATTTCTATTTCCAACTTTTTAAGGAATCACCATGTTGATTTTCACAGTTGTTGTATCATTTTACAGTGCCACCAACAGAGTATGAGAGTCCCAATCTCTCCACATCCTTGTCACCATTTGTTACTTTCTGTCTTGTTGAACTTTGCTATTAATGCTGGGGTAAGATGGTATCTCATAGTTGTCATGATTTGCATCTCTCTATGAGTCGGGGCCAACTCAATGGCACATAACAACAACAACAACAACAACAATGGCTAATGATAGTGAACATTTCTTCACGTGTTTGTTGGCTGTCCAAATAAATTCTTTGGTGAAGTGTCTTTTCATGTTTTCTGCCTTTTTTTTTTGTTTTGTTTTTAAATTGGATTGTTTGTGTTTTTGATGCTAAGGTGTTGGAGTTCTATGGATTATAGAGATAAGTCCTTTGTCAGATATGTCATTACTGATTTTTTTTTTTTTTTTTTCCATTTTTAGGTTCTCTTTTTACTCTTTTGGAGAAGTCTTTTGATGCACATAAGACTTTAATTTTTGCAAGGTCCCAATCATCTGGTTTATCTTCTGTTGTTTGTGTATCTTGGGTTATGCTTAATAGTCTATTTATGCCATAAATCTAGGTCTTTATATTTTCTTTAATGAACTTTATAGTTTTAGGCTTCACATTTAAGTCTTTGATCCATCTGGAGTTAGTTTCTGTGTATAGTGTGAGGTATGAATCTTGGTTCATTTTTCTGCAAATGGATATTGAGTTTTGCCAGCACCATTTGTTAAAGAGACTCTCTCTTGCCCATTTAATGGAGTTTGTCCCTTTGTCAAAGATCAGCTGATCCTACATCAATGGATCTGTTTCTCGGTTCTCAATTTTGCTCCACTGCTCTATGTCTGTCATTGTACCAACACCAGGCAGTTTTGACTACTGTGGCTGTATTGTAGGTTTTGAGATCTGAGAGTGTGAGACATCCTACTTTGTTCTTCATTAGTGCTTTGCTTATCCAAGGTCTCTATCCTTTCTATACAAAATTTGTTGTTGTTGTTGTTATGTGCTGTCGAGTCAGCCCTGACTCATAGCAACCCCTCCTTGGGTTTCCGAGGCAGTATCACTATGGAAGTAGGATT
>NW_006921588.1:2315156-2319408 GCF_000298275.1 Orycteropus afer afer | reverse complement strand
AATGTTTTTTTTTTTTTTTTTTTTTAGTTTAAGGATAGATGAGGCCATGGTTAGTGTAGACTGTTAGTCTCCTAAAGAGCACTGATGGCCCAGTGGTATTAAGCGCTCAGCTGCTAACCAAAAGGTTGGTGGTTTGAATTCACTACCTGGTCCCCAGGAAAAAGATATGGTAGTATCCATCCATAAAGATTATAGCCTTAGGAACACTATGGGACATTTTCTCTATATCCTACAAGGTGGCTGTTAGTCAGATTTGACTTAATGGCAATGGATATTAGTACTGTAAATTAATCTTTTCTATAAGTGGTTTGATTTTTTAACTTCGGTTTCCATGGGTGTTGATTGTGGATCTCTTATGGTTTCTTGAAGTAGTGTTTTATAGCTCTCTTTGTATAGGTCTTTTGTGCTCCTGGTAAGATTTATTCCCAAGTATCTTATCTTTTTGGTAGCTATCGTAAATGGTATTAATTTCCTTATTTCCTTTTCAGAGACCTTTTTGCAGGTGTAGAGGATTCCAACTGATTTTTGTATTTTGATCTTGTATCCTGCCACTATGTTATATTCAAATTATAATGACAATTTCAATATTTTCTTAATTTATCCTGATGTTGCTCATTGGTACAATTGTAAAGATTTTTGTTTTCTTTATTTTGAGGTATAATCCATACTGAAGGCTGTAGTCTATGATCTTTATCACTGGATGCTTCAACTTTTCCTCACTTTCAATAAACAAGGTTGTGTCATCTGCATGTTGCAGCTTGTTAATGAATCTGTCTTCTATCCCGATGCCATGCTCTTCTTATAGTCCAGCTTCTCAGACTATTTGCTCAGCATACAGATTGAATAAATATGATGAAAGGATACACTTTGTCTTATTTTAAACCCCATTGTGTGGGCTTTTTCTGTTTGAAATACTGCCTCTTATTCTTTATACAAGTTCTACATGAGCACAGTTAAGTGTTCCAGGAATTCCCATTCTTCCCAATGTTCCCCTTAAACTCACTTTAGCATTTAAAATTGTTTATTAACCCTCTGAAATTTCCACTTTTCCTGAATCTGTGGCAATACTATTCTTTTTCTCTTTCCTCTATTTTCATTATTCATTATTTTCCCACATTTACTCCCATCCCTTAACATGAGGATTCTTCCAGACTTACTCCAGGACTCTTTCTTTTCTGCTTTCCCTGTCTCCTTCAGCATTCTCCTCCTCTTTCATAACTAAATTATTCTCATGAAATAAGTAATTCTTAAATATATATCTAAGGCTTCATTCTCATTTTTCAAGTACTAATTTGTATCCTTAAGGACCTTTTGGGCATTTTGATGTGAATTTACAATTATCAGTCTCAGCATGTTAGTAGCCTTTCCTTTCATTTCTCCCTGTTTTCTCCTCATTGTTTTTCTAACTCCTTTCTCACCACTACACCTTGTGTGGTGTCATTCCATTAACCTCCCCTAAAAACAAAGCTCTATCTTATGACTTCTGTACCATCAGGAAAGGATTGCACCATCTGACTCCAGCTGTTGAAGAAGACTTTGTAATAAAGAATTTCCACAGTCTTTATTACAACACTCTACTTGATAAATATATACTTTCTAATAAGATAGCATGACTATTATTTCATTTAATCAAATGAGATCGTGAATGAAAAAGCCCTTACTTAACACTAAAGAAAGTCTCAAGTACAATGTGTTGTATTCATTAAGGTTGCTGAACCCAAATCATCTATCAAGATGAAGTAGCATAATTGTAAATATTCCAAGTTGAAGGTCAATAATTGCTTTTCTTAAACCATTTCTACAGGTTATATCTATTGCTATAGGTAATTTAGTTTCTCCTATTTGTTTTGTTTCTTGAGTTATTTATTTTTGTTCTTTCACAAACAATCTTATATTCTATTTGTGTGTGTGTGTGTGTGTGATTTTGGTGAAAGTTTACAGAGCAATTTGATTTTCCATACAGCAGCTCACATACACTTTGTCTCATGACATTGACTATAATATCCCACAATGCAACAGCTCCCCTCCCACATCATCCCCATAGTTACTGCTTCCCTGTGTCCTTCCTTCCATACACTCTTGCTCCCTGAGCTGTCTCCCTGTGCATACACAGCTCTTCTATTTTCCCATGATTGTTCTCTCCAAGGAGTGTATCTACCTAATATAAATATTCAGCTCATCTGCCTGACTTTTGTTTAGCTGGAAGCCACAGCAGTGGGTTTATTTCCAGATCTGAAGGGCAGCTAGAAGCCATAGTCTTAGTGGTTCCATCAGGCTCTATCAGACCTGCAAATCTGGTCCTTTTTTCTTTTTTTTTAAATTGATTTTGACTTTTATTCCACATTGTTTCTCCACTCTACCCAGGATCTCCTACATAGATCCCCCTCTGAGTGGTTCACAGTGGTAGCATCTAGTTTTTCTGGTCTCATGGTCATATAGGCTGAGGATCACATGGTGTACCAGTCACTTGGACTAATTGTTTCCATGTGTCTCTGGTTTTCTTCATTCTTCTTTGCTATTGATGAGGAAAGACCCATCATTGCATCTAGTTGGCCACTTGCAAGCTTTTAAGATCCCAGTCGCTACGCACCAAAGTAGGATGTGGAACAAGGTTTTGGGTAGCATGATATGCCAATTAAACTTGATGTCCCCTGAGACTATGGTCCCGAGCCCACAGGTCCAACTGCACACTCCCTCTGGGTAGCTGTCTGTGGTCAAGAAGTGGCTACAACCTTGCCTCTTGTCAGCTCTACTATATACCTAGGAATTCTTACAGAACATACAAATACACTTGTAGAAACATTGTCTGCCAGTGCTATACATGGTCTTGGGCACACTACTTCCTGCATAAACATACCTAATATTTCAGCCTGTGCACCCATCTATCCACCTGTAGATCAATGTTGCCCTTCACTGAAAATGCAGTACTGTATGATCAAAAGGTTCATCTTTGTTGTCTGTACCTCCCATGCACCTCTCCTTGTCTTTCTCTTTCTCCATGCCACCGTGTTGATCACTCACATTTGGTACATTGCCCTTCTCTTCACCCAAATCAATACTTGTCTCTACCTATCTAACAGTTTTCCCTCTCCTCCCTTCCCACCCCTGGTAACCAACAAAGAGAATTTCCTTCCATATATAAACCTTTCCTTAACTTTTTACAATAACAGACTAATACAATATTTCTCCTTGTGTGATTAACTTATTTCTCTCAGCATAATGTCTTCCAAGTTCATCCACATTATGAAGTGTTTTGCAGATTCTACATTATTCTTTAGGGCTGCATAGTATTTCATTGTTTGTATGTACAATAGTTTGGTTATTCATTCTTTTGTTGATGGGTACCTAAGTTACTTCCATTTTTGGCTATTGTAAATAGTGCTGCAATGAACATGGGTGTGCTTTTATCTATTCTTGTCCTGGCTCTCACTTCTTTAGACTATATACCTAGTAATGGAATGGCTCAATCAAATGATATTTCTAATTCCAGCTTTTTAAGGACTCGTCGTACTGCTTTCCACAGTGCTTGTATCATTTGGCAGTCCATCCAGTGGTGTATGAGAGTCCCAATCTCTCTGCATCCTTGACAGCATTTGTTATTTCCTGTCTTGTTGAACTTTGCTACTAATGCTGGGGCAAGATGGTATATCATTGTTGGTTTGATTTGCATCTTTCTGATGGCTAATGATTAGAGATTTCTTCATATGTTTGTTGGCCACCTGAATATCCTCTTTGGTGAAGTGTCTACTCATGTCTTCTGCCCATTTTTTAATGGGATTATTTGTTTTTTTGTTGTTGAGGTGTTGGAGTTTTCCATAAATTCTAGAGATAGTTCCTTGTCAGATATGTCATTGCCGAATATTCTTTCCCAATCTATAGGTTTTCTTTTTACTCTTTTAGAGAAGTCTTCAGAAGCACATAAAAATTTAATTTTCAGAAGGTCCCATTCATCTATGAGCTCTGGTAGCATAGTGCCTAAGGCACTTGACTGCTAACCAGAATCCTGGCAGTTCAAACCCACTAGCCACTCCTCAGAAGGAAGGCTGGGCAATCTACTTCCATAGTGATACTGCCTCGGAAACCCAAGGAGGGATCACTATGAGTCAGGTCTGACTCAACGACACATAACAACAACAACAACACCATTCATCTAGTTGATCTTCTGCTGTTTGTGCATTTTGGGTTATGCTTGATAGTCTATTTATGCCATGTATTAACCAAAACCAAACTAACCATGGTCAGGTCAGATTCA
>NW_006921588.1:2304013-2309496 GCF_000298275.1 Orycteropus afer afer | reverse complement strand
TCTTCTCTGAATGTTTGGTAGAATTCTCTGATGAAAACTTCTGGGCCAGGATTTTTTTGTTGGTAATCTTTTTTATGACTTGTTCAATTTCTTCTTTTGTTATGCATCTGTTCAGCTTTTCCACATCAGTCTGTGTTAGTTTAGGTAAGTGGTGTGTTTCTAGAAATCTGTCCATTTCTTCCAGATTTTCAAATTTGTTAGAGTACAGTTCTTCATAGTTTCCTGATATTATCCTTTTTATTTCAGTTGGTTCTGTTGTGATGTTGCCCCTTTTGCTTCTTATTCATGTTATTTGCTTCCTCTCCCTCCTTTCCTTTATTAAATTTGCCAGTTGTTTGTCAATTTTATTAATCTTTTTAAAAAACCAACTTCTAGTCTTGTCGATTTTTTCTATTGTCTTTCTATTTTCTGTTTCATTGATTTCTGCTTGAATTATTTCCTTTCTTCTGGTTACTGTAGGCTTTTCTTTTGCTGCTCTTTTTCTAATTGTGGGAGATACTGAGTTACGATGTTGATTTTGGCTCTTATTTATTGATGTGTGCATTTATTGCTATAAATTGGCCTCTGATCACTGCTTTTGCTGTGTCCCAAAGATTTGTTATTTTGTGTTTTCGTTCTCATTGTATTTGAGGAATTTTTTAGTTTCATTTTTATTTCTTCTCTTACCCAGTCGTTTTTGAGGAAGTCGTTTTTGTTCAGTTTCCTTGTACTTGCTCTTTCTTTATTCATTGATCTCCTATTGTTGATTTCTAATTTGATAGCATTGCGATCTGAGAAGGTGCTTTGCAGTATTTCAATGTTTTAAAATTTATTAAGGCTTGTTTTATGGTCTAACATATGGTCTATCCTAGAGAATGTTCCATGTGCACTGGAAAAGAATGTATATTATGCTGTTGTTGGGTGAAATGTTCTGTAGCTGTCTATAAGGTCAAGTTGATGGATTATATTGTTTAGCTCTTCTACATCTTTGTTGAGTTTCTTTCCAATTTTCTATCTTTCATTGAAAGTGGTATATTAAAGTCTCCTAGTATGACTATGGAGTCATCTATTTGCATTCTCAATTATTTTAGTCTGATTCATGTATTTTGGGGCTCTTTCATTGGGTCCATAGATATTTATTATGGCTATATCTTGTTCAATTGATCCTTTAATCCTTATATAATGTCCTTGCTTGTCTCATATGGTGGTTTTTGTCTTAAGGTCAATTTTATCAGAATTAACATTGCCACTCCTGCTCTTTTTTGGTTGCCATTTGCTTGATAGATCTTTTTCCAACCTTTGATTTTTAGCCTATTTTTGTCCTTGTTTCTAAAATGTGTCTCTTTTACACAGCATATTGATGAGTTATGTTTTCTTATCCAGTCTGCAAGTCTCCATCTCTTGAGTGGTGCATCTAATCCTTTAACATTAAGTGTACTTATCAACAAGTATGACTTGGTTGCTGTCATTTTTTTTTTTTTATGTGTTTTTTCATAGTGTTCTTGGTTTCTTTGTTCCATATAATTTTCTGTGATAAGCTCATTATGTTTATGCATCATGTTTTAATTTCCCTTGTTGCTCTTGTTTTAGCATTTGCTAAATATTTGTGCTTGCCCACTTTTTAATTGTGATATGAAGGTTTATCACTTTTCTTTGAGTTTACCCTGTGATTTATAATTTTCTCCTCGAGTTTAACAGTCCATTCTACCTTGCAACTCTTTTGACTTCCTCACCATTTAAAAGTTCTGTAACTACAGTATTTTTTCCCTCTTTTTGGTTTGTAGTTGTTCTCCTTTTCTGATTGATGTCTCTGATTTCCTGTTTACAATCTTGTAAGCTTATTTTACTTTGGATATTTCCTTAGCTGTGTTGGTGTCTGAGTTATGTCATCTTGTGTATTAATGGTTGGTTGTTTTTTGCTATTTTTGCTTCTCTGTTTAAAGGCTCCCTTTAGTATCTCTTGTAAGGTTGATCTGGTCTTAATAAATTCCCTTAAATTCCACTTATCTGGAAATCTCCTAATTTCACCAACATATTTGAGGGATAATTTTGCCAGGTATATAATTCTTGGTTGGAAATTTTTCTCTTCCAGGGTTTTATATATACTATCCCATTGCCTTCTCGCTTGCATGGTTTCTGCTGAGAAATCAGAGCTTATTGTTATTGGTTGTCCTTTGTAAGTAACTTTTCATTTTCCCATGCTGCTTTCAGGATTCTTTTTTTGTCTTTGGTTTTAGTGAGTTTGATGATGGTATGTGTGTTCAGCTGAGTTCTCTAGAGAAGCAAAACCAGTAAAGCTTACATATACATACAGAGAAAGAGAAATTTATCTTAGGGATATGGCTCACACACTTATAAAACTGGTAAATCGTAAGTTCTTGGATCAAACATCAAGATGGAGGCTTTTCCTGACTCATACAGCTGCTGGGGCTGACAAGATCAAGGTTGGCAGGCAGTATACTGGCTGTTGACTCCAATGAATGATGAATCCAAGATCTCCAGGCCGAATGGTGGATTGTTTGCTAACTGACAGTTACAGGCAGCACAATAGGATTCTGATCCACAGAAGAGTGTCTCTTTTCCCAGGATGTCCATAAATAAATTGGAAGCAGGCCACACCCCTAGGGAAACTGCCTTTCAACAGATTGGGTGCTCAAAACATATACATCTGATTCCATCATGGGAATAACCCACCTCACAGCTGCTTAAACCACACAGAATTGTGGTCCATCCAAATTGACACATAGCTTCACCTATCACAATATGTCTTGGTGGTCTTCTTTTGGGGTCTATTCTGCTTGGGGACTGTGGGTGTTCATGAATGGATATATTCTCATCTTTCATCATATCAGGGAAGTTCTCTTCTGACAAATCTTGGACTATTCTCTCAGTGGTTTTATGTTTCTCTCCCTATTCTGGAATTCCCATGACATGTAGGTTATTCCTTTTAATGGTATCCCACATGAACCTTAGGCTTTCTTCACTTTGTTTTGATCTTTTTTTCTGATTAACCCCTTTCCAAAGAAATGTTCAGGTATTTGTCTTCAGTTCAATGTGTTATGTATTTCTGACAATTTAATATTAATCTTCTGGATTTCTATCTGTAGATTTAGTGTCATTTCTAACTTTTCATTTATTTTGTCATTTTGTTCTTATATTTTCTTCCAAAATTGTTCTAGGTTTTTGTCTGTGTTTTCCTTAATTTTGTCAGTATATTCCTTGATTTGTCTCTCAATCTTTTGAAGATACCTAAATAGAATTCTTTTGAATTCCTTATTAGGGAGTTCCAGTGTTGCTTCTTCCTCAGGGATGTGTTCTGATCTGTATCCTTTGTTTCTAACACTTTATCTTGTTTCTTTGTACAGACTGTGATGGTCCATTGTCTCCAAGTCATTTTGATGTTGCTGTATTTAAATCACTGTTTACTGTTTGTGAAGAGCAGCTCAGGGTGAATCAGGATCTTCTTGGAGGTCGTTTATCATTGGCCAGTTAATGGAGAAGGAAGTGGTGGCTCTCACTCACTAAGTGAAGCTGCAGGAGTTGCAGGTGTAATTGTATTGTATGGACACTGTTGCTGTCTCCCACTCAGTTAGACATAAGCAACAATTGAAAAACGATCAAAAAAGTGATAGCAAATGGACAGAAAACACACCACATAAACACACAGGAACAATCACAAAAAAAAAAAAAAGCGCCAACATCTAGGAAGATGTCAATAAGAGAAAAAAGGTAAAGTAGAGGAATAACTAAGAAAAAAATTGGAAAAATTCAAAAAGAAAAACAAGTAATCTGGATAACCATGAGAAAGGAAAAAAAGGCAACCAGGATCAGTACAGAGAGAAAAAGCTGAAAACTACAACCTGTGAAGAGAAGAATAAAGAATAATAATAAAAAGGACTACTACTAATAATAATCTTAGAACAGATGAAAACAAACTAAAAAAAAGGGAAAAAAATTCTGGGATGGAATTCCTGCTGGCCCAGAAGGTGGGTGGGAGTGAGTGATATGCATACCTCCATTCACCAAGAAGGTGTGGGGTATAAGAGTAACAAGGGGAATAACATACCTTTCAGTTGTTCGTGTCCAGTATGTCCTTGTGGTTCCCAGCATGTGGAGCCTAATCTTAAGTCCCTGGAATCTGGGAGAATGGTGTGGCTTTAAATATCCAAAATGGTCCAACCACTTATAAATATTCAAAATTGCTGCGTCCTCCAGACAGGCAAAAATCCAAAAGTCCACAGCTCAGCCCGCCTTCCTCTTCACTGCTTCCTCTTTCATTCACCAGCCACCAGTGCAGTCCTCCATGCAGCCCGGGGCTAGTAGGGCCTATTTTTATGTTAATTCTTAGCTCCTAACACCACTTGGCAGTATCCAATCTGTCTGTGTCCTCAGGATCACTGACAGACTGCAGCTCCATATGTCTCCCTTTTCAATGTTTTTCATGCAGGTTCTTCTACTAGTTGGAGTTTAGTTCATTTCTATACCTTTCCCTTCAAAGCTCAGGGCTCCAGGATCATCTTCTGTATCTGTGTTAATTGCTTCCCCTTTTCTTTGTTGAAGAAGGTCTTTGTCTGCCTATTCTGCCATTTTACTGGAATTCCCTCTGTTCTATTTGGAGGATGATAATGCATAACAAAAGTATGTAGCTTTTTCCTGCTTACTTTTATTACATATTAAATAGCCTAAGAGCAAAAAAATAAATATTTATTAGTAAAAATTTGGCAAGTATTAGAATTATGTACATTTTCCCCAAAACAGAGTGCTACTGTACTAGCTATCGTCAAAGTTTTCAAGTTTTAATTGATCTTTTATAGTTGAGAGAATCTATAAAAAGTAAAAAAAAACAGAATTTTCTTTTTTTTAATTGGATGAATTATAAGGACCATCTAATTCAATCTCTGTGATTTGGAGACCAGTTAAACAATAAGTTAAGGAATAAACAACACACAATATACTTAAGAATTTCTGATTTCTTTTTTTAATAGTCTAATGAAAAACCTTTTGAAAAAAAAAGAAAATTGTTTCAACCACTCGTTGCTTTTGTTGTCAGTTACCTTAGAGTCAATTCCAACTCAGAGACTCCATGAGAAAAGCACTGCACTCTATAAGATTGTCAGCATTGTGCCTTTTCATAAGCACGTCGCCAAGTCTGTCTCCTCAGGAAACTCTGACTGGGTTCAAATTAACAACCTTTCAGCTAGTAGTGGAGGCTTTAACTGTTTATACCACCCAGGGAGTAACTATTCTTATCTCTGGATTATCATAAAATTCTACACAGACTTGATTTGATTCCTAGCTTTACCACTTGATGACTACATCACTTTTGGCAATTTTTATTTTATTTTATTTATTTATTTATTTTATTAGGATTTGGGTGAAGATTTACAAAGTAAATTCACTTGTCATACAGCAGTTCACATATACTTTGTTTCATGTCATTGACCAAAATTTACAATGCAGCAGCTCCCCTCCCACTTCCTCCCCATAGTTACCTCCTCCCAGTG
>NW_006921588.1:2302495-2303913 GCF_000298275.1 Orycteropus afer afer | reverse complement strand
TGTAATGAATTTTGGCCTTTTGTCAAAGATCAGCTGGTCATAGGTCAATGGATCTATTTCTGGGTTCTCAATTCTATTCCATTGGTCTATGTGTCTGTCATTGTACCAATACCAGGCAGTTTTGACTACTGTGGCTCTATAGTAGGTTTTGAGATCCAGCAGTATTCGACCTCCTACTTTGTTTTTCTTCAATAATGCTTTGCTTATCCGAGGTCTCTTTCCTTTTCATATAAAGTTGGTGATTGTTTTTTCAATATCCTTAAAGAATATTGATGGGATCTGGATTAGGATTGCATTGAATATATAGATTGCTTTGGGTAGAATTGACATTTTCAGAATGTTCAATATTCTTATCTACAAGCATGATGTGTTCTCCCATTTATGTAGATTTCTTATGGCTTCTTGAAGTAGTCTTTTATCATTTCTTTGTACAGGTCTTTTGTGTCCCTGGTAAGATTTATTCCCGAGTATTTTACTTTTTTGGTAGCTATTGTAAATGATATTGATTTCCTTATTTCTTTTTCAGCAACCTCTTTTCTGGTGCAGAAGAATCCAACTGATTTTTGGATGTTGGTCTTGCACCGTGCCATGATGCTTAATTTCTCAGTTAGTTCCAGTAGATTTTTGACTGAGTCTCTTGGGTTTTCTAGGTATAAGGTCATATCATCAGCAAATAGGGATAGTTTGACTTCTTCCTTACCAGTTTGGATGATTTTGATTTCCCTTCCTGTCTTATTGCCCTGGCTAGGCCTTCCAATACAATGCCGAATAGAGGTGGTGATAGAGGGCATCCTTGATTGGTTCCTGTTTGCAAAGGAAATGGTTTCAGTCTCTCTCCACTGAAAAAGATGTTGGCTGTTGATTTTGCATTAAAACAACAACAACAACAACAACAACAACAACAAAAACCACTGCCATTGAACAGGACCCAACTCATAACGACCCCTCCTTGTGTTTCCAAGGTGGTGTCACTACAGAAGTAGATTGCCCAACTTTTCTTCCGAGGAGTGGCTGGTAGTTCAAACCACCAGCCTTCTGGTTAGAAGTCAAATGCCTTAGGCACTATACCACCAGAACTGCCCTTTATTATGTTGAGGAATGGCCCTTCTATTCCTATTTTGCTGAGAGTTTTGTTCAGGAATGGTTGTTGGATTTTGTCAAATACCTTTTCTGCATTGATTGATATGATCATGTGCTTCTTTCCTTTGTTTTATTTATGTAATGGATAACGTTGATTGTTTTTCTAATGTTGAACCATCCTTGCATGGCAGATATGTACCCTCACTTGGTCATAATGAATTATTTTTTGGATAGTGCGGTGTAGTAAATTACTTAGTGTGGCTTTTCTACCCATAAGTCTTTGTAAACTCCAAGGTGGGAATTGCTATTAGCAACTGAGGAGATCCTGATTTTAAAGT
>NW_006921588.1:2293635-2301694 GCF_000298275.1 Orycteropus afer afer | reverse complement strand
TCTTCCTTTCTCTTGTCTGTAAAAATTCAGATAGTAACAATGTTGAACTGAAAATTATACTGAATAATATATAATAGATAACTCTAAAGAACTTTTTCTAGTGTCTGGTAACAGTTACTCAGTAACTGGTAGCTGTTATTTGTACAGAAAATATTAAAGTATAAGGACCTTGAGCATTTTAAATTGTTCTCTCTTTCACTCAAGTCATAGGACATCATAAAATTGCTATTTACTGACATGAAGAATGGAAGATCAGTGGCACTCAGCCAATATTTGAATGTATCTGCATAGGTTTTCTTAATCTATTACAGATATTTTCTGATTCTCTCTCCCCTTACCATATGCTCTTCCAACTGCACTGGTGGCTGGTGAATAAAAGGGGAAACAGTGAAGAGGAAGGTGGGCTGGGCTTTTAGGACTTTAGTGTTCTTTATATACTTTTATCTATGGAAGAAAATGTATGTATGTAAATCATAGTAATTTGGACAGTAATATAGTAGTTATTACACCAGATTAATGCTAAAAGAATATCATATAACTAATTTTATTTAATGACATACAAAAACATCAATATATCATCTATTTTGATGCTTTACTGGAAGAAGTAAAATTATCCTAATCAATAATAGTAAAATCATAGTTCTAAGAAAGCATAAGAATCTAATATTTTTTTCCTAAATGTAAGCAATTTTTCCTGGACTATATTTTAAATTATGGTGTAGATTATTCACAAACATCATAAATCCTAAAGAAATGCAAAACTTATTGCACCAAAGAAGCCAATAGAACCACAGACTGAAAAAACTTCAATCAAGACTATAATCAAACTATTTTAAAGCAATTAGTTATTCTCTAATACGCATTTTATTAGGCAATAATGTTTTGTGTTTATATAAAAATTTTGTTTCGCTGTTCAGAAAAGAAGAAACTGCAAGTTTTTGATAGACATTTATTTACCCTTTTATATGTCACTTACAAAAATTTTAAAAATAATTAAAACACTGCTTTTACTTTATAGTTTCAGGTAGTTGCCTTTAGGAAAACAGAATTCAGCAGAATTCTTAGCTATTACCTTTAAATTGTGTGGTTCACCATTCAGGTCTTGCCAGAAAGAAGAGGCAGCATTACTTTATATAGGTCTAGCTCACCGCTTCCTCCACTTGCTTGGTGGAATGTTAGGTTGTCCTAGATATTCCAAGACTGTGGTGATTTTGTCTTTTAAAATTGCTTAAGATGAATAAAACTAGAAGGCTTTTATCTAGTTTTCCTGCTGAATCCCTTAATAGTATCAGGATGAAGGAGATTTGTTTTGAGGTTGATTTTTTTTGTTTTTTCTTAAAGCATAAAATCTGAACAGATGGGATTTTGGATTTAGCTTAGTGAGAACTGAAGTTGTTTTATACACTTTTTTTTTGTCTTCAGAAACAAAAACCAACAGCATTAATTTAGCCTGAATCTGTACAGTACCAGTATTGTCCATAATAGCTCAATGATGGAATGTTAACTGCAGCTGCAGATTCAGTGTCTAGGCCTTTGTTGTATTTCTTTTTTTAAGAATGCATTAATAGGGATTCTTCTTTAGTTTAGCTCCTTGCCCCCTTTTTTATTTGCATATGCTCTTCCAACGCATTCCTTCATTTACAAAAAACTCATACCAGTAAGAAGAAGCATGCTTCAATAAATTATTTGAGAATTAAGATTATATTAATTCTCAGTTGTCTCTATTTTCTTTTGGAGGAAAGAAAAGATTATATGTTGTTAAATTTCTGATTATATTAATTGGCAAGTATTTGTAAATTTCTGTCTTGCTATTGACTAGCAGGTTGTAAAAGATTTCTATTATTCCCCTTCTCACTGGATAAATCATTATAATTAAGTCTCAGAATGTCTCCTGTATTAGGTTTGATATAACTTATAGCCTCCTGGGTTCTCATTTGCCAAAAATCTGTTTTATATCTTTATACTCTGAGAACATTTTTCAGTACATCTCAAGATATTTAGGGCATTAATTAGAGATAGAAAAAAAAGTTCAGTGTTATCTCGCAACGATCATATATTCACTCATCAGGCAATAAAAATTTTAGCATCATTGAATTTTAGAACCCAATGGAAATATAGATCTTGTGTAGCCCTACCCTCCTTGGTTTCAGATGAGGCAGCATATTTCCAGGTAAGTTAAGTGACAGGCTGTATGTCATATATATGGCCAATCACAAGGCCAAGATGAGACTCCTGAATGCCATTACAATCTGTTCATTGATATCATAAAGGTTCTTAGTGGATTTGATCTGTTTGTTGTTATTGTTTGCCCCAATATAGTTACACTCATTGTCTTTGACATTTTACTTATGTTAATTGTATGAACTACAACTCATTCATTGCATGAAAGCAGAATAAACCAGTATATCAAGGCTTAAAGCACATTCTGAACAATGAATTTTGTGTTTTTTGAATAAAGACATTAAAACTTTGTATCATGCAAGCTAAGTACTCCTGTGTACTTCTCAACACTATAGATTTTCCCCCAAAAAATGAAATATTTGAAAATGCCTTGTGTCAATTGCTTTATTATTCCTTTTACTTCATTACTGTTGTTGTTGCTTCAGTATTTTGTTGTTGCTGTTTATTACTTACCAATCTTTATTGACTAATTTCTGCATTTTCTTTATATGGCTAAATCAAGAAACATTAACTTCAATTACCCTCTATGAGATTTATCAATTCTAGATGTAGTTTCTAACATTTTCACAAGTGCAAATATTTTAGTAAAAACATTTGTATTTCTAGTCCTTTCCAAGAAAACAATGCATTTTTCATTTTGACCATGAACATGTTGCAATGGGAGAACAACCACACTAGGTACTATGTACTGAATGGATTTTCAAATCTGAGATGCTTATGATGAAACACTTAGTTTTAAAGGATTCTTGTGCACATCTATTTCCGCTTTACCTAGTTGTGTCCAGCAACCATTGCCAAACATACAAAATATACATATATTTATTTTCCAAAGTCCAGCCTAAATATAGTACCTCTAAGTAATATTTTCTCTAATCCCTTACCCAAAGTCACTTCAGTTGCTCCATTCACTGTGTCCTGACAGTAAAGTACTCAATTATATTTACTTTTTTCCTTTCTAAATATAAATCTGAAATGTGAATTCTTAAATAATGGGTTCCCACCTTATTTCCAATATTTAATAAAGTACCTGGAATATAATAAAACCCACTGCCATCAAGTCTATTGTAACTCATAGAGACCCTAGAGGACAGAGTGAGTTCCCAATGCTGTAAATCTAGATGACATTATTCTGCCTCTTCTTTTTCTGCAGAGCGGCTGGTGGGTTTGAACTACTGATGCCTGGAATATAATGTTGTTGTTGTTGTTATGTGCTGTCGAGTCGGCCCCGACTCATAGCGACCCCTCCTTGGGTTTCCGAGGCAGTATCACTACGGAAGTAGGATTGCCCAACCTTCCTTCCGAGGAGTGGCTGGTGGGTTTGAACCGCCAGCCTTCTGGTTAGCAGTCAAGTGCTTTAGCCACTATGCTACCAGAGCTCCTTGGAATATAATAGACACATTACATGGAGTTCTTGTTCATCTCACTCTTTCTCTTCCCTTCTTATAAGGATCAGGGACTACCCTAATGACCTCATCTAATTAATTCTATCTGCAATGACCCTATTTTCAAATAAGATCACATTCGCAGATCTTAGACATTATGGCTAGAAGATCTTTCGAGGGAACATAATTTCATTAATTCATCTATCTTACTCATTATCTTTTAAGTCAGCAAATAATTTAATGTGTCTATTATATTCCATTAAATTATTTGCTGACTTAAAAGATAATGAGTAAGATAGATGAATTAATGAAATTATGTTCCCTCGAAAGATCTTCTAGCCATAATGTCTAAGATCTGCGAATGTGATCTTATTTGAAAATAGGGTCATTGCAGATAGAATTAATTAGATGAGGTCATTAGGGTAGTCCCTGATCCTTATAAGAAGGGAAGAGAAAGAGTGAGATGAACAAGAACTCCATGTGACTACAGAGCTAAAGATTGGAGTTATACTGCTACAAGCAGAAACTAGAAGACGTAAGAAACAAATTTCTCCTAGAGTATTTAGAGAACACAGGGCTCTAGTGACACCAGGTTTGAGCTTCTAGTCTCTAGAACCACCAGAGAATTATTTCCTGTTATTTTCAGACAACTAATAGTTTGTGGTACTTTGTTATGGTAGACCTAAGAAAATAATATAATAAATGTTTAAAAAAATTTGAGTATTTAGATAGAAGCTTTAAGAACCACAAATGGAAAACAAACAGACAGAAATAACCTGTATGCAGATGATACATGTTCTCACAAAAAACTGAATCTGATAATGTATAGTTTTGTAATCACCATCAGATGTCTAAAATTGTACTTTAAATTCAAAGTGATTTTGCACTTTTGTGTAGAAAACTCTTAAGTACACTTATCAGTTTATCAATCTTGTTCTATTATTGGCATCTAACTACTCACATATTCACTTAATTTTTATTTTTTTAAATACATTTTATTGAAATGTAATTTATGTACAGTGAAATACACAGAACTAAAGTGACAAGGGTCAATGGTTTTTTTTTTTTTTTTTTTTTTTTGCAGTGTTCCCTCCCCTCCCCTCACACCCCGGCAACCAACAAAGTTTTCCTCCATATATAAACCTTTCCTTGACCCTCCACAACAACAAACTAATACAATATTTGTCCTTCTGTGATCGAGTTATTTCACTCAGCATAATTCCCTCCAAGTTCATCCATATCATGCTGTGTTTTCCAGACTCTACATTATTCTTTAGTTCAGCATAGCATTCCAGTATGTGTATGTACAGTAGTTTGCTCATCCACTCTCTGATGATGGGCACTCAGGTTGTTTCCATATTTTTGCCATTGTGAATAGCGCTGTGATGAACATGAGCGTGCATATTCTGTTCCTGTTCTGGCTCTCACCTCTCTAGGATATATACCTAGTAATGGGATTGTTGAGTTAAACGTTATCTCCAATTCCAGCTTTCTAAGGAATAGCCAGGTTGCTTTCCACAGCGGTTGTATTACTCCACAGTGCCACCAGCAGTGTATGAGAGTCCCAATCTTTCCACATCCTCACCAGCATTTGTTATTTTCTGTCTCATTGAACCTTGCCATCAGTGCTGGGGTAAGACAGTATCTCATTGTTGTTTTGATTTGCATCTCTCTGATGGCCAATGATTGCGAGCATCTCTTCATATATTAGCTGGCCACCTGAACATCCTCCTTGGTGAAGTGTCTATTCATGTCTTCTGCTTATTTTTCAATTGTATTGTTAATTCCTTTGTTGTTGAGGCTTTGGAGTTTTCTATAAATTTTACAGATAAATACCTTGCCAGATATGTAATTATCAGCAAATATGAATTTGTTGCTGTCATTTTTGTTATGTGGTTTTTCATGGTATTGATTTCTTTGTTCCATATAATTTTCTATGCTGAGCTCATTTTGTTTATGAATCATGTTATCACTTCTTTTGTTGCTACTATTTTAATATTTACTAAATATTTGTGCTGGTCCTCTTTTTTTATTTTGATGTGAAAGTTTATTATTTTTCTTGGAGGTTATCCTGTTATTTATAGTTTTCTTCCCAAGTTTAGACAGTTTATTTTATCTTGTAGTTGTCTTGACTTCCCTACCATCTAGAAGTTCTGTAACGACACAGTTTTTTCCCTCTTTTTGGTTTGTAGTTGTCCTCATTTGTCAGTTGATGTCTCTTGTTCCCTGTTTACAATCTCGTAGGCTTATTTACTTTGGATACTTCCATAGCTGGATTGGCTTCTGGGTTATGTCATCATGTGTGTTAATGGTCAGTTATTGTTGGCTGTTGTTGCTTCTCTGTCCACAGGGCACCCTTTAGCATCTCTTGTAAGGTTGGTCTGGTTTTAACAAATTCTGTTAATTTCTGCTTATCTGGAAATGTCCTAATTTCACAATCATATTTGAGAGACAGTTTTGCTGGGTACATAATTTTTGGCTGGAAATTTTTCTCTCTCAGGGTTTTATATATACCATCCTATTTTCTTCTTGCCTGCATGGTTTCTGCTGAGAAATCTGAGCTTAGTCTTATTGGTTGCCCCTTGTAGATAACTTTTCATTTTTCCTGTGCTGCTCTTGTGATTCTTTCTTTGTCTTTGGTTTTGGTGCATTTGATGATGATATGTTTGGGTGACTTTCTTTTGGGGTCTATCCTGTTTGGAGTTTGTTGGACTTGCTGAATGGATATATTCTCATCTTTCATCATTATCAGGGAAGTTCCCTTTCAAAAAATCTTGGATACTTTTCTCAGTGGTTTTATTGTCTCTTCCTGTTGTGGAATTCCAATGACACATAGGTTATTCCTTTTGATGGTGTCCCACATGAACCTTAGGTTTCCTTCATTTTGTTCTGATCTTTTTTCTGATTGATCCCTTTCCAAATAAGTATTCCGGTATTTGTCTTCAGTCTTATTAATTTTGTCTTCCATTCATCAATTCTACTCCTTTGTCCTTCTAATGTGTTATCTATTTCTGACAATTTAGTATTAATCTTCTGGAATTTTATCTGTAGATTTTGAATTATTTCTAATTTTTCATTTATTTTGTCATTTTGTTCTTTTATTTTCTTCCAGAATTCTTCTAAGGTTTTGTCTGTGTTTTCCTTGATCTGTCTCTCAATCCTTTGAAGACACCTAAATATAATTCTTTTGAATTCCTTATCAGGGAGTTCTAATGCTGCATCTTCCTCAGGGATATATTTTGGGTCTGTATCCTGGTGTCTTGTTTCTTCTGCTTTATCTTGATTCTTTGTGTGGACTGTGATGCTCTGTTGTCTCTGAGGCATTGTGATGTTTTTGTGTTTATATTTAATTGGTGATTGTATGTTGGAGTGACTTGCCCACAATTTTTGTTTTCTTTGTTTTGTTTGTATGTTATCTATACAGGCAGGGTACTGTGCTGTGCTCTATTCACTAGTTGACAGCACTTATACACTCACAACCTATCTTTCTTTCCTGTTGTCAGCCTCTTGTATGTCCCCGCCCACCTTGGCAAACAGAGCCTGTTCTTAGGTCCCTGGAATCTGAATGAGAATCTGTCACTTTAAAATCCAAAATGGTTGCCACTTGTAAAGATTCAAAATGGCTGCACCCTTGGTCACTATAAATATCCGAAATGGCTGCTGCATGTAATAAGTCAAAATGGCTACACCCTCTGGACAGCGGAAAGTCAACAGCTCAGGTTGTCTTCCTTCTTGCTGTTTTCCTTCCTGGTCATTGGTCATCAGTGCGGTTGTCCCTGCAGCCCTTGGTGACCAGGACTGATCTTTAGGTCAATTCTCAGGTCCCAACAGCACTTGAAATATTCAAGCTGTTGGTTCCATCAGAGTAGCTGACAGTCCGGAGCTCTGACTGTCTCTGTACTCACTATTTTTGTTCAGATTTTTCCACTAGCTGGTGCCTAATCCACTTCTGTATAGGTCCTTCTGAAGCTCAGGGCTCCAGGATTAGCTTCTGTATCTCTGTCAATTGATTTTTATTTTCTTTGTTGAGGAGGGTCTGTGTCATTTTTCTGCCTATTCCTCCATTTTACCAGAAGTCCCCCACATTCACTTAATTTTATAAACCACATTTATAGGTAATGGGAGAAAAAATAATTAATGTCATCAGGTCCACTGGTTTGCCCAGAAAAATCTCTCCTATTCCATTCTGTTCTTGGAATAAAATGCCTAAGATTATTCAAGTATATTTTAAACTGTGGTAAACATTTAATACCAACACTGAAACAAATTTACCTAAACATTATTTTAAAACTAATGTATTAAATTTTATCTATTTCAATATAGATGCAATATATATAATTTAACACATTAGTTTTAAATAGTGCCTAAGGCATTTTCAAAGTAGCAGGCCAGAAGAGCAGGAGAAAGGGGATAAAACCAGGAACCTGGACAGAAGAGCAGTTAGCCCCAGGGTTACAGGTGAGGAGAGACAACTCAGGGATGCCCAAAGCACAGGC
>NW_006921588.1:2265024-2291536 GCF_000298275.1 Orycteropus afer afer | reverse complement strand
TCAACAAACAGATGCCCCATTGGAGGCACTCACTCAGTTATGCCAAGAGATTTGGAAGACAGCTACCTGGCCAACTGACTGGAAGAGGTCCATATTTGTGCCCATTCCAAGGAAAGGTGATCCCACAGAATGTGGAAATTATAGAACAATATCATTAATAACTGCCACAGGAGTGAACAAATCTGTTCAGTAAGAAGTGCAACCAGAATGCCCCTTGGAAGTGTGAATGGCCAGACTTAATTTCACCTGCTTTGGTCATGTTCGAAGGGACAGTTCTCTGGAGAAGGATATCATGCTTGGTTAAGTAAAAGATCAGCAAAAAGGAGAAGACCCTCAAGATGCCTTGACACAGTGGCTGCAACGACGGGCTCAAGCATAGCAAGGATTGTGAAGCTGGCACAGGACCGAGCAGTGTTTTGGTCTGTTGTACACTGGGTTGCTATGAGGCAGAGCTGACTTGACAACACCTAACAAGTCAGAGTAACAATTCTTTGTGGAGTGTATCATTATTCAGTAGGCATCCTAGAAGAGCTTTAGATTCAGGGTTTAATTATCCTAGAATGAAGTGTAGGATTGGGCAATATTTCACTTTATTATACAGGATGTAGCAATGGATTGGATCCAACTCAATACCAACTAACAACACAAAAACAGACTCCTCTAAAAGGCTCTAAAAGCAAAACTCAAAAGATTGCAATAATCTGTTAGTAATTTAACTGCTTACAAAAAAACAAATGAACAAACAAAGCAAAACAACAACCCAAAAAAAAAAAAAAAACACATAAAAGAATACCAAAAAGATGAAGAGCTAATATAGTAGACTAGGAAGACATACTACACAGACCCTCTACAAAAAGACTCAAGAAACCAGGTGAAATAGATACAGATGATAATCCTGGAACCCTGAACTTCAAATAAAAAAAGTATAAGACAGCAGAACATGGCCATTTTGAGTTATTGCAAGCAGTGTTCTGATCAGGGCAGGGACCAGAAAACCAGCTCTGTTTGCACAAGACTGCACAGGTGCACACTGGTGACCAGCAGCCACAGAGGTGTGATCTCCCTCCTTACCTCCAACATGCTCCCAGTGACCAGAAGTGTGGCAACCCCCCCCATGCCAACCCACCTGGTGGCTTGTGAAAACCCCCTCTGCTGCCCCTGACCAGCCTGATGGTTCAGATGTTCCATTCTCCCCCCACTTCCTTGGCCCCTCTCCATTCCAAATGCCTGGTGACTTGAGGCTTGTGCGTGGCTATCAAAGATACAAATATTGGTCTTTTTTGGAGCAAAGAAAAGTGAAGAAAATCAAAGACATATTACACAATTAATCTAAAGGGCTAATGGAACACAATAACCTCAGCCTTCTATACCCTGAGACCAGAAGAACTAGATGGTGCTCAGCTACAGCTACCAACTTTTCTGGTTGGGATCATAATAAAAGGTCCTCAATAGAGTGGGAGAGAAATGTGGAACAAAACTCAAAATCATAAAAAATACCATGTAGTGGCCTAATAAAGATTGGTGAAACCTTTGAAATATGGCTCTTAGATGCCCTTCTAAGTCTAGGACTAAACTCACCTTTGTGGCTCATCTTTCAGCCAAATTATAGGCAGGCTGATATGGTGAAAAATAACACCAGGGTGAAATGCATTCCTTAGAACAATCAGCTATATTCCTTAGAACAATCATCAACCATATGAAACCAAAAAGGCAGCATTTTCCCAAGAAATAACTCAGAAAGCAGAAAAGTAAAGGAAAGAAGGATGAATGGAAGTGGGAAACACAGGGAGAAAGTGAGAATGGTGCTGTTAAATAGTGTGGATAGCAATCAATGTCAAGAAATAATGTACATATGAATTGTTAAATAGAAAATGAATTTGCTCTTTAAACTTTCACCTAAACCACAATAAAATGTTGAAAAAAGAACACCAAACATCAGCACTCAATAACATAAAAAAATCACAAAAATTCTAGACAAAAAAGAAAAAATAACCAACTCTAAAAATAAGTTTATAAGCTTCTTCAATTTCACCTAGCTCCATGTTTAAATTCAATTTTTAAGTAAATTTTTATAGTTCTATCAATAGAATGCATACAAATACCGCTTTCATAAGAGCAACTAACATATTTATGATATATCATCACTTATCAAATACTTTTCAAGCTTATCATTTTAACAAATATTCACAAAATGCTAAGTGATCACTATAATTATTTGCCAAAATTTATAGTTTAGACAAGATTTTTCTTCTTTTATTCACCCATCCACCCTTGAAAAATCATAATATGATCTATGCAAAACTTAAGTGGCTCTTCCTTACATAAAACACTGTGACTTTCTATTTTAATTCAAATAAAATTTAAAAATCTTAATTTATTTTGGCTTATGAAACTCATGGTAGCTTACATGATTTTACACTTCTCTGGCCTTACATCTTCAAATCACTGAAATTAGTCTTCCATTACTCTGGTGGCGTAGTGCCTAAGGCATTCGACTGCTACCCAGAAGGCTGGTGGTTCAAACTTACCAGGCACTCTGTGGAACCAAGACTGGACAATCTATTTCCGCAAAGATTTACCACCTTGGGAACCCAAAGGGGGTTGCTATGAGTCAGAATCGACTTGATGGCAGTGATTTTTTTTTTCTTTTTTTTCTTTTTTTTGCCTATTAGTCACGCTGAATCTACTTCTGTTTCTGGAACATAGTAAGTACGCTTTCACCCTTAAGCCTTTTCAGCAGGCGTCCCATCTGCCTTTGGAGTACTCTTTCTTCTGATATTCACTTTGTTGGCTTTCTTTTGTCATCTAGTTCTTTCATTAAATGTCACTCTTTCAGAGGGATTCTTTGAAATATCAAAATTAAAACCTACCCATTCACTAACACTAATATCTATCTTAATTGTCTATTTAGTACCTACTGTCATTTGATATATTGTTCTCTGCTTATTTTTTTTACTAATGTATTTTCTGAATCCCTTAGCTAAGGTAAATTCTAGGACACAACTATCTCTCTCATTATGCTAACATAGTGCCTAAGGCACTTGACTGCTAACCAGAAGCCTGACGGTTCAAACCCACGAGCCACTCTTCGAAAGGAAGATGGGGCAATCTACTTCCGTAGTGATACTGCCTCAGAAACGCAAGGAGGGGTCGCTATGTGTCTGTCAGACTCCACCGCACATAACAACAAAAAAATGGTACATGGTCTGAAATATACCAACTGCTCAATAAATATTCCTGAAATGAGTGAATGAGTGTACCAAGACCTTTCTCACATATTGGTCATCTCATCTGAACAATACAATGATAAAGGATAGCAAGCAGTTATGAGAGCTGTGAAATTTCACACACACTTTCAAGAGATACTGGCGATTGTCGTGAAAGTGACTAAATCCACTTCTATAGATATGTTAACATGGAACTTCAATGATGGTTTCAGCCTAAATTTCAAATAAATAAGCAAGAGACTGTTGTTGTGTGCCCTCGAGTCAGAGGAGGACTCATAGTACTCCCTCCTTGGGTTTCCCAGGTGGTATCACTATTGAAGTAGATTACCCAAACTTTCTTCCGAGGAGTGACTGGTGGGTTGAACCACCAGCCTTCTGGTTAGCAGTCAAGTGCCTTAGGCACTATGCTACCAGAGCTCCTGAGCAAGAACAAGAGTTTAAGTGTCCACAAATCTTAAGTAAATCAAAATGGAATATTGCAGTGACCTCACTGGGGAGGGGGCAGGGATTGTGGATCACACTGGGTGACTGTCAGAGGGGATGACACAAAATGAACGTTTATAAAGTTTTGGTTTTTTTGCAATGCTTTGGCAAAAATGTATTACTTTTATAAAAATATCCCTATAGTTATAAAAATAAAAATATTTTTCGTAAGCCCAGTTTACATGTGTAAATATACCTACAAAGCTAAAACTCCACGCTAATTTACTTTTTGAACCTTCTAATGCACTCTAATCAGAGCTGTCATTATTACTCAATTACAATGATGCTTTGAATCATGTAGTTTCATCTGCATGTTCTACAAGCACATGTTGTTTTCATTGCTGCTAGTGTTCTTACAGTCACTGTTTTTGTCAAATTTTCTGTTGTTTTAGTTACAATATTGCATTCATTATTGTTTTTGAACCTATATCAATAACTTTTTTGAGGATGAAGTAGCAGTGAAAAGAAAAGGAGAAAAATCAAAAAGGCTTCTGCTGAGATACTAATAATGTTGTAACTGATAGTGTAGTAATTCACTATAGAAAGACTTTACAAAAGAATTTTGTTGTTAGTATTCACATAATCTAAGACATATTACATCAAAGCAATTTACAACTATGTCACATATTATTCTATGATAAAAATTGATAATAAACATTACTAAAGATTCTGTGTTATCCAGTAAGGAAGAAGGTCCGTGGAGGGAAGTGACAACAAGAATTACCACCAACCCTGCTGATGCCACTGGAATACTGGGAATAAAATGTGAAATTCAAATAGGGAAAGACTTCCTGAGAAACCTAAAACTCACCTGTGAGGAAACACAGCCAATGGCAATTGATCTCCTGATGGTGATATACATAATAAAACAGACACTTACTACCTAGTTGTTGGAGTGCTTTGTTGACTTTTCTATTTTAAAATTGACAACATACATTTAAATTCTTAGTTCTTTCCAACTTCTAATTACCGATGTAATGGAAATGAATCCAAACTATCAAAATCATTCCCAAACCCTACTATATTACATCTAATCTTAGAAAACACAATTGTCATCAAGGAAGCAATTTTTTTTTTAAGATTCTTGATTTTCATATGTAAATTATAATAAGAAGCAGCCAATTTTTTGTGTATTTCCTATATTCTGAAATGTCATAACAAGGAGCTTTTGAACTGTAGAAAGCCAGGTGTGTAATCAGAGATAGGCTCATTATCCAAGTAGAAGTCTTCAATATAATTTAGTACTTTGACTTCAGGAAAGGAAACTTGACTGTAAGATTTTATTCCAAAGAAGTCATATTGGGAACATAAATAAGAGAATTGATCTCCTTCTTCACTTATTTTTTATTTTTCTAGGTCCCTGGTGGTGTAGTGTCTAAGGCATTTGACTGTTAACCAGAAGGCTGGCAGTTCAAACCCACCAGCCACTCCTCAGAAGAAAGGTTGGGGAATCTACTTTCCATAGAGACATCCCTTGATGAGTCGGATTCTACTCTAGGGCAGTGAGTTAATTTTATTTCTTTATTTTTTTATTACCATCTTTGAAGATCCCTTGATCTAATTTGATACCACAATTTAGATCAAAATGGAATCCAATTTCTAGTATAAAAATCTTTTATAGAAATCTATTATAAACTAATTTAGACCAAAAAAATATGTTTAGTTAACCTAATAAAACATAATTGCAAGGGTAAACTGAGTTTCATGGATGATTAAAACCAAGATTACAAACACTCCATTCTAGGACTCTCAATTTTTTTCTCTCTCTCTTTTTCTCTCATGTTTTCCTTTTATTTTGTCAGGTTAGCCACTTCACTGTGGCTACTAGGAGGTTCCAAGTTTACATTTCTCAGATTTGATTTAAGAAATGGACTAAAAACTATTTTCTTTCTAGTCCCAAGTTAGAAACCAAACAAAATCAAGCCAAACAAAATCAAACAAAACAATTAAACATTACTGAAAAACATCATGAAGGGCTATAATTGGCCTGCGAAGGGAATGTAATAATATGACTGGCCTGTTACTCATCATGTGCTTAACCCTGTAGCTCCATGTTGGCCAAAGAGTAGTAGAATCTGCAAGGAGGTGCCAGATCCAACTTGAATCACACGATTGAGGAGGAGATAAAAAAGGAGATTTCACTAGAAGAAAAGGAAAGAGTACTCTCCTGGGATGACTGGAAAATAGCTACCCATCAAAATGGATAATAAGCTTATTCAGAGAGAGAGAAAAAAAGAATCAGCTCCAGGTCCTGAACAAGTAAGGCATTGTCAAATAGATGAAGACTGGATGTAATCCAGCAGAGTAACAACAGAAAGTCTGGAGAATAACAAGAGCATAGGCATGGGGGAGTGCAGGTGCAAAATGTGCTCAGGGCCAGTGAGTGGGTTAGTGTGGAGGGAACACTGATACAAATTCAATCAAGCAAGGTCACTTCCTCTGGAGATGCTGTTATTTTTATTCCCTCTTCACTTTTCCACTTCAGAGCACATTTCCAATCTCTCTATCTTCAGAGTTTCTATGTGGTTGCTTTTTCCCTTTGTCATAAATGGTATGACACCTGCAAAAAACATGTTCACTTGTTTTCTGAAAAGACCAGGATTAGTATGACTTGGGAATACACAATTGATCTAAAATGAAAAAGTTGAGGAGCTTGTAAAAATATGCTCTTCTCAGTGCCAAGCAGAGGAAAGCCGTGCTCAACTTCGGGAACCTATGCCGAAAGAGAAGAGTTCTTAAAATTATTGCAGTCATCAGGAGGAGAGCTGTGGTCTGCTGGTAATTCCAGTGAAATACAAAGAACATCAACCTGGTAAAATAAACAGAACACTTCACTCTCCATGGGAGAATATCATTTCCACAGAAATAATAATTTTTCTTTCCCTGGAAACCAAAGGAACTTCAAATATCAGGTACAAATGATATGCTTGGGCTAGTTTAAAATATACATTTAAAAATCAAGTGTCATTGCTACTTTATCTTTGACCCCATTTAATGTTTTCTAAGGCCTTTGACTTCTTGTTTGAGAAGATAAAAATATAATGTACTGAGGAATAAAACAGAAATGTAATTTTAGCCCAAATTGATTATTTTCAGTATGCGCTGTCTCTTTGGATAAAAATTATTTTCTCAATCCAAAAACGAATAAGTCTTCCTAGTCTTTGAGGAGTAATCTTTTGATTACATAGCACTTCTTCCATTCTTTCTCTGATATATTAATATTTTCCACTTTTCTCTTTTGTTGATTTCTTCTTTTCCAAGTGAGGCCCAATTGAAACACTTTTTGAAACTAGAAGATAGTGTACAGTAGCAGAAGGTGTGGGTTCCTTTCTGACTTACATAAAAAAAGGGAATCTATACCAAGAATGCATTTATCAATATCTATGAGCAATCATTTCTAAAGCCATCATAATTGAAGGGTAGTGCATAATTACAGTGGGTCTTATAGGTAAATTTGATTTCATTTCTGTCCTTATGGTAAATCTGAGGTTCACTGATATTCATTCTTTTGTTCAACATTAGAATCAAAAGGCATTGGTATACCAAAATAGCACACAGGGCCATACCTTAAAGTGATTTTCGCACATGGTCCTAAGAGTTCTTTATGTTTTTATGTCTCTGTCTTGTAGATGTTGAATTTAGTTCTTCTTGTTTTCTAGTTTGATTAATTTAACTTTATACTAAAACCATGAGATTAGAGTTCATAAAAATTATTTCCAGAGAAAAGTGTACTTTCGTGAATAATTAGTGAGAAAGTCATTATAGTTACAAAGAGGATGAGACTGAGATAAGGATGAGCTCTGAGGAACAGCATGGCTAGCAACCACTTTCAATCCACATATGGAACTATCAAGTTTCTTGTCTTTTGAGTAATATTGAAACACATAAAGAATTTTAAAATAGCACTGAATATATGATCAAGTAACCAAACTTATTAATGAAAGTTATATATATTTAAAATAACAAAATTAAATTTATACTTAATAACAATTCTAAAATATGTTACTCTCCTAATAAACAGTGTGCTGTTGGTGTTAGGTGCCAATGAGTCAGCTCTAACTCATAGTGACCCTGTGTACAACAGAACAAAACATTGCTAGTCCTGGGCTATCCTCACAATCCTTGTTATACTTGAGCCCATCATTGCAACCACTGTGTCAATCCATTTCTTTGAAGGTCTATGACCCTGTACTTTACTAACCATTATATCCTTCTCCAGGGACTGGTCCCTTCTGACAAAATGACCAAAGCAGCTGAGATGAAGTCAGGCCATGCTCACTTCCAAGGAACATTCCAGCTGCACTTCTTCCAAATTATTTGTTCCTACAGTCCATGGTTTTCAGCATTCTTCATCAACACTACAGTTCAAAGGCATCGACTCTTCTTTGGTCTTCCTTATTCATTATCCAGCTTTCACACATATATAAGGCAATTGAAAACACTGTGGCTTGGGTTAGGTGCACCTTAGTCTTCACTGACATCTTTAAAGAGGTCTTTTGAAGCAGATTTTCCCAGTGCAGTAAGAAGACATTTGATTTCCTATCTGCTTCTTCCATGGGTATTGACTGTGGATCCAAGTATAATCCCTGGCACTTCAACCTTTTCTTCATTTACATGATGTTGCTTATTGGTACATTTGTGAGGATTTTTATTTTCTTTATGTTGAGGTGTAATCCATCCGAAGACTATAGTCTTTGATCTTCATTAGTAAGTGCTTCAAGTCATTTTCACTTTCAGCAAACAAGGTTGTATCAGATTGTTAATTGTTCTTCTTCCAAACTGATGCTATATTCTTCATGTAATCCAGCTTCTGTGATTATTTGCTCAGCATACATATTGAATAAATATGGTAAAAATGTACAACCCTGACTTACACTCTTCCTGATTTTAAACCATGCAGTATTCCCTGTTGTTTGAACAACAGTTTCTTAGTCTATTGACAGGTTCCACATGAATACAATTAAGTATTCTGGAATTCCCATTCTTTGCAATGTTACCCATAATTTGTTATGATCTACACAGTTGAATGCCTTTGCATAGTCAATAAAATGCAGGTATACATCTTTCTGGTATTCTTTGCTTTCAGCTAAGATCCATCTGATATAAGCAGTAATATCCTTCATTCCACATCCACTTGCAATTCTGGAAGTTCCATGTCAATTTACTTCTGCAACCATTTTTGAATTATCTTCAGCAAGATTTTATGTGAGGCTGATATTAATGATGTTGTTTGATAATTTCCACATTCTGTTGGATCACCTTTCTTTGTAATGGTATAAATATCAATCTCTTCCAGTCAGTTGCCCACGTAGTTGTCTTCCAAATTTTTTGGAAGAGACAAATATGTGCTCCTAGTGTTGCATCCATTTGTTGAAACATTTCAATGGGTATTCTATTAATTTCTGGAGCCTTTATTTTTTTTTTACCAATTCCTTCAGTGTAGCTTCTTCTTTCAATATTATAGATTCTTGAGCATGTGCTATCAGCTGAAATAGTTGGACATCAGCCAATTCTTTCTGATACAATGACTCTGTGTATTCCTTCCATCTTCTTTTGATGCTTCCTGCATCATTTAATATTTTATCCATAGAATCCTTCAATATTTCAACTCAAGCCTTAAATATTCTCTTCAGTTCTTTCATCTTGAGATAATGAGCATGTTCTTCCTTTTGATTTTCTAACTGTAGGTTATAAAATGTGCAAAGACCTGGAGTTAGAAATGAACAATGTATCTATATAATCCGGGAGCTCTGGTAGCATAGTGCCTAAGGCATTGACTGCTAACCAGAAGGCTGGGGGTTTAAACCCACCAGCCACTCCTCGGAAGAAGATGGGGTAATCTACTTCCATAGTGATACTGCCTCGGAAACCCAAGGAGGGGTCGCTATGAGTCAAGTCCGACTCGATGGCACGTAACAACAACAACAACAACAACATATATAATTCTATTAACTCCTTACAATAACCCTATGAAGTAGTATTATCTCCTTCTAGAGATAACACAGTTGAGAAATATACTTAAATTCTCTAAAATTCAAGCTTATACATAAAAACAAGTGGTAAACCCAAGATTTTAATCCAAGAACGTTGAAGTGAAATTCAACATTTTCATCCAATCTGTCATAGTGACTCTCAAATATGAAGTATAAGCATCAAAATAGAACAAGAATTTGAATTTTATCTTTGAAATGATTAATATAATTGACAAACCACAGGCAAGTCTAACAAAAGAAAAGAAGGAGAAGAGACAAATAACACAAATAAGAAATGAAATGGGTGATGTCACAACACCAATTGAAATTTTAAAAAAGATAATGATGTGATGTTGTTTTTGTTGCTGTTATGTGACATCTGCTAACCAGAAGCCTGGCACTTCAAATCCATCAGCCACTCCCCAGAAGGAAGGTTGGGCAATCTACCTCCATAGAGATACTGGCTCAAAAAACCAAGAAAGGGTCACTATGAGTCGGACCCATCACGATGGCAGTGAGTTTGGTTTTTAGTTTGGAATATCTCAAAATTAGTGTTCCAAGATATATCCTGTTGGAAATATTACCATATTACAAGCAAGCAGAGTATGACTGGTACTGTGAGATGTTTGGAGACAAAATCAAAAAAGTAAATCAGAGACAGATCACGGAATGAGTACAGTGAAAAGTTAAGGAGACTGGACTTAATTCTGCAGTCAAGTTGGAAAGAATCCTTGAAGGATTTTCGACCAGAAAGTGATATAACAATATAATTCCCAGAATACTCCATGTATCCTGAATACTTAACAATAATTGCAGATATTTCAGCAATAATTTTCAGATATCACAACCTTGGCTAACATTTAGTGCCTCCGTCTTCATATAAGATAATTTGCATCTCTTGAGAAAAATGAATGCCAAACTCTGCTAGAGTAATGGTTCTACTGTTTTCAATCTGCCATCATCCATCTTTTAAAATCATTATTTTAATGGATTTATCTTTTCCCACCATGAAAAACTGTTATATAATAATACCCAGGATAACTTTAGTAGAGGTAGCTTTATGCAATTAATAACTAAAATGTTTTCACCCTTCATACTCTGATTATAATTTGCTTTTCTATGAATTGTTTTTATCTACAAATGACTTAAATGTAAAATTTATAGCTCTTTATGTTATGCCTGCCTGTGTCTCCAAAGTATAAACCCATGTTTCCTATGCCACTAAACTCATTGCAGGCAAGTCGATACCAACTCATAACAACCTTTTAGGACAGAGTCGAACTGCTCCGTAGAGTTCATAAGTCTGCAAATTTAAATATTTACGGGAACAAACTTTCCTGTCTTTCTTCCATAGAGCAGCTATTGGGTTTGAACCACTGACCTTTCAGTTAGCAGTGAACTGTTTAACCACAGAGTCAGCAGGGTTCCTTTGGCAAGCCCCTGGAGTGCCAAAATTCTATATGGGCTCATCCACATTTGTTGTTGACACCACACAATGGAATGTTTCTCAAAGTGTGGTCATTGGAGAAAGTTCTAATAATTGTCCTGAGTACTGGTAAAAAATACAGATGATGGAGCATCCTCAAAGATCAACTGAAACAATTTCTTAGATGGCAAAACAAAGGCATTTAGATGATGTTCCGAGAGGATATAGATGCCCACATGTTTGGAAAAACCTGGCCAAGAAGTTCAATGTAAGAGGAAATAAAATCTCACATTCAAAATTCAAAAGCAGTTGTACAAGAACAGTAGGCTAGTTAGTCAAGATTAATTAAACAATCATGAGGTATAAAGAACTTCATGAAACTCTATAAGGTGCTCTAATTAAGAATACAAAATTGTAAAAACAGGAGAAGCTTAGCAAAAACGAAAAAAACTATAGCAAACCTTTGGATGGGTTATCAAAATAAACACAGAATATATATATGTGCATGTTATATATGAGAGGCTCAGTTTTAGAATTTATTTAACTGTGCCATTTTATAGACCTGGTGTGGTAGTTAAGTTGTGTGTCAACTTGGCTGGGCCTGGCTGAGTGGCTGTGCAGCTGGTGGTAGTTATTTCCCATGATGAGACTGGCAATCCATGGTAGGAACTACCACAAGCAGCAGAGTAACTGCTTTAGGGATGTGGTCTGCTTCCAGGATATAAGCAGCAGCTTTGGAAATGGTCTCTAGCTTATGACATGCTTGAATCCTGCACATAGCTGAGTTGTTGTTCAGTGGCTGGCATGCTATGCCAATCTTGGGACTTTCAATGGACTTGAATCCATGTGTGGTTTGGTAATATTGGGACTGTGCCTTTTGACTTGTCAATCTTGGGTTTGTTAGCCTCAGCAGCAAGTAGCTGCTTGAGTGAAGAGATGCCTCTGGCTTCAGTGGGCTGGGACCAAGAGGCAGAGCTGAAGCCCAAGGTCAAGGGGCTTTCACCCAGCCCCTAGGGCCTGGCACTTTGAACTCAGACTTCCAGCCTCCAAAACTATAAGAGAAGAAATTCCTGTTTGTTCAAGCCATTCCATTTGTGGTATTTCTGTTAGAGAAGCACTAGGTAACCAAAACACATGGAAACCAAGATATAAGAATCTAGCTGTATTTTAACAATTCAAGCATGCTACTAACTCAAGGATTTTTGATATTCTATTCCTTCTACCAAGACGACTCTTCCCCCATTAACGTTTCCTGGTTTCTACAAAAGCAAAGCCTTATGTGTTATGATGTAATTATATCCAAGGAAGTACAACCCAAGAGATGAAGAAATGAGGAGAAGAGGTCTGAGTGAAAAGGTGGCTGGGGAAAGGAAGAGAAGAGAGCAGAAAAATAAAAGGCCAATATATGGTCTTTGATTGATATCAAGTACAGTTAATGTCTCCATTTCATAGACCATCTTCTGAGAGATGATACAGACTATGTCCCAGGATATATTTCAGTGAGTAGGAAATAGGATTTATCCTTCAGTCTCATCTCCCATCAGTCAAAGTATGAACCTTGAGGCACTGACTCCTCTACTTTTCCAGGTTGTACATGAATGGGTACCATGGAGTTTAGGCAGTGGGTTATGTATGCCTCAGTATCAACAGAGAAACTTGTGCAGGGCAGGAGACAAGATGTGTGTGAGTGGTCCTGGAGGCAAGTTGTGTCTTGTGAAATTAGTCAGAGCCCATGTGAAGTTGGATTGCGCAGCAGTAGCTGAGGAGGAACAAATGTCCAAACGTTCCAGGGATAGGTGAGGCTGAGATGTGCTATAAGGTTCTAAAATGCTACATAAAAGTGTCTGATCTGGATATGAGTATGGTTTATTCCTTATTTCATAAAGGTCTCTCTCAAATGTCACTTGCATGTTGTTATGTGTTGTCAAGCCAGTTTTGAGTCATAGAGATACTATACACAACCAAATGAAGCACTGCCCAGTCCTGCACTATCCTCATATATGTCTGAGCCCATTGCTGCAGCCACTGTGTCAATCCATCTCATTGAGGGTCTTACTTGTTTGTGCTGATCCTCTACTTTACTAGGCATAATGTCCTTTGCCATGGACTGGTGCCTTCTGACTTTATTGCTAAAGTACGTGAGGCAAAGACTGGCTATTCTCATTTTTAAGGAGCATTCTGCTGTACTTCTTCTGTGACAGATTTTTTTCATTCCTCTGGCAGGCTGTAGTATTTTTGTAATCTTTGCCAACACCACAATTCAAATGCATCAATTCTTCTGGGTCTTCCTTATTCCTTGTATAGCTTTCACATGCTTATGAGGCTATTGAAAATATAATGGCTTGGGTTAGGTACACCTTAGTCTTCAAAGTGACATCTATGCTCTTTAATATCTCACAGAGGTCTTTTGCAGCAGATTTGCCCAGTGCAATACACAGATTTGCCCAGTGAAATATTTCATCTGATTTCTTGACTGCTGCTTCTATGGATATTGATATGAATTCAAATAAAATTAAATCCCTGACAATTTCAATCTTTTCTCCACCTATCATGATATGACTTATTGGTCCAGTTGTGAGGATTTTTGTTTTCTTCTTTTGAGATACAATCTTTGTCTTCATATGTGCTTCAAGTTATCTTCACATTCAGCAAGTGAGATTGTGTCATCTGCATATCACAGGTTGTTAATGAGTCTTCCTCTAATCATGACTCCATATTCTTCTTCATGTAGTCCAGCTTCCAGATTATTTGCTCAGCATACAGATTCAACAAGTTTGGTGAAAAGTTACAACCCTGACACATACTTTTACTAATTTTAACCAAGTAGTTTCTATAATCTTGTTCTCTTAGTCTATATGTTCCTCACGAGCACAATATAAGTATTCTGGAATTCCTATTGTTGTTAGATGCCATTGAGTCAGCTCTGACTCGTAGCCACCCTATGTACAACAGAACTAAATACTGCCCAGTCATGTGCCAGCCTCACAATCCTTGCTATACTTGAGCCCATCATTGCAGCCACTGTGTCAATCCATCTCATTGAGGGACTTACCATTTTTCGCTGACCCTCCACTTTACCAAGCACGAATACATGCTTCTCCAGGAAATAGTCCCTTCTGACGACAATATGACCAAAGTAAGTGAGATGAAGTCTGGCCATTCTTACTTTCAAGGAGCACTCTGGGTGCACTTCTTCCATGACAGATTTGTTTGTTCTTTTGGCAGTCCATGGTACTTTCAGTATTCTTTGCCAACACCACAACTGAAAATCACCAACTCTTCTTCAGACTTCCTTGTTCATTGTCCAGCTCTCACATGCATATGAGGCGATTGAAGACACCATGGTTTGAGTTAGGCACAACTTAGTCTTCTAAGAGACATCTTTATGTTTCAGCACTTTAAAAAAGTCTTTTGCAGCAGATTTGCCACTGCAATACGATATCTAATTTCCTAATTGCTGCTTCCATTGGTGCTGATTGTGGATCCAAGTAATAGGAAATCTTTGACAACGTCAATCTTTTCTCCATTTATCATGATGCTGCTTAGTGGTCCAGTTGTGAGGAATTCCTATTCTCACTAGTCTAGAATTTCTATTCTTCAACACAATTTGTTATGATCTACACAATAAAAAGCCTTTGCATAGTCAATAAAACAAAAGTAACTATTTTTCTGTTATTCCTTGCTTTCAGTCAAGATCCATCTGACAGCAATAATATCCTTCATTCCACATCATCTTCTGTATCCAACTTGAATTTCTGGCAGTTCCATGTCAATATACTGCTGCAAACATCTTTAAATTACTTGCAGTAAAATTTTACTTGGGTGTGATATTAATGATATTGTTCAACGATTTCCACATTCTGTTGGATCTCCTTTCTTTGGAATAAACACAAATACACTTTTTTTTTTTTTTTTTTAGTTGGTGGAGATGTAGGTGTCTTCCAAATTTCTTGGCATAAATGAGTACCTCCATATCTCAATAGTTTGTTGAAACTTCTCATTGGATATTGTCAGTTCCTGGAACAATTCTTTTTTTTTTTTTTGCCAATTCCTTCAGTGAAACTTGGACTTCTTCCTTAAATACTATTGGTTCTTATTGTAGGCCACCTCCTAAAATGGTTGAACATTGACCAGTTCTTTTTGGTACAGTGCCTCTGAGAATTCCTTCCATCTTCTTTTGCTGTTTCTTGTGTCATTCGATATTTTGCCCATAGAATCTTTCAATATTGCAACTTGAGACTTGAATTTTTCTTCAATTTGTTAAGCTTGACACATGCTGAGTGTGTTCTTCCCTTTCAGTTTTCTGATTCCAAGTCTTTGAACATTTCATTATAACACTACTTTTTTCTCAAGCCTTCCTTTGAATTCCTTTGTTCAGTTCCTTTATTTCATCATTTCTTCCATTCACTGCTCTCCATTCAAGAGCATGTTTCATAGTCTCTTCTGACATCTAATTTGGTCTTTTCTTCTGTTCCTTTCTTTTTAAATGACATTTTGCTTTCTTCATGTATGATGTTCTTGAAGTCATCCCAGAACTCCTCTGGTATTTGGTCATTGGTTGTCAATGCAACAAATCTGTTCTTCAGATGTCTCTAAATTCAGGTGGGATATAATAAAGGTTGTGTTTTGGCTCTTGTGGATATGTTTTAATTTTCTTCTTTGCCACTTGCATAGAGAGGAGTTTTTGACCAACTTACTTGTTACTTTGCATAATTTTATAGTAAGAATCTTTCATTTTTGCATACCATATTCTTCTTTCATGTGATGCAAGTTCCAAGAGTTCAGGGACTTTGTTTTCATCATTGCCTTATGTTCAGTGCCGAGAACCAATAAACCTTTTGCCACCAAATGTATTCCAATGAAGTGACCCTGTATGACACAGTAGAGTGGTTAACCACTGCCCCACCAGGGATCCTTAATACTGTGCTCAGGAAATAACATTGAATAAATGACTTTTTCAAGGTTACTCAGCCAAAACCAGAGCAGTATTTAGTTAACATGAGTTTATGTCATTTAACACTGAACAGGATGGTATTTTGATTACAAACTATGATCCAAATTACAAAGAACTGGATTATAATATTACAAATAAAATAGTCAAACAAGTAATACTTTATATGATCTTAAATATTCTAATAAAATGTCTTTCTGTCACAGTTAAAATAGGTCAGCATAGTACAATAGAACTTTCTATGATGTTGAAAATATTGTGTCTGTGCTCTTCAGTATGGTAGCCACTAGCCATATGTGATTTCTGTGCACATGAAATGTGGCTTATGTGAGTGAAAAACTGGATTTTTAACTGTACTTAATTTTAATTAATTTGAGTTTTAAATAGTCACATGTGGTTAGTGACTGTCATATTGGACAATGTGTCTCTAGGTGTTTAAGCACTTCCACCTTAAAATGAATCCATTTTAAAGAGCAAATCAAATAGGAGCAATGGTATGACACACAGTTTTATTTAAAATTTCTCCTCTGTAGTCTTGTTTGGAAGAAGCTCTGGCAGTATAGTGGTTAAGGCATTTGGTTGCTAAAAAAAAGGTTGGTGGTTTAACCCACCAGCCAGTCCATGGAAGAAAGATGAGGAAGTCTGCCTATATGAAGATTTATAGCCTTGGAAACCCAATGGGGATTGCTATGAGCTTGAATCAACTCAATGGCAGTGAGTTTGTTTTTTTGAGTCTTGTATGAACATGAATTAAATGGAGTGAAAGTTTTATTCAGGAAATTGGAACTAGAAGTGTCTTGGGGTAGAGTTCATTGAATTATTTGACAAATATGTGGTCTTCTATTTTCTTCTGGTTATATTATTGGGCCCAGTAGTAGCATAGTTAGGACATGTTATTATTATGTGTTGCTGCATTGACTCCAACTCACAGTGATCCCATGCAACAGAATAGAAATGCCCCAAAGGGCTTCTTAGGCTGCTGTCTTTATGATAGTAGAGTTCCAGGGCTTTTTTTTTTTTTTTTTTTTTCCTACAAAGTTGCTGTCAGTAGCCTCAAACCACTGACCAGCTCTGGGAAAAGTCTCAGTATAGTGAGCCTTCTTCAAACCTACAATACCACCCTTCAAGGGCTACATAAATATTGGTTTAGAATTTTATTGCTTTCTCTCCTAGATTTCAGTCTTCCCAGATGCAATCAAGCTCTCTTAACCTTTTCTAAAATAAAAATCAATGTGAAGATAAGAATATTCCTTAAAATATCACCAAAGAAAAGGGCACTGGGCTTGCTTAACCAATTTTATTTTATTCCTTATATGTTTTACACATATTAGAAGGGGAGAATGAAAGCCATTCAATTAAAAAAATAGATTGTATCATAATAAAAAATAATTTGTTATAATGCCAAAATAGCAGGGAAAGTAATATAGCAACACTGAAGGAAATGTGATGGAGAGTTGGAAACATTACACTTAACCCAGTTATGATGGCATACATTTAATGATCTCTGGAGAAAGTTAATTTTTTAAACCACACTCTCTTTCTACCTGGAAATATCTCTTTATGTCTAACTTACATATCTTATGGTGCAATTTAAATTCATTTCCTTTTTGTGATGCCCACTGGAATAAAAATATGGACTACTTTCCTTTGAGAGATAAGCCATAATTTGTTTAAAGATCAATAAATATGCAACTTCTCAGATTTCTCCACACTAATTACTCTATTTAATGTTTCCTTAGAGGTTTTCATTATAGTTGTCATTCTACTCTGAACCCTGTCTAAATCCTCTGCCTTCCTTTTAGATTGATGAGTCTCACAGTCATTTTCGTAGACTACATCTCTATATGCCAAGTGAATGGCACATAGCACTCAACATCTAGGTTTGGCTGCCATGAATAACCTGTCATTATGCATTTTCTGAACTGTGCTCATTTTCTGCATTCTTTTAAGTGTTACAATGGAGTGGAGTCAAGTATAAACTGAAATGTCAGGCATTTGACTCCACTTCAGTGATATTCGTAGGTAAAGCAATCTTTCAAGTATAGATGTAGTCCTTGGTTTATAAGAGGTTTACTTCCACACAACCCCTAGTTATGAACCAACTCCATAAATCCTATTTTGTTAAAAAATTCAAGGTATGTACAATGGTTCGTAATAACAATAACACACTGGCTGCTACTTTGTGATCCACAACATTATTATTGCTATATTAATGAGTTAAAGATGTTTTAGTGTATCTGGAAGTGTTTAATTTTTACTCATAGAAAAGTGCACTCAGAGGTGTATCTATGGAAAACAATGCCTAGGGCTAGCACTGAAGCCCCTATCCAAATATTTGACATCCATGTTTTAGATAACTTTACAATAATATCAACTCAAAAATGTCATGCTTATTTATCTTTTTCTTAATGCACTATGGCACCACATGAAAATTACAACTGCACCTTCCTTACTTACACTGATGAAAATTGATCTCTCTACTAGTGTCTCGGGAGCTCTGGTAGCATAGTGGCTAAGGCGCTTGACTGCTAACCAGAAGGCTGGCGGTTCAAACCCACCAGCCACTCCTCGGAAGGAAGGTTGGGCAATCCTACTTCCGTAGTGATACTGCCTCGGAAACCCAAGGAGGGGTCACTATGAGTCAGGTGTGACTCGACGGTACACAACAACAACAACTAGTGTCTTTCATGCTGGTATCTCTCTGCCACTGTCTCAGTTCAGGGATCTCAGGTCAAGGACACACTCCACTCTTGTTTCCACATATTAGATATCTGTCAGAGCAGCATCTCACTCTCTCAGTACCATAATCTGTTCTGGTTACCTAGTGCCACTCTGACAGGAATATACCACAAATGCATACCATAAGTTAGAGACCATTCCCAAAGCTGTTTCTCATATATGGGAAGCAGACTACATACCCAAAGCAGCTATTCATCTACTCACAGTAGATATCACCATGGACTTGATAACCTGTCTCATCATGGGGAATATACATCCAGCTGCTCAGCCACTCAACCAGGCCCAGCCAAGTTGACACACAAACTTAACTACCACAGTGATGTTAGATAAGAACCATACTTAACTATTCAGACTTACATATGATTTGACTTAAAGACAAAATAAGTAAAGAACTTGTTTGTAGTTCAAGGACAGACCCGTATTTACATTTCCCACTTGAATTCCTGTCTCCCCTCCCATTTCTTGCCTTCATATAGATAAATTGCTGAGATCTGGTTGTGGATGACTTGGTTGCCCTGTTTTAAAATTTTAAAATTTCTTCTTGTGTTATTCCTTTGAAAGCTCCAGCAAGTAGATTGAAATACTTGGTTTGCTTCATTTTTTTTTTTATTATTATTATTTTTTTTAATTTTTCCTTTCAGACTTAAGAAAATGACTCTACATGGTGTATGAACATATATACCTTTCATTCCAATATACTACATATTACTGTTACAGATTATTTATTTACTTCCAATTATTATTTCATCACTTATCTTACTGCTTTCTTACTGTTTCACAAGCAAATATCTTCTTTTTTTTATAGTTGTACAGAAAATTAATAAAATAATTGATAGTCTGGAGCTGTTAAATATGGAACAGACATTAACTTGACTCAAGTAGTTACTTCTTCTAGGTTGGGAAAATTTTGGAGTCCCTGTTGTTTTTGATAGGAGCTCTGGTAGTGTAGTGCCTAAGGCACTTGACTACTAACCAGAAGGCTGGCTGTTCAAACCCACCAGCAACTCCTTGGAAGGAAGGTTGGGCAATCTACTTCCGTAGTGATACTACCTTGGAAACCCAAGGAGAGGTCACTATGAGTCAGATCTGACTCGATGACAGTGAGTTTGGTTGCTGTTGATAGGTGTTGTGGAGTTAGTTCTGACTCAACAGAATGAAACATTGCCCTGGAATCCCTGGGTGACACAAATCATTAAGCACTTGGCTATAAGCCAAAAGACTGGTGGTTCTATTATATCCAGAAGTACCTCAAATTCACCCTGTTACCTCAAATCCACTCAATAGTGCCTCAGAAGAAAGGCCTGGCAATTTATTTCTGACACGTCACAACTGTTGAAAACTCTATAAGACACAGTTCTACTCTGAAACACATGGGTCACCATGAACTGGAATCAATTACATGACAACTGGTTAGGTTTTAGGTTCCGGGAAAAATTATGAAATTTGGAGAACAGGTCACAAACTCAGTAAGGAAGCTTTGTGTATGAGCACAATATATGTGTCCTTAAACAGTGTTTTATATTTTTGCTTCTCTTTTCCTAATATGAACAGGGTGTAATGATTACAAACTCTTATTTAACTTGTAATTCTCTAAGGAATAACTGAGGTTATTTCTGTTTCCCAGCCCCTTTTATATGTAAAATAAGCACTCGCTTGTGACACATTTGATAGCTTACACTTGAAGACTATGAGTTCAAACTAAAGAATATTGGTTAAAAAATGGTTGATCTATGCAATGTGTTTTCATAGTCAAGGCATGTCTTCTATAATAACAGTTCAAGATATTTTAATTTCACAATTTCTAGAGTAATTTTCACTTTAAGGTCTGGAAAGCTGATAATTTTCACCTGTTTTAATATTATTCTTATAATTTATTATTTTTGTTAAGAAACCCATTATATTCACAGTTAAATTTAGGTTTACTAGTTTTCTTAGCATCAGCACAGTCTTTTCTAATGAAAGAAAAGTACAACGTTTTTGAGAACACTGTCATTTTTTCCCAAAAGAACTTTGGATTACAACTGAAAACACTCAATCCATAAGTTTTCTTCTGAAACAAGTACTTTATGATATGTATGTGTGTGTGTGTGTGTATACATATAATATAGATTTTGTTGTTGTTACGTGCCGTCGATTCGGCCCTGACTCAGCAATCCCTCCTTGGGTTTCCGAGGCAGTATCACTACGGAAGTAGGATTGCCCAACCTTCCTTCCGAGGAGTGGCTGGTGGGTTTGAACCACCAGCCTTCTGGTTAGCAGTCAAGTGCTTTAGCCACTATGCCACCAGAGCTCCTATAATATAGATTGTTGTTGTTGTTGTTGTTATGTGCCGTCGAGTCGGCCCCGACTCATAGCGACCCCTCCTTGGGTTTCCGAGGCAGTATCACTACGGAAGTAGGATTGCCCAACCTTCCTTCCGAGGAGTGGCTGGTGGGTTTGAACCGCCAGCCTTCTGGTGAGCAGTCAAGTGCATAGATATAGATATAGATGTAGATATAGATATAGATATAGATATAGATATAGATATAGATATACAGATATACCAAAAAATCTCTCTGCCATTGAGTCAGACCCTACTCATAGTGACCCTTCCTTGGGTTTTCAAGGTGGTATCACTACGGAAGTAGATTGCCCCATCTTACTTCCTAGGATTGTCTGGTGGGTTTGAACCATGCCTCTGGTTAGCAGTCAAGTGCCTAGCACTATGCCACCAGAGCTCTTCCTATCTCTCTTATCTTATCTTACTGAAACTGAGTAAAGTAAAAACTATTTCCCCCACCCTAGTTCCTGGATGAGAATAGATAAGTAAACTAAATTACCCCCAATTTCCCCACCCCAGGCAGATGAGTATTCAGTTCCTTAAAGAACTGAATGGAAGGAAAACAATCTTTCCTGCAGGTGATAGACTCCCTAAAAGTGTCTTAGAAACAACTTGTAAATTAACTCCGGCCTGCAGACATGTGCAATAGGGCAGAAAGGAACAAAAGTTAATGACAGACCTTCTCCCCTCTGCCTTTGCCCTTATCAGCTGATGATAGGAAGCTGGTGTGACTCATCTGCCTCGGGGGCAAATCATCATCCATTTCACATTCACACCCCAAATTCCTCAACCTTTTGTGAATACACACAACTCCCTCTCCTGAAACCTACAAAAACTGTATTTCATGGCATCTCAGGGAGTCAGATCTGGGTACTGAACTACCCCTATTCCTTGCATTGCTGCTTTGCAATAAATTTCTCTCCTCCCAGTCTGGGTGTGTAAACTGTTTTGGCCTGACTATGCACCAGGCAGGGACTCGTGTTTGGTCCTATAGCATTATCTTTTCTGTCTATCTATCTTTTATCTATCTATCTATCTATCCATCTATCTATCCATATATCATCTATCTTATCTATTTATATAGAAATGGGTAAACAATTTGATTTCCTTTAGTGTTCTTATCAACAACTTCTGTCCTCTATAATAACCCAAAAAAACAAACTCACTGCCATCGAATTGTGTCCAATTCATAGCTACCCCTTCTTGGGTTTTTGAGACAGTATCACTATGGAAGTAGATTGCCTAACTTTCCTTCCAAGGAATGGCTAGTGGGTTTGAACTGTCAGCCTTCTGGTTAGCAGTCAAATGCCCTAGGCATTATGCCACCATATCCAGTATTAGATTACTATCAGTAACAATTTTTACTGTCATGACAAGAATTAAACTATTTACTAAATTATATTTTATATAAAGAACAGATAGATAAAACTTCTACTGTTAGTTGTTCTACTAGACTAAATGAATTATTCAACCAGACACTAAAATTGATTCTTAAAAAAAACAGGCATTATGGTATTTCTAAAAGTGATGAGGGGCTATTCTAGCACAGTTGAAAATATGAAGCAAATTATAAAAAATTCTGGTCGAAAAATTGAAAATGTTTACTGTATTTATATATTTATTATGGTTTTTATAATTATTAAACCAACAGTACCATAGTCAACATGTGTGGTGACAGTGTGATAGATTTTACCACTTATAACTGTGTGACCATAAACAAATTATTGCATAGAATTTTTTTCTTCATAGTGTAAATAGTCCCTGCTAATGCAATTTATCCAGCCACTCCTAGGAAGGATGATGAGGTAATCTACTTCCATAGGGATACTGCCTCAGAAATTGATTAAGCACTTGACTACTAGTAGAAAGGTTGGCAGTTTGAATCCATCCAAAGGTGCCTAGGAAGACAGGCCCGGTGATCTGTCTTTTATCTGGTATACTTAGAGCATTCATATCTAAAGTGATTGATTAATGTCTACCATATTTGTAACAGTTTTCTGTTCATTGCATTACTTCTTTGTTCCTCTTGTACCTTCTTTTTTTTTGTTTTGTTTTCTTCTTTGATTTTAATTTAGAGTTTTATATAATTTCATTTTCTATCCTTTCAAAATATCAACTATACTCTTAATTTTTTTTAGTACTAGCATTTGTAGTACATATTTTGAACTATTATAAGTCTACTTTCAACTAATACTATATAATTTCAGGGATGGTGTAGGTCTTTTAAACATATTCCTAATTCCTTCTTCCTGTCTTTGATAACATTGTTGTCATTCATTTTATCTGTCTATAAACTATAACCAACCAATACGTTCTTGCTCTTATTATTTTGAACAAAATATTATCTTTTAGGTCAATTGAGAATACAGGAAAAAAGGCTTTATCTCATTTTTATTTATTCCTCTCTAACATTCTTTCTGAGGAGCTCTGATGATCTAGTGGCTAAAGCATTCAGCTACTAAACAAAAAGTTGGTGGTTCAAACTCACAAGGCAGTTCATGGGAGAAAGGCAAAGCAGTCTTCTTCTGTAAAGATTAACAGTCTTGTAGACTCTGTAGAGAAGTTCTGTCCTAAAGGGTCCCTATGAGTTGGAATCCACTCGATGACAGTGGGTTTGGTTTTTGGTTCAACATTCTTTTTTGTGTAGATTACAGTTTCTTATTTGTATCATTTTCCTTCTCTCTCAAGAGGTTTTAACATTTCTTGCAAGATAAGTTTACCAGCAATAAAATCCTGCAGTTTTTATTTGTCTGATGAAGTTATTTCTCTTCATTTCCAAAGGATAATTTTACTGGATACAATAATCTTGGTTGGTTTTCTTTCAACACTGAGATGGTCAAAAGTATGTGTTAATTTGTCTAGGCTATGATTCTCAGTGGTTTGGCAGATATTATGTAATCATGCTCCATTTTGTAATCTGATGTGATCAGCTAGTCATTTGAAAGGGGAGTTTCTTTGGGGGTGTAGACTCCATCTAATATATATTAGTGTTATCACAGAGCTCTCTCTCTCTCTCTCAGTCCAGCATCTGACTTGTCATCCACTAACCTCTTGTTCTTGGGACATGGGACAGCAGCTTGCCCTCTGATCTACTGATTTTGAGTTTTCCAGACTCTGCAAGGACGTGAGTCAGGAGAAGCCTTCAGCTTAATGCCAGAACCACAGATTTGGGACTTGCCAACTTTTACAACTATGTGAACACTTTCTTTAAAATCTCTCTCTCTCTATGTATATATACATTTCACTGATTTTGCTCCTCTAAAGAACCCAGCTTAAGACATTTGGTACCAAGAGTGGTTTTAGATGAACAAAACATAAGGATGAGTTTTCTGACTTGGTTCTGGAGTGTGGCTAGTCTTAAAGGTACTTATGATTCTGCCTCCAGCAGTAAAGGGTGCACTGCTAACCCATGGCAAGAGGTGGCAATAGAAATATGTGAAGTATTACCACCAATGGATCAAATATTTGTGAGATATTAGGCTCTGGATGCTTGCATGTTTGATACTTTTCTACAATTTTGTCAGAATGAGAAGTATAAGGAAGTTGGTTAGTTGGTTCTATTTTTGCTTGACAAATTGGGAAAGAAAGGGATGAGCTCAAAGCCTCAGCTTCACATCAAGCTCCACATACAAGACTTGAAAGATGTCACTTGTGTCCTGAAAGAAAGCCTTAGGTCTTGTAAAAACACAACTGATATTACAAAAAAAAAAAAACCCTAGAGACTTATCATAAGAGGCTGAATCACAATGGCAATTGAATTCTCAACTTTAAATGGCATCTGAAGTTAAAGTGAAGGCATTAATTGGGAAGAAATGGGACTCTGAAATTTGAGATGAGAATATATGAGCAGATAATCAGGAAGTTGGGGACATTGATCCCCTAAAGTTTGTTGGCTCATTCCTGTCAACAAAACCAGCCCTCTTAATGCTATCTGAAGAGATTACTCCATCTTTTTCTGCTAAGTCATCCTCCCCAGTGAAACAATTATCCCTTCCAACCACATCTGATTAGATAAACTAGCTGTGCCTGAAGACTCATTGTCTGAGATATTGCTTGGGGTGGCTCACAGACTCTGCCCACGACATGGCCTGAAACAGATGTTGTTTTGGTTACCTCTAGTGTGCTCTAACAGAAAATACCACAAATGGGTGATCTTAACAAACAAGGATTTATTCTCTTACAGTTTAGGAGGCTAGAAGCCTGAATTCAAGTACCAGCTCTAGGGGGTGGGTGAAAGCCCCTCAACCTTGGGCTTCAAACTCTGCCTCTGACTCCCAGCCCACTGGAGATAGATACATCTCTTTACTCAGGCAGCTGTAGGCTGCTGAGGCTAACAAGCCCAAGGTCAACAAATAAAATGGCACAGTCCCAATAGTACCAAACAACACAGCAGGCCACTAGTTCAAGTTCAGAAACAGTCCCAAGATAGGCAGGAAAAATGGCAGGCTGCTAAATGAAGACTCAGCTAAATGCAGGGTCCATGCATGCCAAAAAGCTGCAGAGACCCTTCTCAAAGCTTCTCCTTATACACTAGAACCAGACCACATCCCCAAGGCAGCTACTCAGGTGCCCCAGCAGATTCCACCATGGGTTGATTACCAATCTCATCATAGGAAATAATGATATACAGCTGCACAGCTACTAAAAACTAGGCCCAACTAAGTTGATATGTAACCTTAATTACTACAGATACCTTACAAGACATTTCTGAATGTTCCCAGGACCCAATTCTACTGCCCATTTTTATTTCTAGACCTATAACTAGACTTAAGTTCCAGGGAGTCCCAAAAAGTCTAGTACAAAGTATAACTCAGGAGGAGGTATACTGCACTTCAAAAGAACTACCTGATTTTTCTAATATGTACAAGCAGAAATGTGGAGAACACATGTGAGAATAGGTATTAAAGGTATAGGAAAATGGTGCAAGGAACATAAAGTTGGACCAGTCTGAGTTTACTGACATAGGCACTAAGCACAGATTCTTCATTCATTGTTGCAGCTCTAAAAGTTAGAAAAGGATATAGTAGTTTATTTGGTTGGTTCATTGAAGCATAGATGGCCTATACTAAATCAAGGTGAAATGCCATATCTTCCTTGGTACACTGTAGAAGAAGGTATCCAAAGGCTTAGGGAAACTGACTAGTTAAAGTGAATTTATCAAGTTGGACCCACTGTGATAGTTGAAGATGTGTCAACTTGGCTGGACTCCAGTTGTGAGTGGTGGTTCCCATGATGTATCACATGACTGAGTTCTAAGTGGCCGGTCTGCCCAAGGGGAGTTTCCCCAGGGGTGTGGCCTACCTGCAATGCTATCCCAAGAACAAGCTGGAAGAACGGCATTCGGGACTGTATACTTCCTAGAGCGAGCAGCTCGCTGCTCGCCCTGGAGGTTTT
>NW_006921588.1:2258494-2264924 GCF_000298275.1 Orycteropus afer afer | reverse complement strand
TCATCCCCCTCCAGAGACGAACTTTTCAGCTTGAACTTGTCGGCTTCTACACACTTGTGAGCCATTTATCTAAGATAAATTTCTCTCTCTCTCTCTTTCTCTCTCTATAAATATATATATACACTTTGCTGGTTTTTGTGTTTCTCTAGAGAACCCAATCCAACACACCCACAGACTGGAATGCTCAGAGGAAACACCTTTTACCACAATGGTGAGAAACACAATTTATCAAGGGAGTCACAGCATCCTTGAAGACTGCTGTAATTGCAAATTTTTGTAAGCCAGATTTCACAGTGGGAACTGCTTTACCTGAATGGAGACCCTTAACTACAATGGTGATACAAGTGTCAGCAAAGGCTTAATCAGCAGAGTTAAAGTAGTAATCAGAATAGTCTGACTTGTATTGACATATATTGTCAGCTACTTAGTCATGGTGTCCCTGGGAGTGAAATAGATGAGAAATCTACTAAATATTTACTTGATCTGTACAAATGGAAGAATTCTAGTTCAAGGGAATGGCAGTCTAATTTGAATCACCAGAATTGAGAGTCACCTCCCCTAATCAATTCCTGTATTAGAGCCTGATTAGAGATCCACAACCCCCAGAAAGAAGGGAAAGCTGAGTCCCCTTGAAGAAAGTCCTCACTACATGGTCAAAAATTTCCCCAACAGTATCTATAGCTTTTACCAGAGTGACTGTTTATTGAGAAAAAAGAAATAATCAGACTTTTTGAGGACTACTGGACACCTATTTGTCAGTTTGTCATACTGTGGTGGCTTGTATGTTGCTGTGAGGCTGGAGGCTAGACCATCAGTATTTAAAATGCCAGAAGGGTCACCCATGGTGGATAGGTTTAAGCAGAGCTTGCAGACTAAGACAGACTTGGAAGTAGGAAGGGGCCATCTACTTCTCAAAGATTAGATCAGTGAAAACCTTATGAATAACAGTGAAACACTGTCTGATATATTACAGGAAAATTTGATGAATAGCTCTGAACCATTGTCCAATAAAGTGCCAGAAGATGAGCTCTTCAGGTTGGAAGGAACTCAAAATACAACTGGAGAAGAGCTGTCTCTTCAAAGTAGAGTCAACTTTGATGTAGAGTAAAGCTTTCAGGACCTCTATTTGCTGATGTGGCATGACTCAAAATAGGAAGAAACAGATGCAAACATCTATTAATAATTGGAACATGGTATGTACGAAATATGAATCTAAGAACATTGCAAGTTGTTAAAAGTGAAATGGAATGCATAAGGATTGATATCCAAGGCGTTAGTGGGCTGAAATGGACTGGTTTTTAGCCATTTTGCATCAGACAATCATATGATCTACTATATCAGGAATGACAAATTAAAGAGGAATGATGTGGCATTCATCATCAAAAAAATGTTTCAAGATGTATTCTGAAGTGCAATGCTGTCAGGGAGAGAATGATATCCACATGCCTGCAAGGATGCAGTTAATACGACTGTTATTCAAATTTACACACCAACCACTAAAGCTAAAACCAGGAAATTGAAGACTTCTACCAACTTCTAAAGTCTAAAATTGACCAAATATGCAATAAAAATGTGTTAATTGTTAGTAGTAATTGGAATGCAAAAGATAGAAACAGAGAAGAATCAACAGTAGTTGGAAAATATGGCCTTCATGATAGAAATGACTCCAGAGATGGCATGATAGAATTTTGCAAGACCAAGAACCAATTCATTGCAAATACTGTTCTCAACAACATAAACAGTGGTTATACATGGACTTCACAAGATGGAACACACAGGAATCATATCAACTCCATCTGTGGAAAGAGGTGAAGGAGAAGCTCAATATCTTCAACCAAAACAAGTCCAGGAGCTGACTGTAGAACAGGCCATCAAGTACTCATATGCAAGTTCAAGTTGAAGCTGAAGACAATTATAACAAGTTCATGAGAACCAAAATATGGTCTTAATTACATCCTGACTGAATTTAGAGACTATTTGAATAATTCATTTGATGTGTTGAACACCAGTGACTGAAAACCAGATGGCTTGTGGGATGACATCAAGAACATCATGTGTGAACTAAGCAAAAGGTCATTAAAAAGACAGGAAAGAAAAAAAAAAAAATGGATGTAAAAGAGACACTAAAACTTGCCCTTAAGTGGAGAGTGGCTAAAGCAAATGGAAGAAATGACAAGATAAAAGAGCTGAACAGGTTTCAAAGAGCAGCTTGAAAAGACAAAGTCAATTATTATAATGAAATGTGCAACGATTTGGAGTTAGAAAACCAAAAGCAAAGAACACACTTGGAATTTTTCAAGCTGAAAGAACTAAAGAAAAAATTCAAATATCAAGTTGCAATATTGAAAGATTCCATTGGCAGAATATTGAATGATGCAGGAAACATCAAAAGAAGATGGAGGGAATTCACAGCGTCACTGTACCAAAATATATTGGCCACTGGTCATCTATTTCAGGAGGTGGCATATGATCAAGAACTGTGGTAGTTAAGGTTGTGTGTCAGCTTGGCTAGGCCTGGTTATGTGGCTGGGCAGCTGGTAGTGGTTATTCCCCATCATGAGACTGGTGATCAACTCCATGATGGGAGCTACCACAAACAGCTGAGTAGCTGCTTTAGGGATGTGATCTGCTTCCCATAATTAAGAAGCAACCTTGGGAATGATCTCTAGCTTATGGCACTCTTGAACTCTGCATGTAGCCATGTCATTGTTTAGCAGGCTGCCATGCTCTGCTGACCTTGGGACTTTCAATGGACTTGAATTAATGGCCTGTCATGTGGTTTGGTAACATCAGGACTGTGCCTTTTTACTTGTCAACTTTGGGCTTGTCAGCTTCAGCAGCCAGCAGCTGAGTGAAGAAAAGCCTCTAGCTTCAGTGGGCTGAGAGCAGGAGCCAGAGCTGAAGCCCAAGGCTGAAGGGCTTTCACCCAGCCCCTAGAGCCTGGCACTTTGAACTTGGACTTAAAGCCTCCGAACTGTAAGAGAATAAACTCTTGTTTGTTAAAGCCGTCCCATGTGTGGTATATTCCTATCAGAGCAGCACTATGTTACCAAAACAAAAACTAATGTTACTGAAGGAAGAAGTTGAAGCTGCAGTGAAGTAATTGGTGAAAAACAAAGCTCCAAAAATTGGCAGAATACCCATTGAGGTGTTTCAACAAACAGAGCCTTAGCTGGAGGCTTTTATCTATGTCAGGAAAAACAACTACTGGGTCAACTGACTGGAAGAGATCCATATTTGTATCTATTCCAAAGAAAGGTGATACCACAGAATGTGGAAATTATCAAACAATATTAATACCACACACAAGTAAAATCTTGCTGAAGATAAAAAATAGTTGCAGCAATATATTGACAGGAAATTTCCAGAAATGCAAGCTGGATTCAGAAGAGGACATCGAATAAAGAATATCATTGCTGATGTCAGATAGATCTCTTCTGAAAGCAAAGAATACCAGAAAGATGTTTTCTTGTGTTTCATTGACTATGCAAAAGCATTCGACTGTGTGGATCATAACAAATTATGGATAACATCTAGAAGAATGAGAATTCCAGAATACTTATTTGTGCTCATGAGGAACCTGTGCATAAATCAGGAGGCTGTTTGAACAGAACAAGGGGATACTGCACGGTTTAAAATCAGGAAGGGAGTGAATCAAGATTATGTACTTTCACCATGCTTACTCAGTATGTATGCTGAGCAAATAATCCAAGGATCTGGATTATAAGAAGAAGAATGCAGCATCAGGATTGGTGGAAGACTCATTAACAACCTGCAAAACACAGACAACACAACTTTGCTTGCTGAAAGTGAGGGTGACTTGAAGCACTACTGATGAAGATCAAAGACTATAGTCTGCAGTTTGGATTACAACTCATCCTAAAGAAAATGAAAATCTGCACAACTGGATCACTAAGCAGCATCACAGTAGATGGAGAAAAGATTGAAGTTGTCAAAGATTTCATATTACTTGGTTCCACAATCAACGCCCATGGAAGCAGCAGTAAAGAAATCAGACATCACATGGCACTGGGAAAACCTGCTGCAAAAGACCTCTTTAAAGTGCTGCACAACAAAGATGTCTCTTTGAAGACTAAGAAGCACCTAACCCAAGCAGGACAACAACTAAGGAAGACTGAAGAGAAGTTGATGCTTTTGAATTGTGGTGTTGGTAAAGAATATTGAAAGCACCAGGGACTGCCAGAAGAACTAACAAATCTGTCCTGGAAGAAGTGTAGCCAGAATGCTCCTTGGAAGCAAGAATGGCCAGACTTCATCTCACCTACTTTGGTGGTGTTGTCAGAAGGGACCATTCCCTGGAGAAAGATATCATGGTTGATAAAGTGGAGAGTCAGTGAAAAAGAGAAAGATCCTCAATTAGATGGATCAACACAGTGGCTGCAATGATGGGCTCAGGCATGGCAGAGATTTTGAAGCTGGCACAGGACCAGGCAGTGTTTCTTTTTGTCATACATAGGGTAACTATGAGTCGGAGGTGACTTGATGGCACCTAACAACAACAACAACAACTGGACACTGTTTCTGAATGGAAATTAATTATAGGACACCTAAAATGTCTCTATGGCCCACTAGTCATAGTAGAGGCATATGGTCAGGTGATTAATGGAGTTTTAGTTCACTTCTGTCACACAGTGGGTCCAGTGGGTCCCTAGACCCATCCTATAGTGATTTCACCAGTTCCAGAATGAGTAATTGGGACAGACATGGTCAGCTACTGGCAGAACACCCACTTTGGATCACTTATATGTGCAGTAAGGACTATTTGTAGAACAAGCAAAGTCGAAATCATTGGGACTGCTCCTACCTAGAAAAATAGTAAGCCAAAAGCAGATGGACTCTTAGATGGACTTCAGAAGTTAGTGCCACCAGTAATGACTTGAAGGATACATGGGCGATGATTCCCACCACATCTCCATTCAACTCACCTATTTGAGTAATAGGTGATCCATCAAACAGATGATTCTTGGGAGAATGGATTATCATAAATTTAACAAGGTGGTGATTCCAATTGCAGCTGCTGTTCCACTTGTGGTTTCATTGCTTGAGCAAATTAATACATCTTCTGGTACCTGGTATGCAGCTATTGATCAGGCTAAAGCTTTTTCTCTATTCCAGTGTTGAAGGAACACCAGAACAAGTTTGCCTTCAGCTGGCAAGACCAGCAATATACCTTCACCATGTTATCTGAAGGGTATATCAACTGTCCAGCCCCATATTATAATTTAGTCTTCAGGGACCTTGGTTGCATTTCCTGCCAGAAGATGTCACACTGGTCTATTATATTGATTTCCACTGCCCTTGAGTGGATTACAACTCATAGAGACCCCCACTGGGTTTCCAAAGCTATAAATCTTCATGGAAATAGATTGCCTCGTCTTTCTCCCACAGAGCAGCTGATGGGTTTGAACCACTGACCTTCTGGTTAGCACCCAAATGTCTTACTATGCCACCAGAGCTCGTTTGTGTGCAAGAGGGTGGAAAGGTAATCTGACAAAAATTCAGGCACTTTTTACCTCAGTGAAATTTCTATGGGTCCAGTAATGTAGGGCATGTTAAGAAATGTTCTTTAGAAAGGGAAGTATAAGTTATTACCTGGCCCCTTGTACAACTGAAAATGAAGCACAATGCCTAGTGGACATATTTGGATTTTGAAGGCAATATATCCCTCATTTGAGTGTGCTACTTTGGCCTATTTATCAAGTGACTCAAAAAGCTGCAGCTTTTGAGTGAAGCCCAGAAAAAAAGAAGGCTCTGAAACAGGTTCACACTGCTATGCAAGCTGCTCTGCCACTTCGGCTTGCAAATGAGCTGGCTAATTCAATGGTGCTTGAAGTGTCAGTGGCAGACAGAGTTTTAGAGTCTTTGGCAGGTCCCTATTGGTGAATCACAGTATAGACCTTTATAATTCTGGAGCATAGTTCTTCCATCCTTTGCAGATAACTACTCTTCTTTTGAGAAACAGCTTTTGGCTTGTTACTGGACCACAAAGTCACTGTATGCCCAAGCTGCTCATCATTAACTGGTGTTGTCTGACACATAGATTCATAAAGTCAGACATGCACATAAACACCCTATTATTATTGTTGTTGTTTTTGGGGATTTGCTTCCATTTCTTACTTGTCAGTTTCCTCAGCTCTTGTGCAGGATCCTAGAGCTGCCTAAAGCCACTCTCTTTCCAAGGGCATGTAGTAGACAACCCTCTGTCTGAATGCTATCTTTTCTTTTTATTCTGTTGTACTCACAAGTACAGTTTATTACAAGGAAAAGATTGTTGTTGTTGTTGTTATTTGCCATCGAGTCGGCCCCGACTCATAGCGACCCCTCCTTGGGTTTCCGAGGTAGTATCACTACGGAAGTAGGAATGCCCAACCTTCCTTCCGAGGAGTGGCTGGTGGGTTTGAACCGCCAG
>NW_006921588.1:2247256-2258209 GCF_000298275.1 Orycteropus afer afer | reverse complement strand
GTATCACTACAGAAGTAGGATTGCCCAACCTTCCTTCCGAGGAGTGGCTGGTGGGTTTGAACCGCCAGCCTTCTGGTTAGCAGTCAAGTGCCTTAGTCACTATGCTACCAGAGCTCCTAATATATGTCTACTCTCTAGTTAGTGGTTTACCCTCTATTCCCCCATCAAAGAATGCTTTTTTTTTGGAAACCTTTTCTAGATTTTTTTACAGTAATGATCTAGTATTTGTCCTTTTGTGATTGATTAACTTCACTCAGTATAATGGGCTCTAAGTTCATCCATGTTATGAGATGTTTTGCAGATTCATCATTGTTCTTTAATGTTAGCAATATCTTATTACTAAATGGAAGTGGTATATATGAAACCAGCCTTAAGCAAGACCTGAACGCACAAGTTAAGTTACATGAGGAAGTGGCACAAATATCCGTGGTCCTCATCTCTGTCACATTACCTTCTTTCTCCCAGTCTGCACTTACTGTCTTATGTGGAGTTCCATATGATAAGTTGACTGGGGAAGAGTAAACTCATGACTGGTTTACAGAAGGTTCTGCATAATATGCAGACTAAACACAGAAGTAGACAATGGCAAAATTGTAGCCCCTTTCTGGGACTTTCCTGAAGGACAGTGAACAAGGGAATCTCTCCCAATGATCAGAACTTCAAGTAGTCTACCTGATTGTTCAATTTGCTTCGAAGGAGGAATAACCAGATTATATACTGTAAATATATACTAATTCATTGGCTGTGGTCAGTGGTGTGAGTGAATGGTCAGTGTCTCAGAAGAAACATAATCATGTTATTTGGTAACATAATAATAACATAATTATGTTATGTTAACATAAAATAACGTAATCATGTTATTGGGTAAATTGGTAATATGAAGGTATGAAGAAGAGATAAGTGGCTAGCCCTCTCTGAATGGGCCAAAGAATTGAAGGTATTTGTGACTCATGTGAATGCTCACCAAAAAGTGACCTTGGCAGAGGACAGTTTTAAGAATTATGTGGATAAGATGACATGTTTTACTGAGTTGGCTACAACGTATACTGAATGTCTAATCTATCAGAAGCAGAGACCAAAACTGAGTTCCCAATATAGCACCATTCCTAGGGGAAATCAGCCAGAATTCTGGTGGCAGGATGATTTCATTTGACCACCTTTACTGTGAAAAGGGCAGTATTTTTTTTCTTACTGATATAGACATTTCCTCTGGACATGGATTTGCTTCACTGTCCACAATGGTTCTGTCAAAACTACCATCCGTGGACTTACAGAATTCCTTTTTCATCATCATTTTATCTCATACACCATCGCCTTGGATCATGGAACTCACTTCACAGCAAATGAGTGCAGCAGTGGGCCTGTGTTCATGAAGGAGTTGGCTTTATAGAACAATGAAATGGTCTTCTAAAGACACAATCATGGGGCTAGCCAGGTAGCAGTATGTTGCAGGGTTGGGACAGTGTTCTCCAGAAGGCAGTATATGCTCTAAACCAGCACCCAATATATGGAGCTGTTTCTTCCATAGTCAGGATTCATGGGTTCAAGAATAAAAAAATGGAAGTGGGAGTGGCACCAATTACTGTTACCCATAGTGATCCATTCACAAAATTTTTGTTTTTGTCCCTGTGCTCTGGGTGTCTTGATGTCTTAGTTCTAAAAGGAGGAATGTCACCACCAGGAAACAAAACAATGATAAGGATGTCACCCAGATACTGGACTCTTCATGCTTGTGGATCAATTGGCAAATAAGGGGGTTACCACATTGGTTAGTGTGATTGATTCTGATTAGCAAGGAAGAATAGGATTGATATTACATAATGGAGCTAAAGAAGATTGTGTCTGAAATACAGAGGGAACCCTTATGATGTCTCTTAATACTACCATGCTCCGTGATTAAAGTCAATGGAAAACCACAGCAACCCAATTCCAACATGAGTACTAATGGTCTAGACTCTTCAGGAATGAAGGTTTGGGTCACCCTACCAGGCAAAGAACCACAATTAGATGATATGCTTGATAAAGGAAAAGGGAATACAGAATTTTTGGTGGAAGGAGGTAGTTCTAAATACCAGTTATGGCCACGTGACTTGTTGCAGAAACAAGGTCTGTAATTGTTTTTAGTATTCACTTCATCATTTTGTTAAATGTATGAGTGTGGAGAGAGAGGGTGAGGAAGAGAACACAAATATGTTGTTTTCTTCCCTCCCTTATTGAGTTACTTATTATAAAATATAAGATGGAAGCAAGGCTAGTACATTTTTAGTTGTATGCATTTTTAGTTTGATACAAGTATGACTTTATAATTGTCTTTATTTAGAGATTATGTGTGGTTTAAGGAGATGTGTACAGGTGTCAAGTTGACAAGGGGTGGACTGTGATGTTAAGGTTATGTGTCAATTTAGCTGGGCCATGCTCCTCTGTGGTTAACAGATAATATGTAATAATTCATTTTGTGATCTGATGTGAGCTGCCAATCAGTTAAATGGGGGAATTTCCCTGGGAATGTGGCCCACATCCAATATATTTTAGTGTTCTGACAAAGCTCAGTCTCTCTTGATCTTGCATCTGACTTGTCATCCTCTAACTTGTAGTTCTTGTGATGTGAGCCAGCAACTTGCAGTGTGACTTACAGATTTTTGGATTCGTCAACTCCTGCAACACTGTGAGCCAATAGTCTCACCTTAGACCTGTTGATTTGGGTTCATCAACTCCTAAAAACATGAGTCAGAAGAAGACTTCTGCCTTCAGCTGTTCCACAGATTTGAGACTTGCCAGCCACTACGATTGTGTGAGCCATTTCCTTGAAATAAATCAATCTCCCTCTCTCTAAATACAAATCTATGCCTAATTGGTTTTGCTCCTCTACAGAACCCAGAATTAGACAAAAACTTTAAATATTTCACTCCGTTCTCTTCTTGCTTGCATACTTTGTGAAAAGAAACCTAAGGCTCCTTGTTTCTCTACAGATGAGGCAGGGTTTTGCTCTGTGACTTCTTTTAAGATTCCTCTTTGTCTTTTTTTTTTTTTTTTTTTTTTTCTGCAATCTGAATAGGATATACTTAGGTGCAGATTTTGGGTTATTTATCCTGGTTGGTGTTCAAGTTTCTTGGGTCTGTGTTTTAATTTCTGCTATTAATTTTGGAAAAAATTCTCAGCCATTATTACTTTAACTATTTCTTCTACTCATTTTTCCCTGTCTTCTCCTTCTGATAATTCCTTTACATGAGCCAAACTTTTTGGAATTATCCCACAGTTCTTGAATATCCTGTTCTTTTTTTCATTCATTTTTTTTTTCTCTTAGTATTTCAGTTTGAGATATTTCTATTGACATATTTTTTAAGCTCACTGATTTTTTTCTTTGCTATGTCCATTGTTTTGGTAAGCCCATCAAGGACAGTTTTCATTCATGTTACAGTATTTCTGATTTATAGCATTTTCTTTTGGTTTCTCTTTGAATTTCAATCTCATTGCTTATGTTATCAATCTATTCTTGCATGTTGTCCACCTTGTTCAATCATAGCTATTTTAAATTCCTGGTCTGATGATTACAAAATCTCTCATATCTCAATTTGGTTCTTATAGCTTGCTTTGTCACTTCAGATTTTTTTCTTATCTTTCAATATGCCTTGCGATTATTTTTTGAGGGTCAGATATGATGTGTTAGGTATTAGGAACTGAGGCAAATAGAAATTTCATATATATAATTTTTTGTTTATCCGGATAGAAGTTAGACTGTGTTTAATGTTTGCTGTAGCTCTATGTATCAACATTTTCAATTTCCTCTAGTGTCCTTAATTTTATTTCCTCTATTGTCTCTCAATTTACCTAGAAGCTTCATATTAAATAGAATCTGTGTCTTGTAGCTTCTCAGTTGTAATCCATTCTTATTATCTTAGAGGCCTATTGATGTGATGTAATATACTAGAGAGAAAAGCATTTTATAAAGTTATGATTAAATCTGTTTTTATTTTGTTTTGGGGTGGGAAAGAATATGACCCTCAAAACAGTTTCTTAGTCATTTTTTTTTTCTCCTCTTATGTGATTAAGGAAGGTTAGACAGGGCTGGAGTTGGTCGGTTGCCCATTTGTAGGTGAAATAAGGCTTTTCTATAATACTTTTCCTTGATGCCTTGCCTTTCTTACAGAAAACAGAATGGAGAGCAGAATACTTTGTGCTTATTTCAAAATGTTTAGCTTACACTCTCCCTTCTGGAAGCTGAAGGTAGTTTTCTTCTAAATTTGGCAATGGGGCTTCTGGTGGGGCTTCTGGAGGTAAAACTCAAGAAAGGTTGGGCCCCCAGTAGGCACTGGTATTCTGTAGCTCCCTCTCCAGTTTGACAGGTAATGGCTTGCTCAGAGACCTAAATATTCTGATAAATCCAAGAAGGGTTGTTTTTTGATTTATTTGATGTTTTTCATGTTTTGAGGATGAAAGTTCTGAATTCCAAGCTCTTTTTATATGTTGAAGCAGAAACCTCAAGTCCTCCATGTTGTTACATGCTGTTGAGTCAGTTTCAACTTATAGCAACCCTATGTTCAACAGAACAAAACACTGCCCATTCTTGGACCATCCTCGCAATTGGTGCCATGCTTGAGCCTATTGTCACAGTCACTGTATCAATACATTTCATTGAGGGTCTTCCTATTTTTCACTGACTTTCTATGTTACTTAGCATGATATCTTTCTTCAGGGACTTGTCCCTTCTGACAACATGACCAAGGTACGAGAGACAAAGTCTTGTCATTCTCTCTTCTAAGAAGCATTCCAGCAACACTTCCTCCAAGACAGATTTGTTCTTTCTAGCCCTCCATGGTACATTCATTCTTCCCCAGCATACAATTCAAATGCATCAATTCTTCTTCGGTCTTCCTTACGCCTTGTCCAGATCTCACATGCATATGAGACTACTGAAAAGACAACATCTTGGGTCAGGCCCACCTGACCAGTCCTCAAACTGATATCTTTGCTCTTAAACACTTTAAAGAGGTTTTTTGCAGCAGATTTGTCCAATGCAGTATGTTTCTGATTTCTTGACTACTCCTTCCATATGGATCCAAGTACATGAAAATGAAATCATTGAGAACTTTAAACTTCCCTCCATTTATTGTGATGTTACTTATTGATCTTGTGAGGATTTTTTTTTGTTTGTTTGTTTGTTTTGTCTTTATGTTGAGGTAGGAGCTCTGGTGGTGTAGTGCCTAAGGCATTTGACTGCTAACCAGAAGGCTGGCGGTTCAAACCCAACAGCCACTCCTCGGAAGAAAGATTGGGCAATCTACTCCTGCAGTGGTGCTGCCTCAGAAACCCAAGAAAGGGTCACTACGAGTCAGATCCAACTCAAAGGCAGTGAGGTTTTTTTTTTTTTTTTTCATGTTGAGGTGTAATCTATTCTGAAGGCTCTAGTCTTTGATCGTCATCAGTGAATGCTTCAAGTCTTCTTCACTTTCAACAAGCAAGGTTGTGTCATCTGCATTAAACAAACAAACAAACTAACTAACTAACTAACTCACTGCCATGGAATAGAATCCGCCTCATACCAACCCCTCCTTGGATTTCTGAGGAGTTATTTCTACAGAAGTAGATCGCCCAATCTTCCTTCCAAGGAGTGGCTGGTGGGTTTGAACCTCCAGTTAACAGTCATATGGCATAGGCACTACACCACCAGAGCTGCATAATACTGGTTGTTAATGAATCTTCCTCCAATCTTGATGCCATATTCTTTTTCATATTATCCAGCTTCTTAGATTATTCATTCAGTTTACAGAGTGAATAAATATGGTGAAAGAATACCACCTCAAAACTTGTTTAAGGAAAAAGAAATTACTGAGCTATCTTCTTCCACAGACCTATTACTAAGCTAGGTACTCATTATTTTTAGTTTAAACATGAACAGATGTGAATTTTTCTTCATTTATTCAATGAAGAACTATAGCTATCATAAGCAATTCAGCAGCCATCCTTTTTAAGACCAAAGGGTTCAATAAATGTTTATTGCAATTGTCTTATATTGATTGTGTGTACTAGGAAGGTACTCCTAAATTAACTTTTTTCTACTATTAATGATTTTTTAACAAGATTTTAAGTATGGAATTTAGAAAGAAAATAAGCAAATTTAATATAGCTATCAAAAACAAGGTGTTTAAATTTTTGTTCTTTTTTGTTATATTGGAAACTCTGATTACATATTCCATATATTTTAGTTCCCAATTCAACAATTTATTTCTATGCAATTGTTGAATAACTGGTTAGAAAACATTAACAGAACTTTCTTGATTGTTTAATTTAAACACTCTTATTGCTAATCAGAAAATATAATCAGACAAAAATATATCCATTCAACCATCTTTTAAATTAATGGGGGAAAATGTGACAAACAGATGTACTAAGATTGCTTGTTTTAAATCAGTAACTTCAGTCCAAGTTGAAGTAGACTCTAATTGAAATTCATTATTATATATCCAATTCATTCCAAACACAAAGTGTATGCAATTACTTCATTAGCCAAGAAGGGGCAAACATGAGAACTCATTACTTCCATTGGCATTTAGAAATTTGAATACTATTTTGATATACATTGAGTGATTGATTGCCTACTTTTTTGCAGATATATCAGATTTTTGAGGAGCAAATCTCTAAATCTGCAAAATTTTATTATATCATGTGTCTTTTGTGAAATGTCATGCTTTCTCTTCCGTATAACACTTTCTTTTCTCATTATATCCTGTGATTTCATTTTCTTTGGCTCACTCTTTTTAACAATCTGGCTCTCAGGTTTTTCCTTTTCTTTTTCTTTTTTTTTAATGGAATTTAAAATCTTCCTCAACCTAACAAAGAACTTTTCTCTTCCTTCATTTACTTTTTGTCTTTCCACTTTTCACATTGGCTCTCATTTTCACTTGATCTCATCCTTGTAAAACTTTGTTTTATTATTGGAAAAGTTTAATCTAATACATTGAGTCAAAGTAAAGACAGAATTAAATGCCAAATATAGTACAATCTTTTCTCGGTTGTAAATTTTAACATAATTAATTTTCCTCTCTACTGATACCACTATCTTTAACTCAAATTTATTCAATTCCAACTCTTCAAATATAGAAATATTTTATATTTGTATTTTTCTTATTGTTTTTATTAACAAATTATTACCTGTTTAAAGGATCTCTGGTTTTCATTCTGCCTTCTAAATATGAATGAATTTTCCATAATATTCTCAAGATTTCTACTTTCCAAGAGACTTAATAGATTAACAGTAAATGGAGGTTCATACCACAAGTTTTACTTGAGAAACAGTCATTTGCCATTTTCTCTGTCACCTCTTGACTCAGCACTTGACATTTTCAGTATATGAATTGTACATGAATTATATAGCTATGTTAACATGAAATAGCTATCAAATTTCCTATCAGCTTTTTTAAGAATATTTTCAGCCTAGAGCAGAATCCTAATGGGCCAGATACAATCCTTTGTATTTTGTTGATGCACTTTATTTTTCTTAAATTGGATATTACAACAGAGAACAACTGATTGAACAGAGTAGGAGAGGACTGAGAAATAGCTTAGAGAGGACATCAAGGAATGAGGTGATCACCATTTAGGTCTTAGGTGAATGTTAAGAGACACTGTTAATATTTTCTAATTTTACTTGAGAATGGACAAGGAAAAAGACCATTTATTTCTATCATCTTTCCCTATATCTCCCATGAATCCACTATAAGAATCTCACATCTTCAACTCTGAACATTTCTCTGACTCTTGAATTACTAGAAGCAGAAAAACTCACTCCTTTTGAGAGGATAATCTTGTCCCTTACTTCTTTAAAGTTTGCAAGTATATGGCCTTTCTCAGGAAAACAGACCCAGAGACAATGCTTTATAAATTTCAAAAGGATGGTTTCTCAATATTGCTAGTTTAACCCTACCAAGACCTGTTGAGAGAAATGAAAAGAATCATTTTTCAAAGCAATTATGACTTTAATGCCTCTTGGAAATCAAATTCCTGGCTGAACATCCAAATACTAAGATCATATTTTAAACTACAAAAAATTCAAAATTAGCTTATGTTGGGAAGAAAATGGAAATCACCAGTGGTTTTCTTGTAATGCAAATTTGATTGCATGTTGGTCTGATTACAGCCAGATCATTCTTGCTATTGAGCACATTGAGAAATTAAGATTCCATACATTTCTCCAATTATTCCCTTGAAATGAAAACTTCTGTGTCTTTCTCACTGTCATAGTAGAAGACAAAATCTACACAGCTATAGTGCTACAGTCATTTTTAACAACAAAGACTTAAAAATAACAGTATTGTTAGTTCAATGATTAGTATAACAATTATATTTTTTTCTTCCTGAAAGTGTCAGCTGTCCATTGTAAGTGAGATGGGGAAAGTAAGAGTTACATTTTCTCACTAGCCTAAAAAAAGTTCAGATACATGTAGAGGAAACAGTTCTCTTGCCTAATTACCTAGTCAGTAGTCACTCCATTATTCTCTGTCTGATATTTATGCATAGACAATCTGAAGAAGATGAAAAAAGAAGAAGTAGACAAGTTAGCATTGTGAATATATTTAAAACAGGTAAGAGAGGTATTCTTTTTTTACAATAGAAAATGAAAATATACAATATAAAAGTATAACTATGTAACAAAAAACCCAAAAACTCATTACCGTAGAGGAGATTCCTACTCACTGTGACCCTATAGGGCAGAGCAGAACTGCTCCATAGTGTTCCCAAGGCTGTAATCCTAATGGAAGTGGACTGCCATATCTTTCTTTCATGGAGTGACTGGTGGATTTGAATTGCTGACCTTTGGGTTAGCAGCCAAACACTTTAACCACTGCACCATCTGGATTACTTAATTATATGTAAAAAGTATGAATTAATAATTCCACATCTGAGTACAGGATTTTAAAAAGAACCTTGAGAAAATGGAGCAGATCTAGAGGAGAGCCATCAAGATAATAAATAGTGTGATAATGTATTTACAACAACAACAACAAGTAGCTGCTGAGGCTGCTTATGTACAGCCAAAAACTTCATGGAATTTAGTTCCTTGGTTTAGAAGTTTAGGGTCACAGTTTCATGGGACATCTCAGATAATTGGCCTAATAACATGCTTAGTGTTTCTGTTTACCTCCTTGTTCACTGCACAGTGCTTGGGTTGCTGAAGGCTAGCCAGTGGCCACCTAGGGCATAACAAATTGTACTTTATTCTTCTAAAGTGGCGGAGGAGGAGGGGGAATCAGGAATAGGAGGACATGGAATGTTTAGTCAATTGGCTGCCTCCTTTGCCAGAGACTGGGGTAAATGGATGGGCCTGGCTACCATTGTTGAACACCTTGATCAGGGATTCTATAAGAATCCTGATCAAGGGAGAGAAAATATGAAACAGAATTTCAAATTCCCATAAACTCCAGACTTTCGGAAGCCATGGGGACTGAATGAAGCACTGAGGCTACTGCTCTGAGATAATATTTAAAACTTGACCCAGGATTTTCCCCTAAAGTCTTCTTAAAACCAAACAAGAACTTCTTTAATTAGTAAAAAATGTTTGCCCTGAGCATTTTGCTCTTTTAAGAACCATCCATATGGATCAAATTGACAATAGATTAGATAAAAAACTCCAAGGGCAGTGAATTTATTTCAATGAGGGGAAACAAGAAAAGGAGAGTGAGAATGGTTGCCCAATGAGTGCAATCAATGTCACTGAATTGTACATGTAGAAATAGATGAATTGGTTTATGTTTTGCTGTATATATTTTCAACAACAAAAATAAAATAAGATATTTTAAAAGGATAATAAGATGGCAATCTTTCATATGACAAATAATTGAAGAAAATGAATATGTCTGGTCTGGGAAATTGCAGATTTGGAAGATAATCCTCCTCAAATTATATATGTACAGAAACTTAATGACAGAGGTCAAAACTGGCACAAAAATGGCTAAATTTATAGGAAGACAATTTTTGGCTTTTCAGAAAGTAGATTATTACAAAAATTTGCTCTTTTTTTTTTTTTTTTTTTTAATTTCTCCATGTTTCTCTCTATTCCCTCACCCTTGCTTTAAGACAGATCACATTTATCTCTCACTTGGACTATTATAATAGCCAGCCAGTTGAAATCTGTGCCTCTGTGTCTCAAATTTCTCTGCCCTAATGTCCATCCTTTATTCTGCCATCAAAAAAGAGCTTTCTAAAATACAAATATGAGCACAACATTCCTTCTTTGTTAATCTCCATTGGTTCACTGTCTCTTGGGGGATAATATCTGAACTCTGAAATACATTCACACACTTTACAATCCAGCTAGAAATATACTTCTGTTGCCATTTTTATTTCTCCTTTCATTTTATGAACCTTTCATGTAAGTTCTGGAAACTTGATTTATTTGTATTATTGTACACACATATCTCTGAACATTTTTACTGTGTTTATTATATACTATACTAAGTGAAAAATACTTACTGTGTCTACACTTTTTCCTTTATTTTTCAAAGACTTGGCAATGTATGATTAGTTGTTTGACATTTTTCAAGTATCATTTTTTCTATAAGGTCTTTCCTGACATTCCAAGGACTACCTGATTACATTCTATTAACTTGATTCCATTGTGATACATATTATACTGTTATCTAGTTAGTGTCTTATTGGTCCATCTTTCCAAAGAGACACTCTTTGGGGATCAAAAGCATACAGCATCCATTTTGAGAATTGCAGTAATAAGTGTCTCAAATGTCCAAAACCATACCCACTGCCATCCAGTCAATTGTGACTCATAGTGATCCTGTAGGACAGAGTAGAACTGCCCTTTAAGTTTTCCAAGCCTGAAAATATTTATGGAAGCATGTTGTCTCATCCTTCTCTCTCAGAATGGTTGGTGGGTTTGAACTGCTAACCTTTTGGTTAGCAGCCAAATGTTTTAATCACTGCACTACCAGAGTTCCTTGTCTG
>NW_006921588.1:2242831-2246307 GCF_000298275.1 Orycteropus afer afer | reverse complement strand
TCTCCACAACCTCGCCAGCATTTGTTATTTTCTGTCTTGTTGAACTTTGCTACTAGTGCTGGAGCAAGATGGTATCTCATTGTTGTTTTGAAAACAATATATTTTTAAATAAAAAAAAAAATGAAGTGCTCACACAACAACTAAATGTTTTTTTAGGCATTCTTAAAGGGATTGGCTGTATTGACATGAGGCTGGACTTGGGATCCCCAAAGACCATCACAACGATTTTAAGATTTTATGATTGTGGAGTAATACTAGAAAACAGGTAACACATAGCAACTACAACATTTTTCTTTTCTTTCTTTTCAATAGAAAGCATTAGAATGAACAATATTTTTGAAGTAATCTGTGCTGGAAACATAGGATGATGGCAATATTCATGCCCTACTGCATTCTGCTTAGGTTATGGTAGACATTATTTTAAAAGCACTTGATTTTAAACATCAAGTGAGCGATATGAAATGTAAGAATTCATTCAAACATCTTTCAGGTATTTGAAGGGTAGCTATATAATAGAGAGTGCAAATGCATGGTATGTCGCTTATAAGAAAGAACTACAACTAATGAATATCATTAGCTAGGAAGGCACTCCTCAAAAACTATACATGTTTTGTCCTATAAACTTACATGATGCCATATGGGGTAATGATCTTCCTGACATTGCCTGAAGACTTTGTTGCCCATCTGTCCTGAATACATGATAGAAGTTACCAGAATGTAAATTCCTTGAGGGCAGGAATATTTATTATTTTATTCCCTATGCCTAGAAATGTATTTTCTCATAGTAGGTAGTTAATTATATTCATCCCATACACAAATCAGTAGAATTAAGGACTTTAAATATTTAGATATAAAATCAGTCAGATTGCCCTGAGAAATTCCTTTTATGTTCAATGACTTTGCTTGTAAGCATAAAATGTCAGAAAACTAATTTTAAGGGTAATTAAAAATAAAAAAGGTTATAAATATATAAATGACCAGTAAATTGAAAAAATATATATATAAATGTATGAGGAGTCTGTTTGTTTAAATTATGTGCAAAACCATCTTCACTATTTATTTTATTTTTGTTAATATTACTTATAGCTAAAAGTGAATTATAAAAGAAATTCACAATGAAGGCCCTGATCACTGGGGACTATCATTAAATCTATAGCTTTATTTTGATGTGTCAGGTGCAAACCAAATATAAATCTGGAAAAATTATTATTATTTTTAATAATCACAAAACTTTTCTGTCATATTTGCACTATGTCAATTACATTAGTTATCTATTGCTGCGTAACAAATTACTGCAAAATTTTAGCAATTGAAACAACAGAAATATTATCTCACACAACTAGTGAGAGTCAGGAGTCCAGAAGGAGCGGCTTAGTTTAGCAGGGTAGTTCTGATTCAAGGTCACAAAGTTGTGTCAAGCTGTGAACTGGGACTGGAATCTTCATGAGGCTCCATAGGGGCCAGCTAGAGAATCTGTTTCTAAGTTGACTCTTGTGGTGGTTGGCAGGCCTCCATTCCTAAATTCCTTGCTTGCTGTTGGCTAGAGGCTGCAGTCCCTCACCATGTGGGCCTCTTCACAGAGCATCTCACAACATGAATGAGAAGTGAAAAAGAGAGGGCCATGTTGAATGCTGTAGTTTTTCATAACCAAATCCCAGAAGTGGAATGCATTATTTATCACATGTGTTATCGGTCACATCCTTCGTACAATGTGAGAGGACAAGGTTTGAATATCAGGAAGCATTAGGGTACATTTTGGAGCCCACCCACCATGGATGTCATTTAATCTATAATTTGTTAGTTACTCTTAGCCACTACAATTGGGTATTCATACACAGTAAAAGTGGGGCTTTGGAAAGAATATGGGGGGAGTGGAAACCAAAATAAAATTTCTAGTTTAGTAGACTAAATTGATCAAATTCTGAAGCTCCTAAATTTTTTTTTTCAATTTTCCTATTTTATTTTATGTAAAAATTACATAGATTTGAAACCAATAGACATAAAAGAAAGGAAATTTTAATTGTGCATTATAATATGTGTTATTTTTTGGGTATAAAAATTGAAATTCTACCTACTAACTGTCAAGAGTTGAAAAGCAATAGAGGATATAGCAAAAATAGGCCTAACTTGGATCCTTATCTGAAAGTCCAAGTATTTTAAATAACCAAAGACCTGTTTCCAGAGTTTTTCTCCTATAATACATACATGCAATATTAAAATCTCACCCTCATGATTATTAATATCATCAAGGTATCAAAAGAACATTCTTTCAGCTGTAGGTCAGAAGCAAGGTTTTCTTCAGTTTCTATTCACATTTAACAAATCATTGGCAATTTTTTCTAGAAATACATATTCTTCTCTAGTGTAATATCCTTGGGAATAATAGCCACAGAATAAAATGCAGGGTTTGTAAAACATTTTGAGCTCTGTGGGGAACCAAAGTTGCATGGAAAGTACAAAGTATTATTAACATCAGATTCACAATTCATTCTGAATCTCTCCCAGAATTCTCTCTGCCCTAAGAGAAGAAAGTTGCAATAAAAAAGAGGCAGGGGCCCAGCTGTTATGTCTAGACTGTGTCCCTGGGATATAACCTCCTCTGGACTCCAAGGAGCACAGGGATCTTCTATCTGTCAAGATTCTCCATTTTCAACAATAGAAACTGTCTATAAAAAATTAAGAAGAAAAAGGCATCCGCTAAAAAAATATTGGGCAGCTCAGAGAATCCCTGGGAAGTTCAGAGAACTGAGATCAAACTCAACCAAACTGACTGCCGTGGAGTTGGATTTGACTTATAGCAATCCCTCCTTGGGTTTCCGAGGTGGTATCACTACGAAGTAGATTGCTCAACCTTCCTTCCAAGGAGTGGCTGGTGGGTTTGAACCACCAGCCTTCTGGTTAGCAGTCAAATGCCTTAGGCCCTACGCCACCAGAGCTCCTATGAAGCCAAAAATAATGCCCACTATCTTAGTTATCTAGTGCTGCAATAACAGAAATACCATAAATGGGTGGCTTTAACAAACAGGAATTTATTTTCTCAGAGTTTAGGAGGCCAGAAGTCTAAATCCACTGTGCTGGCTCTGGGGGAAGTCTCTCTCTCTCTCTTCTCTTCTACTCTGGAGGAAGGTCCTTATCTCTTTGAGCTTCTGTTTCTGGGCAGTCTTCATGTGGCTTGGCATCTCTCTTCTTCCATCTCTGCTCTGAAATCATGTTTAATCTCTTTATATCTTAAAAGAAATTGACTTGAAATAACCTTACATTAATCCTTCCTCATTAACATAACAAAGACAACCTATTTCCAAATTATAACCACATCATAGAAGTTAGGATTAATACAATATATTTTTATGGACATAATTCCCAAATAAAGAGTAATAAAAAAAGGCTTTCCCAATTAACAATGTTAGTTTTTAAAACTTTGTCATATATGTCATTACTAAATGCTGAACATGCTAATGAGATTTTTTTTTTTTTTT
>NW_006921588.1:2241143-2242701 GCF_000298275.1 Orycteropus afer afer | reverse complement strand
CCTGTGTCCATTGCTCCATGGACTCCTGCCCCCTGAGCTGTCTCCCTGTGCATAAGCAGCCCTTTTTCTCCCATGATTGTTCTCTTCAAGAAGTGCATCTACCTCAGGTAAATGTTCAACTCATATGCCTGTCTTTTGTTTGGCTGGAAGCCACAGTATGAGTTCGATTCCAAACCTGAAGGGCAGCTAGGGGCCATAGTGTCGGTGGTTCCATCAGGCTCTATCAGACCAGCAAACCTGGTCCCTTTTTTTTTTTAATGGGAAGAATTTTTTATTTTATTTTATTTAGCATGCACTCAACAAAAAACATAAGAAGCTCTGGTAGTGTAGTGCCTAAGGCATTTGATTGCTAACCATAGGCTGGCGGTTCAAACCCATCAGCCACTCCTCAGAAGAAAGGTTGGGCAATCTACTTCTGTAGTGATACAACCTTGGAAACCCAAGGAGGGGTTGCTATGAGTCAGGTCTCACTCAACGGCATACAACAACAACAAATACGTATGCAATCATGAGATAAGTAAAATTAAGTTGGGAATATAGTTGTTAAAAAAAAAAAGATCAAGTTCCTGGCCACATGGAGTTTATGTTCTAATGAATACCATCAGTTAAAATCCTGTTTATGCCACTCTTTTAAATAAAATTTTCAGCTACATTTATATTATTAGCTTCATTTTGGCTCTTTTCTATTCCTGATCCTGTAGAGTGCTGGAAATTGTGGAAGCCACATTTCTATTTTGATTTCTTCAATACTATCTCATAGTATCAGACACCACAAAAGAATATTAGGGTCTTATATAAGCATTCAAAATTTTTCCTTTGCCATAAAATGATAAGAAAAACTTTAATTACAAGATTTGCTAAGAGTTCTTTTCTGGTGTAAAATGTAGTTAACCTAAGTCTTTCTTTTCACCATTACATAGCTGAGTCAAATAGCAATCTTCCATGGACTGAATATGTACATATATTTAATTATTCAATAAATTTGACTTTCTATGAACTAGTGAAATGCTGTACTACATGAGGGAGATTCCCACCTGTGTATATTTAGTAGATCTTTTGGAGATTATATAATCAGTCTCACACATACTAAAGAGCAAGGGATGATTCTTTTCCTAAATCTTTTATTTACTTCAACTTGAATTGAAGTTAGTTGGAATCATTTGATTAAACTTTTTGGAAAGCTGAGAGTGAGGGACCAGATTGTTTGTGAGGGATATTAGTTTGGGAGAAAAAAACTCATACCTGACTCATGATTTTCTTATAGTAAGATCACATAGAATGTTATTTCCCATCATATATAATCTATTTTTGAAGGAAAATTGTTCAGCAAATCACTAAATTCTAAGACATATGGCTGGCTTAGAAAGTGGAGGGAGATATAAGTTACTTTAACACTGAAAAAATAAGATGTCACAATTTATATACTACCGTAGTGACACCACCTCGGAAACTCAAGGAGGAGTCACTATAAGTCAGGACTTGACAGTGCATAACAACAACAAATATATATATATATATATGTATGTATATGTATATGTGTGTATATATATATATATAT